>NC_041387.1:357657668-357675313 GCF_002162155.2 Triticum dicoccoides | reverse complement strand
CACGTGCCCCACAGAGGCGCTGGCGACGCGCAGAGCACGCTTTTGGCATGCCAGCACGCTCGGACGAACGCGGTCACCGCGTGGACCGTGACATCAGGCCACATATGCACTAACCATGATGTCTAGCGTGTAGTCCTTTGCAAACTTAGGTGTAACCATGGCTCGGTTTGGTTCCAGGTGCAGTAGAAGTAAAATGGTGAGGTGGTTTAGTTACTGCACATAAACTTTGAGGAGTTATTGTGGTCAAACCACAAGGACTCACGGGATGAGCTTTGGGGTGTTACTGATTCTTACTAAGGTGAATAAGCTCAGGGAAAACCAGCTACATTGGAGCTAGTAAAAAGGTAGTTGCTGTAGAAACTACCATTTCAGCACAAAAGTTAAAATATTTCCTGTGGCCAAAATACTCCAAAGAGCGGTGAAATATTTTTGCTCAGAAATGTGACCTAGGGTCCAAAGAATATTTGGGATTTTACTCAGGATTTTTGGAGCAACAATAATGAGGGTTGCTTTGGAGGTCAAAGAGTTTAGCTAGGGTTTTAGGGGCAAAATGAGTAATTTTCATTTAAGAAAAATATTCCAAGCAATGTTGTTGGGTTGGCCAGGGGTGAAATGATGGATTATAGGAGGAGAGGGGGCACTTGGGTGAAAATCAAGGGATACCCAAGTGGTCAAGTCCAAATGGAATGATTCAAAACTGCAAATCCAAAACCAACTCAGCTGAAAATCAAGCAAATAAAAGAGGGCAAAAACCAGGCTGTGACAAACCTCCCCCACTTAGAATGAATCTCGTCCTCGAGATTCGGTTGCTTGGGAAAACCATTCTGGATAACATGCCCTTAGAAATTCTTCTAATTCCCAGGTTGATTCTGACTCGGTATGATGCATCCATTGAACCTTGTAAAACTTCTGTGACTTACTGCGAGTGACTCTTTCCATCTGATACAAAATTTTCACTCGCCTCTCTTCGTAGGTCAAGTCCTTTGCCAACTCTATCTCTGTCAAATCGGTCTTTTTCTCTGGTGGTGAGATGCATCGTCGCAGTTGTGAAACGTGGAATACGTTGTGCACATCAGACAGTTTCGGAGGCAGCTCCAACTGATATGCCACAACACCTACTCGTGTCATGATGGGAAATGGACCAATAAACCTGGGTGCCAATTTTCCTCGGGTTTGGAACCTTTTTACTCTCTTCATGGGTGTGACTCGAAGGTAGACATGTTCTCCGGGTTCAAAACTGATCTGTCGGTGCTTTGCATCGTAATAACTTTTCTGTCGCAATTTGGCCAGTTGTAATATGTCTCAGATCTCCTTGTCTTGCTTTTTGGCTTCTAGCATGAGATCTGTTCCAAAAATACGGCTGTCTCCGGTTTGAGACCGATTTAATGGAGTGCGGCACTTACGGCCATACAAAGCTTCATAAGGTGACATCTTTAAACTGGTCTGGAACCCATTGTTATACGAGAACTCGGTGTACGGCAAACAATCTTCCCATTGTGGTCCTTGGGCTAAAACACAGGCTCGGAGCATATCTTCGAGTATCTAATTTACTCTTTCCGTTTGCCCATCCGACTGAGGATGCTAATCGATGCTGTATTTTAATTCCGTCCCAAGGGCTTGATGGAGACGGGTCCAGAAAGCAGAGGTGAAAAGTGAACCTTGGTCAGTAGTGATGGTTTGGGGAACTCCATGTAAACTGACAATCCTGGATACGTACAATTGGGCAAGCTCATCTGCTCGGTATGAGGTTTTGACTAGGAGGAAGTGGGCCACCTGGGTTAATGTATCCACTATGACCCAGTAGCATTATTGCCTCGTCGGGTCCTAGGTAATCCTGTGATGAAATCCATACAGACATCTTCCAATTTCCATTGTGACACGGGCAGTGGTTGGAGAAGTTCTGCTGGTTTTTGATATTCCGCCTTAAACTTGTTGCATATGTCGCAACAGGCCATGAAATAAGCAATATCTTTCTTCATTCCATCCCACCAGAATATTTGTCGAAGGTCTTCATACATTTTTGTGCCTCCAGGGTGGATTGAATACGAGGATTCATGGGCTTCTGACAAAATTTTCTGCTTTAGGCCAGCTTGATTAGGCACACAAATCCTTCCCCTGAATCGGAGGGTACCGTACTGATCCTTCGAGAAATCGGATGACTTGATGAGTTTCTGCAGATTGACATCGCCTGGCTGGGCCTTGCGGATTTCTTCCTCAAGAGTAGGGGTGACCGTCAGAATATTGGCAATACCAGCCTCAACAATGACCAGGTTGAGCTGAGCAATTTCTTCTTTGAGTTCGAAAGGCAGAGATTCCAGCATGACGTTTAAACTGATGGGCTTTCGACTGAGTGCATCGGCAACCACATTGGCCTTACCCAGATAGTAATTTATTCCAAGATCATAATCCTTGACCAACTCCAGCCATCTTCTCTGGCGGAGGTTTAAATCCGGCTGAGTAAATACGTATTTGAGACTTTTGTGGTCGGTAAAAATTTGGCACCTTTTTCCAATGAGGTAGTATCTCCAAATTTTTAAAGCATGAACCACCGCGGCCAATTCCAAATCATGAGTGGGATAATTTCCTTCATGGGGTCGTAGCTGCCGTGAGGCGTAAGCTACTGCCTTGCCATCTTGCATAAGCACGCACCCAAGTCCTTGCCGGGAAGCGTCGCAATATACGTCAAAGCTGCGGTAGATATCTGGAAGTGTTAATACCGGCGCAGTTGTTAGGTGCTTCTTTAACTCGGTAAAACTTTTCTCATAGTCTGATGTCCATTCAAACTTCTTATCCTTTTTAAGCAACTCCGTTATGGGCTTAGCAATCTTGGAGAACCCTTCAATGAAACAACTGTAGTATCCGGCTAATCCAAGAAAACTCCGGATCTGAGACAAAGTGGCGGGTGGCATCCAGTCGAGCACGTCTTTTACCTTGCTTGGGTCCACGGCTATTCCTTCAGAGGATAGTACATGCCCGAGGAATCCAACTTGCTTGAGCCAAAACTCGCATTTACTGAACTTGGCGTTAAACTGGTGATCACGGAGTCGTTGTAGCACTGCGCGGAGGTGTCCTTTATGCTCTTCTTCACTTCTTGAGTAAATAAGTATATCATCGATGAAGACGACCATGAAGTTATCAAGGAAATCCATGAACACTTTGTTCACCATGTGCATGAAGAAGGCGGGGGCATTGGTGAGACCGAAGGACATGACGGTATACTCATAAAGACCGTAGTGAGTGGTGAACGCGGTCTTGGGAATATCCTCCTTTTTAATTTTGAGCTGGTAATGTCCAGTCCGCAAATCAATCTTTGAGAATACCTTGGCTCCACTGAGCTGATCAAACAAATCATCAATTCTGGGCAGATGGTATTTGTTTTTGCTCGTGACATCATTCAACTATCGGTAGTCCACACACATATGAAGGCTGACATCTTTCTTGTCCACAAAAATAGCGGGTGATCCCCATGGTGAGGAACTTGGGTGGATATATCCTTTTTGGAGCATTTCATCAAGCTGTTTCTTTAGCTCCACCAATTCGGATGACGACATTCGATAATATTTCTTGTGTATTGGTGTGGTTCTGGGCACAAGTTCTATTGCAAATTCAAGCTCTCGGTCAGGTGGCATGCCTGGCAGTTCTTCTGGGAATACATCGGGAAACTCACTGACCACTGGAATTAATTCCATTTTACTATTGCTGTAAAAACCATTTCCTTGGAGGGTATGCTTCTACGAGCAATAAACTTGGTAGCTTGTCCATCTTGTCCGGTCAAGTTGACTTCTCGGGTCGCACAATTTATGCATACTTGGTACTGAGTCAGCCAATTCATACCCAAGATGACATCCAATTTATCAAACTCAATCAGTATCAAAGACGTCAGGAAATGGATTTCGTTGATACTGACTTCCAGATTGCGGCAGACAAGATTGCTTTGAATAATAGATCCCAGGGTTTGTACCAGCATGTTCTTGCCCAAAAGCGAACAAGGAAATTTGTTTTGGGTGACAAAACTCCGAGAAATAAAAGAGTGGGAAGCCCCAGAGTCAAATAAAATTATTGCAGGTATGTTATTAACAGGAAACATACCAATGACGACTTCAGGGTTTTCTTGGGCTTCGTCGGCTGAAATATGATGAACGTATCCCGTGACGTCGTGCTGACTTGGACCGGCTTCCAAATAATGGATTTGAGGCTTGAACGTAGCATTGGTCTGGGTGTTCTTGGGACACTGTTTGGCATAATGTCTGGTTTGTCTGCAACTATAACAGGAATTTTTGCGCAGACGATTCTCCATAACTGGGTTGAGCACATCATTCTTCACTTGGGTGGTGGTCTTGTTAACATTTTGTTGCCAACTGGGCTGGTATGCCATTGGAGTTGGCTGCCAGGTACGAACCTTCTGCACTGGTTGCATTTCCTTCTTGGGCTCAAACTTGCGTTTGTGATCGTTATGGGCAGACTTATTATCTGACACGAGCTTGTGTTCCCTTTCAGCAATGAAAGCCTTGTTCACCAGGGTTTGAAAATCTGGGAAATCGAACACACTGAGAGAACAGCGAAGTTGCGGGTTTAATGCACCAAGAAAGCGGTCCATCTTACTTTCTTCGGTGGCCATGTCATATTGAGAGTAATGTGACAGGTGATTGAATTTTTGTAAATATTCTCCCACTGACTGACTTCCTTGAAGGAGCACGAGAAATTCACGCTGCTTAGTCTTCATAATTCCCATAGGGATGTGATATTTTCGGAATTGCTCCTTGAATCTTGACCAGGTAATTGCTTCATTCTCAGTCCCCATGGCTTTCTCACTTTCCCACCATATGGCAGCAGCACCTTCCAGATAATGTGTTGCAAAAGGGAACTTTATCCTCTTCATCAGTTCGAGCAACCTCAAGTTTCTTTTCCATAGTTCTTAACCAATCATATGCATCCAAGTGACCAACGGCCTGACTGAAACTGGGACGCTTAGTCCTTTGAAAATCCGATAGTTTGGAGTGAGAAGCAGGATGATTTCCATTCTGTCCAACCATGCCTTGAATACTTCTGGATATTTCCATTAGATCATTGTTTCGTCGTTCCTCGAACATACGCATAATTTGCTCGGTGGAGGGCGAATTTCGCGGTGGAGGCGGTGGTGGAACATACGTCTCGGGTGATTGTCCTGCCTGTCGTGCGGAACGCCGAACAGGAGAACCCTCGCGAACGTTGCTACTGCAGCCTCCCCGCGTCATCCTAATATGATTTTTCCCAAGTCAACGCAACTGAGATGAGAAGCATTCAACAAAAACTGGGGAGAAGCCAGCAACAAAAACCAAGTGAAACCGAAAAGACAAAGAAAAAGGGGCGAATAAAATAAAGTCCAACATAATTATACATAGACTCATACATGAAAGATAACAACATGCCAGGTCCAACTACCCTCATACATGAAACTAAACATAATGACTAATACGATTACAACCATACTCCATCCCGACAACTGAGAATACCCGAAAGCTCTACTGCTCGGCTGGCGCTGCGGGGTCCTCTCCTGATGCGGACTCGAACCCAGAACTAACGGGGTTAATGGAGACCTTCGGGTTAAAAGTGACATGACGACGCTGCCTCGAGGGCTCTCCCTCAGGGGCAGGTGGAGGGCGGATCATCGGGGTTGCAGGAGGGGCAAGGAGTGAAACCCACTCTACAGGAGCACTAAGGGGACTCGCTGTCGCGGTGCTGGAGAAACAGGGGATCTAGAACTGGCAGGAACGTCGGGAATAAACCCACAGATGGAGAAGCAGTGGCTGAGCGAGCAGAGACTAAAGTGGAGGCTAAAGCAGTAAGGGCACGACTCAGCTCACGAGCCAACTCATAGATCAGAAGATAGCTAGGAGTGATGTAGCGAGAAAGGTGGCTAGCGACACTATCAGACTCCGGATCAATGACAGGGAAACGGACACTACCATTATCATGGAGAGAAGGGTAGTAATGGAAACCTGGATGATTCTGCATCCGGACCTCGTTGTAGCGGAGCTCAACAAGTACCTCGAATGCAGCAAACTGGACAGCCTGAGAAGCGGAAGAAGCATAGCTGCTACGAGAGGTACGAGTGTAAGAACTGGAATCAGAACTGGTGCGCAGAGTAACCACGGTGTGATACTCATACACTGAGTCAGCTAGGCGCTCCCGGTACACACGATAGACTGGATCGTCTCCGTGAGGGTACAACCGACGCCACATGTTGCGAACGAGATGCGGCGACGTGTACGACATCAGCCGCAACTGGCATGGATACAATACCGGAGCCATCTACACTCACAACCATTAGCAGGTGAGCATAAAAAAATATAATCAGTGCATACAATGCAATAACCAACTACAGTTATTACCGACACTCAACTACAACTCGTATCTAGCATCCAGTTAACTCGACTTAGTCTAGCGTGGCCTACAGTCAGTGCGGCTCTGATACCAAGCATTGTAGCACCGCAGCTGAGAGCGACCGGTTTACCCTGCATTGCCAGCCCAGAGACCTTGTCTTCTGGCAACACACAACAACATGGTACAGAAAACAACCGCTTTATTCATGCTAGTGGAACATAGTTCATATTACAACAGTTAGTGAGGCCAAGCGGCACACACGGTGCGGTTGAATAATATGTACATTATTTAGTGAACATAAAGGGGCCTCGATCATGAAAACTACTCGGCAGCAGAACAACATCGTAGCGGGACTCCATAGCACAAGGACACCGATGTGGACACGGTCTAGACTCAGACAACACTCCTTTCCAACGGAACTTTCCTGAAATCTGGCATGACACGCCAGGTCAGTACATTGAATGTACTTGCAAGGTCACAATAAGCATAAACAATGCAACTATATGACCAACATGCTGTGACTATGCTCAACAGGTACTTATTCTCCCGACTTGCTTACCAGATGTGACCAATAATCATATTATTACCAAAACATACTCGTGATCATTACAGCGATCACAACCCAACCATTTCATGGCCCGTGATCCTTACGGCGATCACAACCCGACCAACTCGTGGCCCGTGATCCTTACGGTGATCACAACCCGACAACTCATGTCCAACTCAACACGATGACCTCAATGTCATCCTTAGTGCAATTTAGTGTGCATATTTATTAAGTGTTGACCCATGGTGTACCTTACTTTCGAGTGTGTTTGTATCCGTGGACTCGGCTATCGATAGATTAAAAACACTCTGCAGAGGTTAGTACACTATACCCACACTACGGAACCCATGGCCTCACTCTCCCATTCGGGTGGACCAACAGTGTTTAGACGAAACCATTTCACTGTCATGACACTCTCCCGGCCCCTCCGACTCAGACCCCACTGGGCTAGTCCTGGGTGGCCCCGTGTCTACCTCCAGACACCTCGACCACCATCGTGGCCACGATCCACACTGGGATCCGGTACCAAACTTAACTTAACAACGGGCTCACAAGGTTATGCTTGCCTACTGGGCCAGGGTACAACATGCCCATAACCTTCCCTAAATTGAGGTACCAACCAGAGGCACGATAATGAAACGCATTAAGGCCGTCCCATACCGGCAAATGTGGTTGCACTGGGAAAGACTGGTTTCAGCGGCACCTCGACCCAGTCAACAACATGTTCAAGTTGAATTATTAATCAGGTTCAACTTAATGTGAAAAGAAAATAACCGGTGTCATATGCCATACCATGCATCACTTAACATATGCGTCACATAACCGTGCAAAGACTGCACCAGCCACGCTCCCACGGAGCCAACATAAACTCATGCTACTATACTGGTTAAAACCTTTCTTGACTTATACCAGAACTATTTCTAGCATTATAATCATTATACCTTATGCAAAAATAATATTCAAATTACTCATCACACTTTATGACCATATTATTTATCTATCACTTGCAACTAAGTTCTCATTATCTAACCAACAATATTTACTTCAAACATACTGAAGTTCAAGCATATTAACATAACAAGCATATAATAGAATATATTTATTATATAACTAATTTAAATGCATAAATATTCATAAGTTCAAGTATGAAAATCATAAATATTGAAGTGGCACCATGAAAATGTTACTGTGGCTTGCCTTAGTATTGATGAGGTTCACAAGGCTCTTGGTGATCCTCAGGACAAGCTGGTTCCTATGAAAATATTCAAAAACCACAAATGAAAATATCAAGAAACCTTCTGAAAATTGCCAGAAAATCTAAACAGGAAGGAAAAATCCCATCTTTTGGGTGCTATTAGATTTTTGGACACAGAACACGATGCAAAAAGAATCAATGCATTTGGACTTGTAGAATAAAAGTTATGGCCATTTGAATGCTACTGGAATTTAAATGAATTTGAAAAAGAAAAATAGAGGGGGGTGACATCGAAGGCGTATTCTCCCAGGGCGCCACCACTCATACTGCTTCGCGCGCGTAGTGAGTGGCTGACTAGCGGGCCCTGCTAGTCAGGCCGGAGGGAGGGGAGAAGGAAACAGAGAGGCGTGGCACTTCGCCGGAGCTTACGCCGGTGTTGAGGCTTCTTGGAGGAAAACTAGAGGAAGGGATCGACGAAGAAGACGATTGCACACCTGCCCGTACCCATAGCGTGGCTGACGGTGACCTGATGGCATCGGATTCTTCCTCGCAAGCGGAGGCAGAACACGGTGGTCACCGGAGATGAGGAAGACAATGGCTAGGGTCGGCTCCAGGGGCTCTAGCTAGGCGCGTTGGCTTCACAGAGGAGAGGCGGAGGCCCTAGCGGTGTCGCCTTGGCTTGGGAGTGGCCAGAGCTGCGGGAACGATCTAGAGGGGATCGCCGGCGAGCTCGGCTCTGGAACGGTAGCCCGCGGCCTGCCCGGCCAGGCTGCGGCTTCCTACTAGTTTGTGGGGTGTGAGAGAGTCCGGGATGGTGCTCGAAGAGGCTGGGGGTGGCTCCTTATATAGGCAAGCGGCGAGGAGGTTTTGGGCTCCGCTGGTGGACACCTGTCCACGGCGCTCGGTGACGAGCGGCGTCAGAGAGAGAGGGGGACGATGACGGGGGTCACGCGGGAGATGTGCACGGACGCGGACGAGCACAGGAACGAGGAGGAAAGGGACGAACTCAGTGTGCAGGCACTGTGCCGTTGGCCGGACCGTGCCCATGCTCGCTGCGGCGAGCTCCGGCGTCGGCGAGCGGCAGGGTGGAGTAAAGGGGGTGGAGACGAGGATGGTGGTGAGGGGGACACGCTCTGGCTGGCCGAGGAGTGAGCGCGCGCGCCACAGATGCGCTGGCAACATGCAGAGAGCGCTTTTGGCATGCCAGCACGCTCAGACGAACGCGGTCAGCAGATGGACCGTGACATCAGGCCACATATGCACTAACCATGATGTCTGGCGTGTAGTCCTTAGTAAACTTAGGTGTTACCATGGCTCGGTTTGGTTCCAGGTGCAGTAGAAGTAAAATGGTGAGGTGGTTATTTACTGGACAAAAACTTGGAGGAGTTACTGTAGTAAAAAGGTAGTTGTTGTAGAAACTATCATTTTAGCCCAGAAGTGAAAATATTTTCTGTACCCAAAATACTCCAAAGAGTGGTGAAATATCTTTGCTCAAAAATGTTCCTTAGGGTCCAAAGAATATTTGGGATTTTACTCAGGATTTTTGGGGCAACATAAATGAGGGTTGCTTTGGAGGTCAAAGAGTTTAGCTAGGGTTTTAGGGGCAAAATGAATATTTTTCATTTAAGAAAAATATTCCAAGCAATGTTGTTGGGTTGGCCAGGGGTGAAATGATGGATTAGAGGAGGAGAGGGGGCACTTGGGTGACAATCAAGGGATACCCAAGTGGTGAAGTCCAAATGGAATGATTCAAAACAGCAAATCCAAAACCAACTCAGCTGAAAGTCAAGCAAATAAAAGAGGGCAAAAACCAGGCTGTAACAATGGTGCATCACCTCACGGATGCGTGCAGCGGTCACTGCTGGCCCTTGGCGGAGAACATCAAGTACGTGACGTGCTACCCGTTCACCATGCCGGAGTCGCTGGAGGATCACCGCCGCCTGCTAGTCTCGGAGGAGGACGGCAGCGTCTTCCTCTTGATCATGGGCACCGGCGAGGCCCGCGCAGGCCGCCGCCCCGTCTTTGCAATGTGCTTAAGGGGCGACGCCGCTGACGCTGACACTGACACGAGGCCAATGTACGGGTGCGTGGTCAGTGTTAGTACCCCTCCGGGTCGCGTGGGCGGCGACACTGGCCTCATCGAACGGACTTGGACTCTGGGGAGCTAGTACTATCCCACCAATGTGGACTTGGAAAACCCATGGCATACTTTACTCGTCGACGCGGTGCACGGGGACTCCAAGGAGGTTCACCTAGACATACGCATTATCAAGTTAAATGTTGACCATTAGTCTTCGCTCAATGTAATCCGCTGTCTAAGCATGTGGAGACTTCCATGCAGGATCTTGCTCTATTGAAGTATCGCGCATGAATAAAAGTGTATCCATCTATGGTTTAGTCTAGAATGTTCCATGTATGAATGTTTACTACAGTACTGGTGAAAGACTTACGATGAACCATTTCTTACATCTCCTCTGCCCCCTTGCAAGTCATCCTGATTTAATCCCTCTGTCTAGGTGTATAAGGGCATGGTTAATATTACTTAATAGTATAGCCAATTCTCGACTATAAGATAGTGCCTTGTCATTTGTAGCCAACATGTATAACAATCGATATTCAGAAACTAATTCTTAAAGATCATTTCTTGCAAAGCACAATAATTATTTCTTCACAAGTTTTGGATGCAGGTTGAACAGTTGAATGCTTTTGTTTGCAAAAGATACCTTTTTATCTATTTCACCCGGATGTTTGTGAGCTCTAGAGATGAAATAATATCCGAAGAAACCTATCGATACCCGTTAGACATGAGATGACCCCCACATCCTTTGTCAAAATAAACAACTCCCCATCAATGCATTTCACTCTTCGGTGCAACGCACGGACACCTTACTACTATAGATTAGTACGACCAAAAATTGAACTAACATTATATATAGTACAATAAATGCTGATGCATGTCACCTAAAATGATATCATTCGAAACTATGTTCAAATACGAACCCAACGATATAGTTTTTGTGGACATGCACTAACATTTTGTCAGTTAAATCTTCAGTCAATTCAATGGGGGACTAATAAACCACGAATGATGTAGTACAAGTGTAGAGGGCGGCGCTGCACGGGAGTCTCACCTCTCACCCCGCTCGTGGCGCGGCAGTAAAGCCGTCATATCACAAAACCCAACCACTCCCAGTAATAAGTGGCCTGGTAAAATAAACGGACAAGCAACCATCACATCCCTCCGTCTTTTTTGCATTTCATCGCTCTGCATTTACTTTCTCCGGTTCATCTCGCACACTATCCCTAGCTACTACTCCTAGGGCCAGTTCTTTTGGCGGCTTCCCCGGCTTTTCCCACAAGACTAGTCACAGTGGAGAGTAACAATAAGGCGCCTCACTCATTTATTTGGGGTTCTAAACTACTACTCCGTCCTAGTTTATTCCTCACCATTGTAATTTGTGCTAAATTTTGGCCAAAGGTTTAACTGATAAAATGTTACTCCCTCCGTCTAGGTGTGTAAGTCATCTTACAAAAACCAAATAATCCCAAAACACTTAGGCACGGTGCATTAACTTCTACCTCGTTTCTTGTTTCTTGACATATCAACCAATAAGAGATAAAGAGTGTGCATGCTTTTAATGACTTGAGATATCAAACACGACATGCAGTGGTTAGTTCATTGCATGCAATACTATTAATTAGCAAATAAACATTAATGTTTCTTGTTTTCTCCTCCTCCTTGGTCACGGTGCACAGCCTAAGATGACTTACTCACCTAGACGGATGGAGTAGTGCGTGTGACATGCACTAACATTTCATTAGTTAAATTTATGATCAAAATTTGACACAGATTACAATGGGGACCAATAAACCAGGACGGAGGTAGTAGTTATGGGATTACTAATATAGAAGCCTAAAAGAACTAGCCCCTGGTACTCCTACTAGTAGTAGTACTCAAGTTTGAATTCCAGTTGCACGGCACAACTTGTTAGGCAAAAAATTCGATACTGGGTGTAGGAAGCGGTTTCGAAATTTGCATGCCTTTCCAACCAGTGAGATACTCCGTACAAAGTACGACAGAGAAATAACCACAGAGAAGGAAGCTAAAAGTAAACAATCAAACGAGCATTTTTGCATTTGTTTTGCATTGAATCGTTTCACAAGCTTGACTAGTGTTGTTTTTCTACTTTTACAAAAACCACATCATAATGTTAAAATGTGCATTTTCAGGTACATAAGTAATAGTAGTACTCCCTCCATCTAGGTGTATAAGTCTTCCCTCCTTCTTGGTCACGATGCACAACCAAAGATGACTTGTTGACCTGGACGGAGGGAGTAGCACAGTCTGCAAGCATATATCATGAGAGACGCATAGTGCGATAGTATATAGTAATGTTTGTGCTATATGCACGTACTTGCAAAATGCGTATGAATACACAACGTTTCCAAACCTTCCCTTTTACATACTTAATTAAGGATGCTAAAATTTCCTGAACGTTCGGGATTTATCATTTGCGTCCCAAAGCTAATGAGATCGCCTTACGAAACAAAGATTATACTCCTCCTAAAAGCCACGACGCTCGCAGGAGCACTTGCGGCACGCCACGAGTGCCCTAGTGCGCGGCCATTTCCCAGCGCACCGACACAACGCCTCTTCCTCAGCCTCGCTACTTGTGAGGTGCTGATTGGCGGCTTGCCGGCGAGCGAGCGCGATCTCACCGGTGTGGTGATCCGGCGCCAACAGGTACTCCTCCTCGCTGGAAGCGTGCACCCAGTCCACGTACCACCAAGCATAGATGAGGCGCTTGGGCCCGACTGCACTCAGGGCGTCGGCACGGGCGTCCTCCGCCACCCTCACGGCCCTCGCACGAGCCTTCTACAAAGAGCCAATTGCCTAACTCTCTCGGACGCGACATAGGCCTCCTAGGCAGCTTGTTTCGCGGTGCGCTTCTCTTCCTCGGCCTTCTTCTCTGCCTCTATTTTGGCGCGCTCTGCTGGAGGCAAAGCCTCCCACAAGGCGACATCAATTTCTTTCCAAAGCTCCTCAAGGCTGGAGGGCGCGGCGGGCGGTGCGGCGTTCTCCTCGTAGCAGGGAGCCGACGCGTCCCCCGACGCGCGTGCTGGCGAGATTGGGAATGCCGACGCGTCCACCTCGACGCATCGCGGGGAGGAGCGGAACGCCAACGCGGCATCCTCTACTAGTAGCGGCGAGGAACAGAATGGCGACGCGTCGAGTCGCGGCGAGGAGCGGAACACCGACACGTCCTCCTCGACTAGTGGCGGCGAGGAAAGGAACGACGACGTGTCGCGTAGCGGCGAGGAGCGGAACACCGACGCGTCCTGCTCGACTATTGGCGGCGAGGAACGGAACGGCGATGCATGACCGTCCGCGCAGTGCAGCGAGGGGCTCCTAGGGCTTGGGAGGGGCAATGCCATGGTGGTCGACGTGAGACGTAGGGGGAGGAGATAGCGATGAATGAGATAGCGATGTCGTGGGAGGCCTAGTATTTATAGCAAGCAATGGCACACCTACGTAAGATATGGACTGAGCTGCACTGACTTAACTGCAGGTCCAGTTGCATCACTGACATGTGGGCCAGACCCCTGTTGGGCCCATATGTCAGTGACCCAATGCACCTGCATTTAAGTAATAGCTACGTGGGCATATTTGTTGGAGTAAATTACGGGGGAGCGAATGGGTGGAAATATTGCTGGTCACAACGGATTGGACGAGCGTGGGGGGAGGAGAGTCATGCATGCAGATTTTTTCACACGGGGTGGAGTGGTTGGACCGCCGGAGGGAGAAGGAGAGTTTGGCAGGCATATTGTTTCCACACATGGAGAGGAAAATATTTGGAGACGAACGGGCTTCCTGCAGGTATGGGGAATGATGCATAATAAGTCATCTTGCATGCCGGGCTAGGTATAGTCTCAAGTCATTAAAGACATACACGCCCCACACATGTTCATATTTCAAGGTGCACTAAATTATTGCATGCGATGATTAAGGCTGGCCATAATGGTGGTATCTCAGCTGGTATCATGCACACGGGAATAACGAACATGCTGATGTGGCAAAGAATTAGAGAAGAGAGGGGGGTTAGAGTAACTAGTGTTCATGCATGCATTAGTAAACACATTTGCTTTGTGAAGAACGACAACACTAGTTGAGTACTTTTGCAGACTTCAAAAACTATTCCACCACCTCTACTATCCTGCTAAGAGTAGGTGAAATTTTTGAATCGAGCCCTTTAAACTAGAAGGGAGGTAGTGGTACTCTAATAGCTAACCTTGTTGTGATGACAAGATAGGACATGGCACACACCTGGACGGAGGAACTAGTCTGCCTTGTGCATTTAAGTTTTGTCTGAAGTCAATGTACATCTACTTTCACCAGGCTTATAGAAAAATGTGTCAACATTCACAATGTCAAATCAATATTTTTACACTCATTATAAAACGTAGTTCTTATACTCATTATAATCAGTATTGTAGATATTGATACTTTTAGTATAAATTTGGTTGTGGGATTTCATTGATGCCTGTCAAAGCGTGGAGGAAGCGGAGCTTAGGGCTTGCATTACCGATCTCTACATAGGTATTTCTCTTCATAATCCTGTAATTTTAGAGACTGATTGTGCTTTTGTGGTAGCGTCTCTTGCATCGAGGGACTATGACAGGTCTGCTATGCGTGACCTGAAGATGAAAGCGTTGAGCATCTTGAAGTTGATCAACAATCTTCAATTGTCAAAGATTAGCCGTTCGGCCAATAAGGTGGCACACTTAATCGCTAAGTATAGCTTTGATAATAGATTATATGGTATTCTTGTAAATAATGTACCGCCCTATGTGGTGAATATTGTATCGAATGAGTGTACTGGTGTGGATGGTTAATTAATATAAGGTGGTGTTCAAAAAAAGTATAAATTTGGTCAAACACTTTGCAAATGGTTGACGGGAGTAAAAAGGACCAGAGGGAGTATCATGCATGCGGAGTAGGCAAAAAAATTGCTTGTCTAAAAAAAGGCAAAAAAAATTGCTCATTTATAGCCGGTCGAAGTCTCAAAGGGCGCGACCGCGCGAGGGAGGCGATGGTCGTGGGAGGCGCGATGGTTGACGGAATTAAGTGAAGTTACATCCACGCACTGGCATGGCGTGTGAACAGGCAGAAGCTATACCGTCAGGCCTACGATATGGGTCTAGTAGATATGACATCTAGTGGGTCCCGCATAGTTCTTGAGAACTCTTTGGGGGCTTGCAGCCGTTTATCCACCGGGCAAGCCAACAACCCCACGCCGTCCGCACGACCTACTCGTCCCCATCTTCTACCTTACAACAGTTCGCTCCCTGTTGTCCTGTCCTTTCACATTAGTTCGCTCCCAGTTTCTTTTGCGGGGTACAACAGTTCAACTTCTCCTAACCCTCCTCCAAAATCCATGGCCTCCCAAATCTCCATGATAGCCGCTGCGTACCAGGTTAGAGCCATCACCGGCGATCAGTTCATCTTCATCTACACACGTGGATCTGCGATGGTGAAAGCATGGCTTGCTTGCTTCCTACGCATGTTCAACAGTTCAATGGATGAGTGGGTCGATGGGCTAGATGTTGAGTACACCACAGTCCTGGGACGAGAGAAGGATCTAAAGGACAAAGAGAGGAAGAAGCCCGCCATGATCCAGGTTTGCGTACAAAACGTTTCCTTGGTCTACCACATATGCCATGTCAACATTGAGTGACAGGATTTTAAGAACTTCCTCAAGGACAAAAGAGTGAAATTCATTACTGTAGGCTTTAAGAACGAGTGGGATGTCCTGTGTCGGATAGGTCTCATTGTAGGCCAGCCCTTCGATCTCTAGAAGGCAAGCCTGGTGTCCTCCTCTCAACCTTCAATGCTGACCCTGGCAGCAGCCATGATTGATCCTTCGTACGTTAAACTGAAGAAACCTCATCACGAGTTTTATCATGCGTGGGAGTCGAAGACATTAGATGAAGATCACATCCTGTACGCAGCAATGGATGCCTACCTTTGTTTAAATATCTACAAGGGTTGGATGAAGAAGTAGAGCCCAGTGTCCGGTTCAAGCAAAGAAGCATCAGCGAAGAGGAAGAGGAAGAGGGACGAGGACGAAGTCGAGGACGTGGACTCGGACTCCGAGTAGGTGGCAGTGTCATCGCTCATGCTGGTTCTACTGCAGTGTCAAGCGGACTAGTTGCTTAGTTTATTTTCAAGGGTGTGTTGTGCTGAGGCCCTAGCAGAACTATGTTTATGTTCTTTCTCGTTATTTAAACTCTTTAGTACGTACAGTAGTACTAGTAGTATGTCTTACTACTGTTCTTCTTGCAGTTGGTACTACTACTTGTATCTTTGTGTTCCTACTATACTTAATACGTTTGTACTAGTAGTATAATTTGGGTCAGTGGATTTGTGAAAGAAGTTCGACAGAGCGAAGGAAGAAGACGGCATAAGAGGTGGAAGAAGCCCTTCTAGCCATCCATGTTGCATCAAACGGCTCACATGAGTCGACTGACCCAAATTGCTCCTTCAGATTGCAGGATCCACGTGGCATTCAAGGTCTCGAAGGTAGATTCCGCATCCGCACCCGGTTTGCAGGCTCGACGCGCGTGCGACCGGCTTCCACTAAGATAGCCACCATGTGCGCCTCCTCCGCGTGGGCAGAGACGACAATGACACGCTAGTTCCTCCTCGTCGGCATGCTGGAGCACGCGCTCCTCCTCCTCTTCGTATGCTGCGTGCATAGATGCGGCTCCACCAGCTGCTTGCGTGCTTGGTAGCGCGACGGCATTGCGAGGAGGGACTGCAGACAACATGAGCGGGCGAGCCTTCGGCTTCATGGCACAGGGATGGCGGCAACACGGCGGTGATGGGCGAGAAATTGTGAGCCGGAGTAGGCGGGCGTCGGCATGCACAACGGCAGCGGCGGCATATTGATGAGTGCGCGTGTGGAAGCTTACTTTAGATTTATATATAAGGTTGGTCAAACTTAAAAGAAAACTGTACTACTACACGTAAACATTAGACTTAGGCAGCGCTTTTATTAGTTAGTACCACAACCACAATACGGAATCCCGTGCAAGCGCGTGAACCGCGGCCGCGCGGTCGATCGAACGGTGCATCACCGTGTCGCGCTCGAAGGACATCCATCGAACCTTTTTGTGTGTGTGAAAACAATCCTCGAATATTACTATACTTTTTTTTCCTATGAAAGTTCTTGACGCTGCAATATTTCAATATATTTGAATTTAGCTCCAGTTCCTGTTTATTTGGATTTGGACGTTTTAGGTGCGCCCTAGTTTTTTTAATACTGATTTTCTGTGTGTGACTGAAAGAGAACGTGTGTATGTGTCCATATATGTGTTGTGGCGGAAGGGCAATGTGGAGACGGTGTGCGTGTGATACAGACATAGAGAGGTGTGAATGTGCAAATGATCATGCATGAGTGAGACATAGACAGATGCCGATACGTTGTTTATACATGAGAGAACGGTCTTCTAGTTTACTTGTGTGTGTGTGTGTGAGAG
>NC_041387.1:357579303-357657145 GCF_002162155.2 Triticum dicoccoides | reverse complement strand
AGAGGGGGGGGGGGAGAGAGAGACAGAGAGAGAGGAGCATCCATAACACAACAACCATCTCTCTCGATTCGTCCGTCCCTCGCACGGTTGCATGCAACACATGCATCAACGCGCACATTTTGACACCCTCACCCGGCCCCTGCCTACCTCAAGGCCCGCACAATCTCTTCGTGAATACCCATTTCTCTACTTAGGTTTTTTCTCTCAACATCTGACACACACACACACACACACACACACAGAGAGAGAGAGAGACGCAACACAACACACACACACTCCCCCGAGCACACAATTCATCCCCATCCAAGGTTATATGGCGACCACTCTCGCTTGTGCTTCATTGCACCCCAACATGCACAACACCTCAATCTTCAAAGAGGGCATCGAGCAGATCGAAGATGGCGACCACACCGCGCTAGAGAATGCGGGGTCATTTGGAAGCAGGGTGATGTGACGACGGCTGACTGACTCCTCCCCCCACCCCCTCTCTTTCTCTTGCACAAAATTACCAATCCCTCTCTCCCCCGCACAAAATTGTCAATCCATCAACCCATGAGATCCTTCCCCTCTCGTCCATGTTTTTCTAGCTCTCTCATCAAACATGTTGTCTCTTCTCCTTCCACGTATAAAGAATCCGGATGCACACGCATCTCACGTATATTACATGTCTCCATCTTTCTCACAGACCTAACTTCTTCCTCTCTCTCTATCTCTCTCTCTGTCTCGTTAGGTTTGTCTCCTACTCTCTCGTCCACATACATACAATCTTTCCCGCCCTATCTGCTCCATCTTCAAAAGCTCTCTCTGCACGTTTCATTCACACATTGGGATATGTCAAAATGTTGCTTCTATAATGGCCGATGTAGAGTTATGGTTGTTTTTGTTGCATCCTACAAAGTAATAACTATGAAATGCATTTAGATTCTCATTTGACTGGGATTATGTGAGTTTGAGCATGTTGTGAAGTACTATAGACCTTGTATACATCTTGGTATTCGACAATGATTGTAACTATTGAATTGTATAGACCATTACATTCTAAGTCAATAGCCTAATATATTTATTTCACAATTTCAACAAATGATTAGTTCACTACAAACTAAGAAAACAAATGTGTACTCCCTCCGTTTTTATTTAAGTCCGCGTATTAGCATTGGTCAAAGTCAAGTTTTGTAAACTCTCAAAAAGCATATAACAAAAAATATTAGCATATACAATAACAAATAAATACCATTAGATTCATTATTGAATGTACTTTAACATCATACATATTTGTTATGGTAAATGTTTATATTTTTCTATAAACTTGGTCAAACTTTAGGAAGTTTGACTTCGGTCAAACCTAATATGCAGAGTTTACCACTACTACTCGCTACTTGCTTAGCCGAATCACTCAACACGCCACACGGGGAGTCCAGTGTCACAAAATTTTGAGGTCGGCGGGAAAAATCTCCCGCGACTCTGATTCGAGCAGTGGGAAGTTACCATCATAGCCTTCGGAACAGGCCTACGGATGACGCTTGGTAGGGGGCTGTTTTCGTAACTTCAGGTTCACCCTACCTAGCCAAACCCACCCCGGCACCGAGAGTAGTACGCCCGAATACTCCCCATTTTCTATCCCCACCGCAAAATAGACTTCTCCATGGCACCGCAGCCTTCGTGCTCCTCCCCTTTACATCGGCGCACTCATTCACCGCAGCGCATCTGCCTCATCGACGCCCTCGTACGCCGCACTGGAGATGGTCCACCGTCATCGTCGTACACGGAGCCTCTTCCCCGGCATTGTCTTCCACGGTCTCGGATCTGCTTCCCGGAAGCCGACACCAAATGCAAAACTACCACCGTCGTGGACAATGAACTGACTCTCGTTGCCACCATCGTTCTCCTCCTCGATTGGTAATGTGTGTATTGAATCACTTAGCAGCACATGTGCAGTTCCAATTTTGTTCATACCTACCCTTCAAATTTCCTCGGTGTTATTGTTCCCGTAAAAGTAATTGGTTATAGCCCCCATTGTTCAACATAATATCAGCTTGTAATTGTGCGTTGCTCCTGTATCGTGTTGTGCTTGGGTAGGTTTTTCATCTGCAACCAGTAGTGTGGCAATTGATGGAAAGGTTTTTAGAACTAGCAAGATGCTCATGCGTTGCACGCATCAAGATGCATTTGTATGAGTAGTTTATCTTGTGGGAGAAAAGGATGAACGAGGGAAGGACTTATTTGCAAATCTAGAGAAGAGTATGGGTATCTTTTTGCAAAATTCCCATTTGTTTCCTTCCTATCTGTCAGACATAAATCGGACGGCCTAGATTGCAAGAAAAAAAAGTATAGAGAAAAAAAGTAGATAGTAAAGGAAGTAGAGATAAATATAAAATATAAAATAAATATAACAGTAGAGAAGAGAGTGGAGATAGCAGAGACGTTGGGAAAGGATCACGCGCGCGGGGGAAAAAGTGGTCGGGCGTGTGCTAGTTTTGGGGCGCGGCGTCCGACGTGCTTTATAAAATCCAAGGCCCTCCCACCGCTATGTTCCTTGCCACCGCTCTCTCCCCGCTCTGTGCCTTGCCACCGCTCTCTCCCCGCTCTTTTTCGCCTCGCCGCCGCCGCGCCACCATGTAGCCGCGTCGTCGGGAAACTTGGGGATAGCGCGGCGTCTGCGCGTGCCCCTCCGGCGGCTTCTCCGCCGAGATCCGGTTCCGCGGGATGCGCCTCGGCCGCGGAAATTTCTACACCGCCAATGAGGCCGCGAGCGCGTACGACGCGGCGGCGTGGCGCCTCCGGTGGCCTCATAGAACATTGAACTTCCCCAACGTGCCGACGCGGGAGCGGGCACAGGAGCTTGCGCCTCTGCCGCGGCTTAGCACCGACGAGGATCGTCGCGACAACTAGAGGCGGGAGCAGCGTCTCGGCATCGCCGAGATTGACGAGGAAGCCATGGCGCTGTGGCGCCAACACTTCCCACATGACATCATCAACGAGCGCGAGTTCTACGCGCAAAGGAGGGCGGAGAGGGATAAGAGGAGGGAGGAGCGAGCCGCCTGTCACGAGGACAAGCGTAGGCGAAAAGCAGATGCTCAATTCAACATGTGGCTAGGAGCAGCGTCGCCCTGGGAATCCAACGACGATCGGTATCTTCATGCCTACAGTCAGACGTCGGAGGAGGACATCACCGAGGAGGAGTCGGACGACGAGGAGTAGTTGAATTATCTTTTTTTATCTATCTATGCTGAGAACTATCCTCTACTCTCTAATATCTACTTCTCGATGTCAGCACTGTAAACGCTTTTTAAAGCGTCGCGCGTTGCGATTCTGTTGGAGATGCTCTAACATGGCAGACGAGTGCTTTAATGTTGCCCACAAGATGCACGAGTATTACTAGTAGTATATTTTTCTTGCCATGTTGAGATTTTAAAACCACGAGTGCGAACATGCAGAGGAGCAATGAAGACCAAACACGGGATATTCGGGACATCTTCAAGGAGCGTGGCAAGTTAAAGAGGAGTTGCACTGAACCTATAAAACGAGCTTTGGTAAGTAACACCCTTTCAATTACTTTCGTGTAGCCTCGTGTTCTTCGATGTGTATATGTTGTAGTTTATGTTTCTCTTAAGCATGGTGTTCTTCGATGTGTAATAAGAAGAGTCTTAATCATCCTAATGCTTTCGTTTTTAGCTTGATGTAGGAAGTGGGTGTTCTCACCTTGTAGTCTGTTTTTATATTTTTTACTTTTGAATTCACTTCTCCGAGTTCTGTTTATCTGGCTTCTACTAAATGGATCTAGGTTGCTCTGAGTATTGATCTAAAAAAGAAGTAACTTCATGTCAGGATGCAGTTCCTGCAAGGAGGGAAGTATGGTCAACCTTGAGAGCATGTTTCCAAAATGAGGCTGGATTACACACAAGGTGCCAGTTCCCTAATGATGCTAGATTAGACATAAGGTGCAAATTCCTAGATGATGTTGGATTACACACAAGCCAGGTGGAGTCGTCAGCTGTTCGTGTCCTCGTGGCATTAGTAAAGGCTGAAAGAAAGTGTGCAACAGCCCTTGAGAATGTAGCTGAGTTCCTGAAGAAGCGAAAAGAGCAATCAGATGCTCTCTTCACCCAAGCCAAAGAAGAGATGGAAGAAGCCAGAAATAAGCTAGCAGAGGCAGAGCAGGCTAGGCATCTCCTGCTATCTAAAACTGTTGTCCATACAAAATTTCCTTCATAATAGCTAGGTTCAAATGTTTATCCAGTCAGCATGCCTGTTGTGATGTCCGTGCATCTACTGATGTGGCACAAAATGTTTTTTTTCGGGTCATGTAATAACATCAATTACTTTCCAAACAATAACAGACGAAGCACTGGACATGGTATAGTTCACGCGCAAGCCCGACATTCCAAGTTCAACTTCCACATCAAACTCATGTTAACAGATATCTGCACATTCATACATAATGTCCACAACCATGATTCACTTCAAAGCCAAAAAAAGGCGAGGAGAGTTATAAATAAAGAAAAACCTCTACTAGTTCCTCCTACCAATGCGAGCACAACAAGTCAAGACCATGCGTAAATTAATTATATTTTAGTCATTTTTTGTGTTCTAAAATGCCTGCCGGCTCGCGGAAGGACGTGTTGCTGGCACACGTGTGGATTCAATGAAGGCAGGAGGGGCAGTCTTAAGCTGGTTGCACGCGGCGAGGAGGCGTGCTCAGCCGGGCCTGCAGCGAGTGCGGCCCTCTTGGCTGGCGCCCCGGTTCAATGCCTGCGCTATGAGAGGTCGCGCCCCTGTCAGAGCAATCACTCCCTCCAGTCCTTTTTTGTTTGGGTATAACAAAATCTCGTTTTCCATTCACATTTTACAAGTAAAATTCGTGGACAAACTTTGACGCAAAGTACGATGGGGAATAGTAAACCAGAATGGAGGTGGTAGTTTTTTTTAATCAAAGAAGGGTTTCCCCTTCCGATTTTCATTACTGAAAACCAGCATCTAAATCTAAACCATAGTATTTGCCCTAGAACTACCAGGTTCAACATCTCGCAACATAAACCCATACAACCATACGCCAAGGAGGTACGTAGTAGTATGAATTCCATTTTTGCTCCATATCAATCGTTCTAAAAACTACTTAGTACTTATAACGAGCCATTGAAAATCGGAACTCTTAACCCCACTAAAAAAATGATATTTTAAACATGGCTACTCGATCTGTGGCAACTGGCGAGCCACCGCGCTCCAAGTCGTTCACCTGTGGTCCCGACCATCAACTCCTATGGATCAAATTATCATGCGAGCTGACTATTCCTACAAAGGTGCTCCACCGCGTACCCGGTACCTGCGAATGCAGCAATCGTGCACCTAGGGTTTTAGGGTTTATTTGTTAACGTCGTCTTTACATAACACTCATGTGTGCGAGACAGCAAGAGGCCTACTGTGTGCGTACGCCTCTTCTCTTTGTATATGTACTCCACCGTTTGTCCGGTGTCAAAAAAATTATAATAACTACTAGCAATGTGCCAATGTGTTGCCACATGATCAAACTAGATTAATACATATTCACCGATTTGATAGAAAAAAAGTCTAGTTTTGAAATACGTATATCACTAAAAATATGTTATGTTTCACTTAAAATATATTCCTTTGGCGGTTTTGATGAGATAAGGGAGGAATGTTGTTGGTTTCAAGATTCGACAAGTGGTATATGTCTAATTTCTACTCTTACTAGCAAGATGCCCGTGCGTTGCATGGAACATCAAGATCTTGTGGGAGAAAAGGATGAACGAGGGAAGGCCTTATCTGCAAATGTGGTGAAGAGTGCGGTTAAATTGCCATATTTTCCTTCCTATCCGTCAGATATAAATCGGACGACCTACATTGCAGGATGGCAGGCCCACCATCATCACCAACTCTATTTTTTATCCCTACTCTTATGAAAAGCATTGTTGGTGATGATCGTGTTCCTTCCATCCTGCAATATAGGTCGTCCAATCTATATCTGACGGATAGGAAGGAAACTATGGCAATTTTGCAAAAAGATACCCACACCCCTCTCCACATTCGCAAATAAGGCCTTCCCTCATTCATCCTTTTCCCCCACAAGATAAACTACTCATACAAATGCATCTTGATGTTCCGTGCAATGCATGGGCATCTTGCTAGTTGTTGCAAAAAGCCCATGTGTGCATGAGAGAGAGAGGGGGAGTGGAGGAGGACGGAGTGCATGTGTGACAAAGACACAAGGAGTGTGTGTGCGATAGGTATCAGCTTAAAATGAGGCGATAGTGTGTGTGTGCACGATCGAGAGGGCATGTCTCAAGAAGGGAAGAAAAATCTACATAGATACAAGGAGCGGGAGAGAGACATGTATGCGATGGTGGAAGCACGACTGTGCGGGTGTATAAACCTATCTAGAGGCTAGCTAGTCGATAAATGTTTGTGAGAGAAATACAAGTCGGGGTGCAAAAGCGAGAGTTTTGTGTGTGTGTGTGTGAGAGAGACGGTAGTCAGGAAGGGGAGTGGAAGCAGGAGTTGTGTTTGTGTGTTTGTGTGAGAGAGAGAGGAGACGGTAGTCGGGGTTGTCTGATCGGTAAACAAATGAATAATGTCAGTCTGGGATGGAGACGAAAAGGTGACCGCAACAAATGTTGTGTCTACAGGAGAGAGAGAGTAATTTTATTGGTATGAGTCATATGTAGAGACATATAGGGTGTGTGAGAGAATCCCATAGAGAGAGACAAAGTGAAAGACGAGTGGAGACTGTGTGTGTGGCGGTGAAAAAGAAAGCTTAGGTACCGAGTGATACCAGAGAACAGTAGAGACGTAAGAGATAATGAAAACCGTGTAATGTATAATGATAGGGAGAGTGTGACGCTTCTCAAGGGAGACACTGAGAGACCATGTTTGCGAGGATAGGAGAAACATGAAGTGAGCGTGCGGGTGAGCTGGAGAAAAGAGAGTGATAGGTACCTGAAGGAGCATGCATGCGAGAGAGATGGGCGTGAAAGGAGTGAGCAAAAAAGGGATTCAAATATTTGAATTCGAGATGATGATACATGTAATCCATACTCGAACCAAAATTGATCTATCAAACATGGATACTCATATGAATTCACGCACATCTATGTTATTTAATATGTAGATATTACTAATCCATACATTTTAGTAGAACATAATTTGGTTAAATTTTTTGGAATTCAACCTTAAGATTTCGAGATCGTTGTATTTGTAAATCATATTATACATATAAAGGAGCGGAATTCTTTGTTGTGCTTTTGAAAGTATATATAAAACAATGATGTATATAGAATGTAATACCAATTGAAAATGGACCCTGCCCGAAAAAATAGAATACAAACGGGATTCGAATTGAGTTGGCACGGTAAACATGCACTCTGCAAAAATTGAATGAAGTGGGGAAAGTCGCAGTAACCGCCCGAAACCAAAATCTGCGAGATGGAAATTACTACTGCCTATCCCTGCCACGCAAAGCCTATGTGCTGGATTTCTATAGGTTTCGATAGGGGTAGGTTTGTAATTTCACCCAAACGTGACGTAACCGCCTCTCACCCAGATTCATACTCAGTGGGCGCCAAAACATAGTGTGTCCTCGGACAAAATCAAATCACTCCCCGATTCATATTCATACACGGTGGGCGCCAAAAACAAACTCTCGTTGGCAAATATTTGGTGTATGCGAGATTACCGTCCTATCCCCAACCGACTAATGTTGCTGTGCTATAGTAGAAATTTGAAACGAGGGCTAAGTTTGTAAATTTCCTCGCATTTGAGACAAGCGCGCCCTGCATACATGGTTCCCCCTTCCTCTCTACCTCCCTTTTCCCATTCATACTCCGTGGGCGCCAAAACACCCTCTCCACCCCACCCTCCTCCATCCGCCGCCGTCCGCCACCCCAACCACCGCCGTCCTCCTCCACCATGCCGGAGCTGATACCCTGACTCCGTTGTCCATTACAAGATATCGACCTCTCTCATCCACGGCTTCGGACCGGGATCCTTGCATCCCGTCCTCTCGCTTCATCCCCGCCGTCGTCCACCTTGCCGGCGCCGCTCCTACGACCGTCTCGTCCACCGCGCCCCGCCACCACCTTCTACCCTCCTAGATCTGCTTCCACGCTGCCGACAGCCATCGCTACTGCAGCGCCGTCAAATTCTCAGCAGATGTGTACATGGCGCCGCACCAGAGGCGGTACTCTTTCGTATCTGCTCAACTTATTTATCGCAGCAAGAAAATAGATCGCCACTGCTTTACTCTGATTTCTTGTGTTGGTTGCGAATTTGCCTTTGTCCGGTTTGCACCTTCAGATCCGCCATGGCACGCTCAACACTATGGTTTTCCCCTTTTATATTCCACACTAGTTAAATCACAGTAGACTAAATTTCAAAATTGGGTTAGTCGATTTTCAGAGTTCGCCGGAGTTCGCCGGTGCGATCGAAGGGGCTCGGGTGGTTGTGGGGGCTCGCCGAACAAAGAAAACTCGAGGCGGGTGGGGGTTGGGGCGGGGGTGGGGGTGGGGGTGGCGGAGAAACATAGGCGGTGGGGTCCGGTGGTCCGGCCGGCGGCCCGTGCGGTGTTCTGTATGGGAAGAATCAGAGACGAGGAATAAGAAGGGTTAGGAGACGTAGGATCTTTTGAAGGAAATATGCCCTAGAGGCAATAATAAAGTTATTATTTATTTCCTTATTTCATGATAAATGTTTATTATTCATGCTAGAATTGTAGTAACTGGAAACATAATACATGTGTGAATACATAGACAAACATAGTGTCACTAGTATGCCTCTACTTGACTAGCTCGTTAGTTAAAGATGGTTAAGTTTACTAACCATAGACATGAGTTGTTATTTGATTTACAAGATCACATCATTAAGAGAATTATGTGATTGACTTGACCCATTCCGTTAGCTTAGCACTTGATTGTTTAGTATGTTGCTATTGCTTTCTTCATGACTTATACATGTTCCTATGACTATGAGATTATGCAACTCCCGTTTACCGGAGGAACACTTTGTGTGCTACCAAACGTCACAATGTAACTGGGTGATTATAAAGGAGCTCTACAGGTGTCTCCAAAGGTACATGCTGAGTTAGCATATTTCGAGATTAGGATTTGTCACTCTGATTGTTGGAGAGGTATCTTTGGGCCCTCTCGGTAATGCACATCACTATAAGCCTTGCAAGCAATGTGACTAATGAGTTAGTTGCGGGATGATGCATTACATAACGAGTAAAGAGACTTGCAGGTAACGAGATTGAACTAGGTATTGAGATACCGACGATCGAATCTCGGGCAAGTAACATACCGATGACAAAGGGAACAACGTATGTTGTTATGCGGTTTGACCGATAAAGATCTTTGTAGAATATGTGGGAGCCAATATGAGCATCCAGGTTCCGCTATTGGTTACTGACCGGAGACGTGTCTCGGTCATGTCTACATAGTTCTCGAACCCGTAGGGTCCGCACGCTTAAATTTCGATGACGGTTATATTATGAGTTTATATGTTTTGATGTACCGAAAGAGTTGGAGTCCCAGATGAGATCGGGGACATGACGAGGAGTCTCAAAATGGTCGAGACGTAAAGATCGATATATTGGACGACTATATTCGGACATCAGAAAGGTTCCGACTGATTCGGTTATTTTTCGGAGTACCGGAGAGTTATGGGAATTCGCCCGGGAGTATATGGGCCTTATTGGGCTTTAGGGGAAAGAGAGAGGAGAGGCTGGGCGCCCCCTCAAGGCCTAGTCCGAATTGGACTAGGGGGAGGGGTTGCGCCCCCTCCTTCCTTCTCTTCTCTCTCCCCTTTCCTTGACTCCTACTCCTACTACTTGGAAGGGGGAATCCTACTCCCGGTGGGAGTAGGACTCCTCCTAGGGCGCGCCATAGAGAGGGCCGGCCCTCCCCCTCCTCCACTCCTTTATATACGGGGAGGGGGGCACCCCTTGGAGACACAACATTTGATCATTGATCTCTTAGCCGTGTGCAGTGCCCCCCTCCACCATAGTCCTCCTCGATAATATCGTAGCGGTGCTTAGACGAAGCCCTGCGACAGTACAACATCATCATCGTCACCACGCCGTCGTGCTGACGGAACTCTCCATCGACACTCGGCTGTATCGGAGTTCAGGAGACATCATCGAGCTGAACGTGTGCAAAAACTTGGAGGTGCCGTGCTTTCGATGCTTGATCGGTCGGGCCGTGAAGACGTACGACTACATCAACCGCGTTGTGCTAACGCTTCCGCTTTCGGTCTACGAGGGTACATGGACAACACTCTCCCCTCTCGTTGCTATGCATCACCATGATCTTGTGTGTGCGTAGGAAATTGTTTGAAATTACTTCGTTCCCCAATAGTGACATCCGAGCCTGGTTTTATGCGTAGATGTTATATGCAGGAGTAGAACACAAGTGAGTTGTGGGCGATACAAGTCATACTGCTTACCAGTATGTCATACTTTGGTTCGGCGGTATTGTTGGATGAAGCGGCCCGGACCGACATTACACGCACGCTTACGCGAGACTGGTTCTACCGACGTGATTTGCACATAGGTGGCTGGCGGGTGTCAGTTTCTCCAACTTTAGTTGAACCGAGTGTGGCTACGCCCGGTCCTTGAGAAGGTTAAAACAACACTAACTTGACGAACTATCGTTGTGGTTTTGATGCGTAGGTAAGAATGATTCTTGCTCAGCCCATAGCAGCCACGTAAAACTTGCAACATCAAAGTAGAGGACGTCTAACTTGTTTTTGCAGGGCATGTTGTGATGTGATATGGTCAAGACGTGATGCTATATTTTACTGTATGAGATGATCATGTTTTGTAACCAAGTTATCGGCAATTGGCAGGAGCCATATGGTTGTCGCTTTATTGTGTGCAATGCAATCGCCCTGTAATTGCTTTAGTTTATCACTAAGCGGTAGCAATAGTCGTAGAAGCAATAGGTGGCGAAACGACAACGATGCTACGATGGAGATCAAGGTGTTGCGCTGGTGACAATGGTGATCATGACGGTGCTTCGGAGATGGAGATCACAAGCATAAGATGATGATGTCCATATCATATCACTTATATTGATTGCATGTGATGTTTATCCTTTATGCATCTTATTTTGCTTTGATTGACGGTAGAATTATAAGATGATCTCTCACTAAATTTCAAGGTATAAGTGTTCTCCCTGAGTATGCACCGTTGCGAAAGTTCTTCTGAGACACCACGTGATGATCGGGTGTGATAGGCTCTATGTTCAAATACAATGGGTGCAAAATTGTTGCACATGCGGGAATACTCAGGTTAAACTTGACGAGACTAGCATATACAGATATGGCCTCGGAACACTGAGACCAAAGGTCGAGCGTGAATCATATAGTATATATGATCAACATAGTGATGTTCACCATTGAAAACTACTCCATCTCACGTGATGATCGGACATGGTTTAGTTGATTTGGATCACGTGATCACTTATATGATTAGAGGGATGTCTATCTAAGTGGCAATTCTTAAGTAATATGATTAATTAAACTTAAATTTATCATGAACTTAGTCCTGGTAGTATTTTGCAAAATTATGTTGTAGATCAATAGCTGGCGTTGTTGCTTTCATATGATTATTTTGATATGTTCCTAGAGAAAACTGTGTTGAAAGATGTTAGTAGCAATGATGCGGATTGGATCCATGATCTAAGGATTGTCCTCATTGCTGCATAGAAGAATTATGTCCTTGATGCACCACTAGGTGACAGACCTATTGCAGGAGCAGATGCAGACGTTATGAACGTTTGGCTAGCTCAATATGATGACTACTTGATAGTTTAGTGCACCATGCTTAACGACTTAGAATAGGGTCTTCAAATACGTTTTGAACGTCATGGGCCATATGAGATGTTCCAGGAGTTGAAGTTAATATTTCAAGCAAATACCCAAGTTGAGAGATATGAAGTCTCCAACAAATTATATTGCTAAAAGATGTAGGAGAATTTCTCAACTAGTGAGCATGTGCTCATATTGTCTGGGTACTACAATCGCTTGAATCAAGTGGGAGTTAATCTTCCAGATAAGATAGTGATTGACAGAGTTCTCTAGTCACCATCACCAAGTTAGTAGAACTTCGTGATGGACTATAGTATGCAAAGGATGACGAAAACGATTCTCGAGCTCTTCGGAATGTTGAAATAAATGAAGGTAGAAATCAAGAAAGAGCATCAAGTGTTGATGATTGACAAGACCACTAGTTTCAAGAAAAGGGCAAAGGGAAAGAAAGGGAACTTCAAGTAGAATGACAAGCAAGTTGTCACTCCCATGAAGAAGCCCAAAGCTGGACCAAAGCCTGAAACTGAGTGCTTACACTGCAAAGGAAATGGTCACTGGAAACGGAAATGCCCTGAATATTTGGTGGATAAGAAGGATGGAAAAGTGAACAAGGGTATATTTGATATACAGGTTATTTATGTGTGCCTTACTAGTGTTTATAGTAGCCCCTGAGTATTTGATACTTGTTCGGTTGCTAAGATTAGTAACTCGAAACAGGAGTTACATAATAAACAAAGACTAGTTGAGGGGAAGTGACGATGAGTGTTGGAAGTAGTTCCAAGATTGATATAATCATCATCACACACTCCCTATACTTTCGGGATTAGTGTTAAACCTAAATAAATGTTATTTGGCGTTTGCGTTGAGCATGAATATGATTTGATCATGTTTATTGCAATACGGTTATTCATTTAAAGTCAGAGAATAATTGTTGTTATGTTTACATGAATAAAACCTTCAATGGTCATACACCCAATGAAAAAAGTTTGTTGGATCTCGATCGTAGTGATACACATATTCATAATATTGATGCCAAAAGATGCAAAGTTAATAATGATAGTGCCACTTATTTGTGGCACTGCCATTTGGGTCATATCGGTGTAAAGCGCATGAAGAAACTCCATAAAGATGGATTTGCGGAATCACCCGGTTATGAATCATTTGATGCTTGCGAACTGTGCCTTTTGGGCAAGATAACTAAAACTCCGTTCTCCAGAACAATGGAACGAGCTACTGACTTGTTGGAAATAATACATACTGATGTATGCAGACCAATGAGTATTAAGGCTCGTGGCGTGTATCGTTATTTTCTGACCTTCACATATGATTTGAGCAGATATGGGTATATCTACTTGATGAAGCAGAAGTCTGAAACAGTTGAAAGGTTCAAAGAATTTCAGAGTGAAGTAGAAAATCATCGTAACAAGAAAATAAAGTTTCTATGATCTGATCGTGGAGATGAATATTTGAGTTACGAGTTTGGCCTTCAGTTAAAATAATGTGGAATAGTTTCACAAACTCATGCCACCTAGAACACCACAGTGTAATGGTGTGTCCGAAGACTTTATTTGATATGGTGCGATCTATGATGTATCTTACCTATTTACCACTATCATTTTGGGGTTATGCATTAGAGACAGCTGCATTCACTTTAAATAGGGCACCATCAAAATCCATTGAGACGACGCCTTATGAACTGTGGTTTGGCAAGAAACCAAAGTTGTCGTTTCTTAAAGTTTGGGGCTGCGATGCTTGTGTGAAAAAATTTCAACCTGATAAGCTCGAACCCAAATCGGAGAAGTGCGTCTTCATAGAATACCCAAAGGAAACTGTTGGGTACACCTTCTATCACAGATCCGAAGGCAAAATATTCGTTGCTAAGATGGATCCTTTCTAGAGAAGGAGTTTCTCTCGAAAGAAGTGAGTGGGAGGAAAGTAGAACTTGATAAGGTAATTGTACCTTCTCCCGAATTGGCAAGTAGTTCATCACAGAAATCAGTTCCAATGATTCCTACACCAATTAGTGAGGAAGTTAATGATGATGATCATGAAACTTCAGATCAAGTTATTACAAAACTCGTAGGTCTTCCCGAGTACGGTCCGCACCAGAGTGGTACAGTAATCCTATTCTAGAAGTCATGTTACTAGACCATGATGAACCTATGAACTATGAGGAAGCGATGCTGAGCCCAGATTCCGTGAAATGGCCGGAGGCCATGAAATCTGAGATAGGATCCATGTATGAGAACAAAGTGTGGACTTTGGTTGACTTGCCCGATGATCGGCAAGCCATTAAGAATAAATGGATATTCAAGAGGAAGACGGACACTAATAGTAGTGTTACTATCTACAAAGCTCGACTTGTCAAAAAAGGTTTTTGACAAAGTTCAAGGTGTTGACTATGATGAGGTTTTCTCACTCGTAGCAATGCTTAAGTCTGTCCGAATCATGTTAGCAAGTTGCCAAATTTTATGAAATCTGGCAAATGTATGTCAAAACTACATTCCTTAATGGATTTCTTAAAGAAGAGTTGTATATGATGCAACCAGAAGGTTTTGTCAATTCTAAAGGTGCTAACAAAGTGTGCAAGATCCAGTGATCCATCTATGGATTGGTGCAAGCATCTCGGAGTTGGAATATACGCTTTGATGAGTTGATCAAAGCATACGGTTTTATACAGACTTTTGGAGAAGCCTGTATTTGCAAGAATGTGAGTGGGAGCTCTGTAGCATTTCTAAAACTATATGTAGATGACATATTGTTGATTGGAAATGATATAGAAATTCTGGATAGCATAAAAGGATACTTGAATAAAGAGTTTTTCAAAGAAAGACCTCGATGAAGCTGCTTGCATATTGAGCATCAAGATCTATTGAGATAGATCAAGACGCTTGATAAGATTTTCAATTAGTACATACCTTGACAAAATTTTGAAGTAGTTCAAAATGGAACAGTCAAATAAGGAGTTCTTGCCTCTGTTGCAAAGGTATGAAATTGAGTAAGACTAAAATGCCGACCAAGGCAGGAAATAGAAAGAGAATGAAAGTCATTCCCTATACCTCAGTCATAGGTTCAATGAAAGTATGACATGCTATGACCAGACCTATTGTATACTTTGCCCAGGTTTGGCAAGGGAGTACAATAGTGATCTAGGAGTAGATAACTGGACATTGGTCAAAATTATCCTTAGTGGAATAAGGATATGTTTCTCGATTATGGAGGTGACAAGAGGTTCGTCGTAAAGGGTTACGTCGATGCAAGATTTGACACTGATCCAGATGACTCTAAGTCTCAATCTGGATACATATTGAAAGTGGGAGCAATTAGCTAGAGTAGCTCCATACAGAGCATTGTAGACATAGAATATTTTTTGCAAAATACATATGGCTCTGAATGTGATAGACCCATTGGCTAAACTTCTCTCACGAGAAAAATATGATCACACCTTAGTACTCTTTGGGTATTAATCACATAGCGATGTGAACTAGATTATTGACTCTAGTAAACCCTTTGAGTGTTGGTCACATGAAGATGTGAACAATGGGTGTTAACCATATACAGATATGAATATTGGTGTTAAATCACAGGGCGATGTAAACTAGATTATTGACTCTAGTGCAAGTGGAAGACTGAAGGAAATATGCCCTAGAGGCAATAATAAAGTTATTATTTATTTCCTTATTTCATGATAAATATTTATTATTCATGCTAGAATTGTATTAACTGGAAACATAATACATGTGTGAATACCTAGACAAACATAGTGTCACTAGTATGCCTCTACTTGACTAGCTTGTTAGTTAAAGATGGTTAAGTTTCCTAACCATAGACATGAGTTGTCATTTGATTAACGGGATCACATCATTAGGAGAATTATGTGATTGACTTGACCCATTCCGTTAGCTTAGCACTTGATCGTTTAGTAGGTTGCTATTGCTTTCTTCATGACTTATACATGTTCCTATGACTATGAGATTATGCAACTCCCATTTACCGGAGGAACACTTCGTGTGCTACCAAACGTCACAACATAACTGGGTGATTATAAAGGAGCTCTACAGGTGTCTCCGAAGGTACATGTTGAGTTGGCAAATTTCGAGATTAGGATTTGTCACTCTGATTGCCAGAGAGGTATCTCTGGGCCCTCTCGGTAATGCACATCACTATAAGCCTTGCAAGCAATGTGACTAATGAGTTAGTTGCGGGACGATGCATTACATAACGGGTAAATAGACTTGCCGGTAACGAGATTGAACTAGGTATTGAGATACCGACGATCGAATCTCGGGCAAGTAACATACCGATGACAAAGGGAACAACATATGTTGTTATGCGGTTTGACCGATAAAGATCTTCATAGAATATGTGGGAGCCAATATGAGCATCCACGTTCCGCTATTGGTTATTGGCCGGAGACATGTCTGGTCATGTCTACATAGTTTTCGAATCCGTAGGGTCCGCACGCTTAAAGTTCGATGATGGTTATATTATGAGTTTATATGTTTTGACGTACCAAAGGAGTTTGGAGTCCTGGATGAGATCGGGGACATGACGAGGAGTCTCTAAATGGTCGAGACGTAAAGATCGATATATTGGATGACTATATTCGGACATCGGAAAGGTTCCGAGTGATTCGGGTATTTTTGGAGTACCGGAGAGTTACGGGAATTTGCCGGGGAGTATATGGGCCTTATTGGGCTTTAGGGGAAAGAGAGAGGAGAGGTTGGGCGCCCCCCCCAAGGCCTAGTCCGAATTGGACTAGGGGGAGGGGCTGCGCCCCCTCCTTCCTTCTCTTCCCTCTGCCCTTTCCTTGACTCCTACTCCTACTACTTGGAAGGGGGGGGGGATCCTACTCCCGGTGGGAGTAGGAATCCTCCTAGGGCACGCCATAGAGAGGGCCGGCCCTCCCCCTGCTCCACTCCTTTATATACGGGGAGGGGGCACCCCTTGGAGACACAACAATAGATCATTGATCTCTTAGCCGTGTGCGGTGCCCCCCTCCACCATAGTCCTGCTCGATAATATCGTAGCGGTGCTTAGGCAAAGCCCTACGACGATAGAACATCATCATCATCCCCATGCCGTCGTGCTGACAGAACTCTCTCTCGACACTCGGCTGGATCGGAGTTCGAGGGACATCATCGAGCTGAACGTGTGCAAGGACTCGGAGGTGCCGTGCTTTTGGTGCTTGATCGGTCGGGCCGTGAAGACGTACGACTACATCAACCATGTTGTGCTAACGCTTCCGCTTTCGGTCTACGAGGGTACGTGGACAACACTCTCCCCTCTCGTTGCTATGCATCACCATGATCTTGCGTGTGCGTAGGAATTTTTTTGAAATTACTACGTTCCCCAACATCTTCATCCAACCGCCTGAAAAGGTCGAGAGAGAGCTGGGAGTTGCATTCTTAATGCGCTCTGGTTCATCATGTGTGGGCACTGCGAAACCAACATTTTATTATCCAAAATCCGCTTGCTCTTCTTTACCATGTTCGTCTTCCGTTCTTCATTAATATGTACTCTCTCCGTTCCTAAATACAAGTCTTTGTATAGATTCCACCATGGACTACATATGGAGCAAAATGAGTGAATCTACACTCTAAAATGTATCTGGATACATCTGTATGTGATCCATACTGGAAATCTCTACCAAGACTTATATTTTGGAACGGAGGGATTATGATAGTAGTACAATATGTTCCTTTTACTGAAGATGAGCAGGGACATTTGCAGTGTAGGGGTCTATACGATCAGTTGTGATGGACACTTTGAGCCTCTTTGATTCGTAGGATCTTGTAAACATAGGAATAGGATTTGTAGTCGCCTGCCCACTTGAATCCTATAAGAATAGCAAGGAAATGCGGGGAGCTGTGTCGCCTTTGAGAGTTACACTGATATTAACAGTACCGCACCTTCACTTGAAGTGAGCTGGTATCCGAAGTCTTTCTAGTCGTACCAGCAATACTAGCACATATATTCCAGCAAGTTCCACGTTGCTGATTTTACTCTGATGCTTAAGGTTTTCCCGTTATATCTACACTATGATCTGTGTAGCTGCTTTGTGTCGCACTAGCAGCAGTCCACTCTTGAAGCTAAACACTGCAATGACTTACAAAATTGGCACCAAGGCATTGAGTGCCATTCTGGATGCAATGAAACTCATACGCTCCCCACCTGTTGATTCTTGTTCAAAATATGATCCTAATGACTACTCTAACCTCGAGGAGTCAAAGGCAGATGGCCTGTCCTGTTCACCCATCAAGGTGCCTGTTCTAATTTGGCAATGTTTTATTGATTGCGAGTATCTTGCAGCTGTTGTCTTGCATTTCTTCTACTTTGTTGTACCACCATCTGCTTAGTTTACTCATCATATATGTCGAGATGCCATGCCCATCCATTATCAATACATATTACATCTGTCATCATACCATGTTTTTCCACTCAAATGATGTTCTTGTGCATCAGACATCAAAAAGGAAGAGGGTGATTGCCGAACCTGAAGGAGCACCAGCAAAGTCCTTGAAAAACGTGGTAGTGCCGGAGAAATCAGACAACACCCCACTTATATTGGTTGTACAACCAGTGACACAAAACGTAGGACTGACTCCAGCAGACTGTACCCATACTTCACTGGCCACACCACTAGCCCCATGTCAGGACCCCGACTCAATGCCACATCGATCTAGCATGTAACACCTCATATCACTTTGCGGCCTCACGCACGGTATTCCCACGGGTGTCGCCTTACCTTTGCTGGGACCGTTTGCGCCTTTTGGCACACGTATATGATAGTGCCGCTAGCATCCATATGACAAAGAACCCCGGCTGACATGGCTAGTCGTGAACCCAAAGTGGCACTAACTTACAGGGACAGGCATACATGACCCAACAACGAATGTGTCGGTCATCAGCGAGTGAATCCGGGCTGTAGCAACTGGGCTAGCAGGAGTCCGGTAAACCGGGCTGTAGCGTGCTAACAGGACTCCGGTACTCATCGCGTGACATTTCCCCGAAGGGACAGACACAGGAACGAAGAAGGACACATGCCGGCCAGCCTAAGTGTTCCGGAGCAGTAGCAAGCTACCATGGCTCAGTGGAAACACTAGGATACATTTCCCGGTAAGAGAGGCTACTAAGGATAAGCAACTAGATAGTCAGATCCCACACATACCAAGCATTTCAATAACATACACACAATATGCTCGATATGTGCAAATACAACATGGCATCACAACATGACTCTACAACTCAAGTATTTTATTCAATAGGCTCCGAGGAGCAAGATATTACAAACATGGGTCTCACCACCCAACATTCAGAGCATACAAGTCAAAGCACAAGCGGAAGCTTAACATGTCTGGGTACAGACATCTATAAATGAAAAAGGCTGAGAAGCCTGACTATCTACCAGATCCTACCGAGGGCACAAGATCGTAGCTGAGGTAACAAGCTAAACATCGAAGTCCACGTGGAACTACTAGTGAGACTGAAGTCCCTCTGCAAAAACATAAAATAGGCAAACGTGAGTACAAATGTACCCAGCAAGCCTTACATCAGAACTATCTACATATGCATCATTATCAACAAATAGGATGGTGGGGTTTTACTGCAGCAAGCCAGCTTTGACTCGATGGCTATCCTGAACTACGACTGCAAGTAACTTTTGAGGTGGCGCACACGAGTCCACATATTCACCAACCAATACACCACTATAGATCGGCTCCCGTCTCCCTACGAGAACGCCATCCATAGCACTCACGCTTATCTTGCACAAATTTAAAGTATCCACGTTCACTTGTCTATGAACTGTACAGGCAACCCAAAAGTCCTTTTCCGCGGACACAGCTATTCAAATAGATGATGTTAACCCTGCAGGGGTGTACTTCTTCACACACGCTCTCACCACTTACCGCCGTTTACACGACATGTACTCGGCAACCTTCAAGCGGAAGCCCAACGAGGGTGTCGGCCATGACCTACCTAAACACTCAAGTCTCTAGTCCAGGTTTATCGCCTATTCGGGTTCCATCCGCGAGGAGATCCAGCCGGAGTTTCGCTCACAGCCCCAAACGATGTGTGCAGGGTTCCCGAGACACCAAATGGGCACCCGGTACACCGTGCCACGTGCCTACCGCATCACAGCCCACCCCTCCGGTCAGCACTGCCCACGGCCTCCAGCATACTACAAACACCAGAAACTACTTGCAACTCCTGGACAGAGGACAAGGGTGATTAAGAAGCTGAGAGGGTCCATTGGTTTCGGGCCCAATACATGGTAGTAACTGTTTCATGGATCACAAACACAGAACTCAGTTCCTGAGGACGGTTTCAGTGAGACAACCCACCATGTACTCCTACATGGCCTCTCACCACTACCTTTACCAAATCGTATTCACACACTTTGCTCACACACACAGTAGGACATGTTCACACACCTCTGATTCATTCCCGATGAATCAGACCTGACTCAACTCTAAGCAATAGCAGGCATGACAAACAAACATGAATGAGTAGGCACAACAGGGGCTCAAACAACTCCTACTCATGCTAGTGGGTTTCATCTATTTACTGTGGCAATGACAGGTCATGCAGAGGATAAAGGGGTTCAGCTACCGCAGCAAGTAACAGTTGAATCGTTGTTGTCCTAATGCAGTAAAAGAGAGCAGGTGCGAGAGAGTAGGATTGTATCAGAATGAACAAGGGGGTTTTGCTTGCCTGGCACTTTTGAAGATAATATAGCTCTTCATCGGTGTCATCGAACTCATCGTCGGAACACGTCTATCGAGAGGGGGCAAATACCGGCAACAGAAGTGAAATACAATCAATGCAATGCACAATATGATGCATGATCATGACATGGCAATATGCTGTGATTTGGGCTAATGCAGCTAAGAGCAGGAAGGTTTGAGCTTATTTGACCCAAAGATTCAAATTCAAACTGAAACTATGAATTCATAAAGTGCATTATCATGTTTTGATATGAACAGCAAGGTTAAGTAGCTTAAACATGCATGAAACCAGTGCAGATGGATAGATTGGATTTTTCTGATCATTTTTCATATATAAATTATTTCATTCTGAGTTATAGATTATTTTCTACGAATTTTATAAGTTTAGGCAAATTTCTGGATTTTTCTGAATAAGAATAAATCCAGAAAAGGGCATTACTGCATCAGCCTGACATCATCATGACGTCAGCAGGTCAACGAGGCACGGTCCGGGTCAAACTGACCAGTGGGTCCCGTCTGTCAGTAGTTAGTTAAACTAACTAAATTGAGTTAGCGCTAATCCTGTTAGTTAGCAGGGCGGGCCCCACCTGTCATGGACCCAAGGGTCAAACTGGGCCCACCGGTCAATGGTCAGCGGGGGTCAAACCCACCGGCGACATGACGCCGGCGAGGCCAGACGCGGTGGAGGGGCTCGGGTTTGCGTCTCCGGCGACCAAACGGGCGGCCGAGACCATCTACGGAGAGCTGGAAGCGAGCCACGTCGTTTGGGGGTGGAAGTGGAGCTCGGGGAGGCCGGGAATGACGCCGACGATGACCTTGGCGGTCGCCGGAGCTCGGGTGAGCTTAGGCTCGTTGCTGCAGTGGCCTAGGCAGGGCGGCGCTAGCATCTACGGCTCCTACGCGTTGCGGGGAGTGCGTTGGACACAATCCCGGGACCATATGGTCACCGGAGCATGACCGGAGACGACGCGTGTGGCGGCGCGTGCGGTTGAGCTTCGTGCAGTCGATGCAGAGGACGATAGTAAGAACGGAGAGGATGGGAATGTAGCTGAGCTCACAGCGGTTGCGACGAGCTAGACGGCGAGGTCGGGGACAAGCTGAAGCAGTGGTGACGGCGAAAGGGATCTTTGGCGGCGCTCAGCGAAGACGAGGACGAGGCGGTAACTCCAGTGCGAGCGAGCGCTCGGGCTCGGTCTGCTCAACGGAGAGGAGGGCGGCGGAGCTCCTGGACACGGTGGCATGGCACGGGGACAACGGAGGGCACGGCTATGGCGATGGTGCGACTACGGCAGCGTCGGCCATCATGGGAGAGAGCGAGGGAGAGAGGCAGGGGCGCGTGTGAGGTATCCACGGGGTCGGGGCAGTGCCGCAGAGGCGCTTCGAGGCGTCGCGCTGGCGCGGACGACGGCAGACAGGCAGGGTGGTGGCGTGGCGAGCGCGGCGGCATCGCGGTGTCCCTCCTCTGCCTACTAGCAGAGGTAGGTGATGACTGGCAGCAGCGCTGGGCTGGGCCGGCCAGGTGGGCTGCCTACTGGGCCGTCCAGGTAAGCCAGGTAAGTCTCTCTCTCTCTCTCTTGTTTCCTGTTTTCTATTTTCTGCAATTGTTTTGGCTTTATTAAAATGCCAGAGCATTTTCAAAAATCATGAAACTAATCATGACTACTGTTTGGAATATATCCAACAGTAAACATTTTAGTTTATGATTATTTGAGCATTTAAAATATTTAATAGAATTTAAATGCCCAAATGCAAATACTATAAGATTTAATTCAGAGCCCAAATATGTCATGGAAAAAGGTGCAACACCTCTGGTTAATGTTTCCAGCATTTTCCAGAAATGATGAACATTTTTGAAAGCCATTTGGATTCACTGAAAATATTTTAGTTGAACCTTGTTGAATGCATTTGGTGCTAGGGTTTAGGCAATCCCCATTTCAAGTTTCATAAAATTTAAACATGATGCATGGATACTAATGCAAAGACAAGCAAGGCCTGAACTAGGGCTGTGACACCCCACCACACAGGACCAGCACTCCAGCAAAAGGTATGCCGATTTCATTTGCCATAGCACCAGCTGTACCACAGAAAAATCCCACTCTAGCAAAAAGTACAGCAAGTCCAAAGACCGAAGACCTATCCCAACTGTAGAGACGGCCAATTCCTGCAGATTGGAACCCCATTCCATTTATTCCCAGTTTAAAAGACAATGATTTCAATGTTGTTAGGGACTACGTGCATATATTCCCATCATGGGAAGATTATTGTGAACACAAACACCATTTTCACATCTTCCTGTCCAACTTACGTGTAAGTGCTATTATTCATGGTTACTATTTTCCTGTTTTCGGCTGATTGAACACATCAATGATTTACATTACATTGTTGTAACTAGGCGAGGGTCAATCTGGATAGTCATGACGAGCAAAGCTTGCTTGTGCTTTTCAAGGAAGCACTGCAGCAGTATCGGTGTTACCTGAGGAAATCACACTTTGATGGCAAGTCTATAAACGAATTTCCGGTGAAGTCTGCTATACTAAATCTGGAAGACATTGAATGGAAAAACCTTGTTATGCACTGGTCTCGTTCCCAGGATGAGGTACTGCCTATGAAATCACATGACAATTTGAACTTCTACTTTTCCGCATGTGCCTTACGGATCTTTTTTGCAAGAAATCTGCTCGAAGAAGAATTCCGTTTGAAAAGAACGACAGGATATCGCAAATATGCTGCCCGCTGCTTTGCTCTTTTTAGTACCTGTTGTCCTGTATCACTGTACTTGCATACATACCTGGTTCATTATGTGACAACAGTATGCATGATAGCTTGCTTATCAATTGTTCACTCCAAATTATCTGATCTGTATGAATGGTTACATTAGTGTAGAATATATCGAATGCCAATGTTTTTTTAGCTCTGCATTGTTCTTGTAAGTACATGATGTCCTTTATTAGTGTACTTATAATGACAGGTAGTTGTTCATGTACCATCACTCTGCAGCTTATTTTTCTTTGCTCTCCATTGTCTACACATCAGATCTATATTTACTCTTACCATAAGTTTGGCACTGAACAAGTTTGGTTGTGCATTGCTCTTGGTTGTACCTTTTGCCTGTATCGCTGCACTTACATTTATAGCTACTTGGTTATGTAGCATCACTCTTCATCTTATCTTAAATATTCTCCATTTTTTCGTATATTATCACATCTATATTTACTCTTAACAAAATGTAGAATAAAGGCAATGCTTTTGAAGAAGATTCTGTGGTAAACTTCATGAATTGCCCCCCCCCCCATCAGCATGGACAAGGCCTTTATAGAACCTGTCTTCACCAATAATGTAAGTTTGTCCATCTCAAGCCTTCAAACTTTGTTGTATATATTTGGTTAGGCATGACTGCAACAGCTGTTTATTTTTGGTGTTTGCATCAAATTGCTTGTTTAAAGTTTATTATGTAGTTCATAAACAAAAGTTTGTCCTTTCTCAATTTAAGTTTTTAGTTGTACAACCAAGTTCCTTCTTCATACCATGTAAATTAAACTATACAGAGCAAGTGATCTTCTTTTGCACTACACGTATGCTTCTGTTCTTCATCCGTAATCCAGTGGTGTGGTGAACCTACCCACTACAACACAATGTCATATTCTGCAATGTCTTAACTATGAACAATGTCATATCATTCTACTATTATTTAAACCGTCTCTTTATTTGCCAATCTGAAATGGTATAAATTGACAACACACTAACCATTGATACTTATGAGTTCTTGATCTGTAATCCAGTGGTGTCGTGAAGCTACCAACTCCTTCACAATGTCATTTCCTGCCATGTCTTGACCTGAACAATACCATATTGTGTTAATGCAATTTTAAACTGTGTCACTTTATTCGTCAGTAAGAAATGTGATGAATTGTCAGCACTGATACTTTTATGTGCAAAACCTGTCATCTGTCTCCTTGTCTATCTTTCAGACTGAGGAAGATATAAGTGTTGAACAAGCGCAGTCTCATCATGTTGCTCAGCTGCTTGCGCTGCAGCTCGGCAGCAGGGCTAACCTCTCTTGAACTCTATTGAAGTGTTGTCTGTTTTGTATATTATTTTGTCGGTGTGTTTATTTGCACTGGTGGCGATCTTTGATGCCCAGTGTATGTAATCTGTTGTCTGCTTGAGCTTTATTATCATAGTGGCGAACTTTGATGCCCAGTGGATGTAATATGCCGTAATTTCTTTATTGTATAGTCTAGGTTTTTTCTTATTCATGATGCTACAGTTATTTTACTGTATATATATCCTATCTTCGCAGTAAACCGGCCAAACCATAAAATTACGGTACATAATCGGACCGTCATGCAATCATGATGTAGGTTGGGCCTGAAACGTACCGAACAGCTCATGGGCCAGCAGCAGCCCGAAATGAACCCCGACCCATTATTGTGCGAATCAAATCACGGGCTTTTAACAGGCCAAAATTGTCTCGGTCCTTGTTTGGCCCAATCAGATATCGGCTGCGAGCAGGCCGGATGCAAACCGGGTCGTAGTTAGGCCCAACTATATGATATGCTTTTAACAGGCCAAAATTAATATAGGGCTAAAATGTTAAACGAGCCCTTAACATGTCAAAACTAATATCAGGCAGAATTACTAAGTGGGCCTTTAGCAAGTGGGCCCAAAAGCATAGTGTCCAGTTGACGGGCTGAATCTGATATGGGCCATAATTGAGCCCAAAGCCTCTTAAATGGACGAACCAGATCTGGGCCGTAATTTTGCCCGGAACGTGGTAGGCTTTTAACAGGCCGGGTCTCATATGGGCCACTATTAGGCCCGGAGCATGGCAGGCCATTAATGGACCGGATCAAATATGGGCCGGCATTTGGCCCAAAACATGGCAGCCAGTTAATGGGCCGGCCTACTAGGGTCCTCAATATCTTGTGGGCCAACAGCTGGGCCGGCCCATTAATGTCGGCGTAATCTCGTGGGCCTTTAGCTGGGCCCGCCCATTATGATCCGCAAGAATCTTGTGGGCCTTTAACTGGGCCGACCCATTATGGCACACAAAAATCTTGTGGGCCTTTACCTGGGCCGGCCCATTATGGCCCGCAAAATCTTGTGGGCCTTTAGCTGGGCCACCCCATTATGGTCCGCAAAATCTCGTGGGCCTTTAGTTGGGCCGGCCCATTATGGTCCGCAAAATCTTGTGGGCCTTTACTTGGGCCGGCCCATTTAAACTTGATGGGCCGGTCCATGTGTCAACATATTGTAGGCGCGTCTCGCCCATTGGATGAGTGACACTTGTGCCAATGCGGACCTGACACGTGTCTCCTCCAGCCAATGATGATTTTACATGTGGAAAATCCCCATTGGTCGGAGCTGTTAATGGGTTATTGGATCCAAAACCCGACCCGATAGCTTAATGGCGTTCCGTTATGGTGGATGCCACGTGTCGGTCACCCTTGACGAAAGCACTTCTGTGACGCGTGATTTATCGTCATGGAAGTGGACACTTCCATGATGATAATGTTGGTAATGTCATGGAACACTTCTACGACAGCACAGGTATGACTATCTTGATTCTGTCATAAATTTGTCATGGATGTACATGCATGACAAAAAACGCGACCTACTATGACAAACACGTATCATCACAGAAGTGTATTTTTTTGTAGTGACTGCCTCACAGGCTGCATCTTGGAGGCGGGCTGCCTCCATCCTCCTCTTGTAGTCGTTCACCTCCTCCCTAGTTATAATATATCTCCTTTTTACCTGCCATGAAGTCCTCAAGATCGGCATTATGCTTGTACACGTCAAATTCATCCTTAATGCATGCTTGGATCATAAAATCTTCTGACGACCATTCACAAGGCCACACTTGAGCTTCCCTCGGTGGTTCATCGTCTGACTCATGTATTGCGAGCTTGGGTCCTTGCTTCCTTGAAGAACCGCCTTGGTACATTTTCCTAGACATATTTCTTCCTCTCAAAAAATTTCTAAAATTTTTAGTAACTCAAAATAAAAGTGAACGGAACTCAACAAAATTGATAGCAACTACTCCCACAAGTGCCTGGAGACTATATCATGCATTAAAACTACTTGGGACCATATAAATTTGACATGCAAGCTCAAGAACGGGGTCACCTAAGCAGTAAAAATTTGCAATGAATAAAGCACTAGAACAAAAACTAATTGGACCATTGGAGGAGTCACATACCAAAGAACAATCCCCCAAAGAAGTTTTGTGAATGGAGCTTTGAGCAAGGAGATAAAAAATGGCTGCAAAATGAGCTAGAACTCGTACTTCAGCTAGATGGTGATTTTTTTGGGAGGAAGTTGAAGTGTGTGGGTGTAGGAATATGTGGAGGGGGCCCACCGTGGGCCCACGAGGCAGGGGGCGCACCCCTTGGGGGTGGGCACGCCCGGGACCTTCGTGGCCAGGTGCTTGCTCCCCCTGCTGTGTTCTCAGTGCCAGATATTCTCAAACATTTCAGAAAAAATCATATTAAATTTTAAAGGCATTTGGAGAACTTTTATTTTTGGGGTATTTTTTATTGCACGGATAAATCAGAAAGCAGACAGAAAATACTATTTTTACTTTATTTAATCTAAATAACAGAAAGTAAAAGGAAGGTACAGAAGGTTGTGCTTTCTAACTTCATCCATCTCATGCTCATCAAAAGGAATCCACTAACAAGGTTGATCAAGTCTTGTTAACAAACTCATTCCGAATAACATGGAACCGAAGAAATTTCGAATAACACTAGGTTACCTCAACGGGGATATGTACATCCCCAATAATAAGAATATCATATTTCTTCTCGACAGTAGGAAGAGGAAATTCGAAACCTCCAATAATAATCGATGGAATTTTTCCAATAGAATTGATACTGTGAACTTGAGGTTGTTTCCTCGGAAAGTGTACTGTATGCTCATTACCATTAACATGAAAAGTGACATTGCCTTTGTTGTAATCAATAACAGCCCCTGCAGTATTCAAAAAGGGTCTACCAAGGATAATTGACATACTATCGTCCTCGGGAATATCAAGAATAACAAAGTCCATTAAGATAGTAACATTTGCAACCACAACAGGCACATCCTCACAAATACCGATAGGTATAGCGGTTGATTTATCAGCCATTTGCAAAGATATTTTAGTAGGTGTCAACTTATTCAATTCAAGTCTACGATATAAAGAGAGAGTCATAACACTAACACCGGCTCCAAGATCACATAAATCAATTTTAACATAGTTTCTTTTAATGGAGCATGGTATAGTTGGTACTCCTGGATCTCCAAGTTTCTTTGGTATTCCACCCTTAAAAGTATAATTTGCAAGCATGGTGGAAATTTCAGCTTCCGGTATCTTTCTCTTATTTGTAACAATATATTTCATGTACTTAGCATAAGGATTTATTTTAAGCATATCAGTCAAACACATACGCAAAAAGATAGGTCTAATCATTTCAGCAAAGCGCTCGAAATCCTCATGATCCTTTTTCTTGGATGGTTTAGGAGGAAAAGGCATGGGTTTCTGAACCCATGGTTCTCTTACTTTACCGTGCTTCCTAGCAATGAAGTCTCTCTAATCATAACATTGATTCTTTGATTGTGGGTTATCAAGATCGACAGCAGGTTCAATCTCTACATCATTATTATTGCTAGGTTGAGCATCAACATGAACATTATCATTAACATTATCACTAGGTTCATGTTCATCACCAGATTCTATTTCAGCATCAGAAATAGAAATATCATTGGGATTCTCAGGTGTCTCTCACTAGAAGAATGCGAAGTCCTATCATTTTTCTTCTTGTTCCAAAAAAGACTAGGTGCATCAACATTATTTCTCTGAGAATCTTGCTCAATTCTCCTAGGGTGGCCCTCAGGATACAAAGGTTCCTAGGTCATCTTACCCATTCTAGTTGCTACTCTAACAACAAAGTCATGTTTATTATTCAATTCATTGAGCAAATCATTTTGAGATTTAAGTACTTGTTCTACTTGAGTGGTAACCATAGAAACATGTTTAATAAGGAGTTTAAGTTCACCCTTAACTCTAGACATATGATCACTCAAGTGTCCAACCATATAAGCATTACTTTTCAATTGTCTACCAACATAAGCATTGAAGTTTTCTTGTCTAGCCATAAAGTCATCAAACTCATCCAAGCATTGGCTAGAAAACTTACGACGGGATTTCAACTTTATCTTATCTATAGAGAGAATTTACCTTTACTACCTATGTTGGGTTATCAAGACCATGTATTTCTTCAATAGGTGGCATATTAAGACCATGTATTTCTTCGTCAGGAGGTAAATTCTTAACATCTTTAGCTTTAATACCTTTTTCTTTCATAGATGTCTTTGCCTCTTGCATATCTTCAGGACAGAGAAATAGAACACCTGTTTTCTTAGGAGTTGGCTTAGGAGTTGGCTCAGGAAGTTTCCAATTGTTTTCATTAGTCAACATATTATTCAATAACAATTCAGCTTGATCAACAGTTCTTTCCCTGAAAACACAACCAGCACAACTATCCAGGTGGTCTTTGGAAGCATCGGTTAGTCCATTACAAAAGATATCAAGTATTTCATTTTTATTAAGAGGATGATCAGGCAAAGCATTAAATAATCGGAGAAGCCTCCCCCAAGCTTGTGGGGGACTCTCTTCTTCAATTTGCACAAAATTATACATTTCCCTTAAAGCAGCTTGTTTCTTATGAGCGGAGAAATATTTAGCAGAGAAGTAATAAATCATATCCTGGGGACTACGCACACAACCAGGATCAAGAGAATTAAACCAAGTTTTAGCATCACCCTTTAATGAGAACAGAAATATCTTAAGGATATAATAGTAGCGAGTTTTCTCATCATTAGTGAATAGGGCGGCTATATCATTCAATTTAGTAAGATGTGCCACAACAGTTTCAAATTCATAGCCATAAAAAGGATCAGACTCAACCAAAGTAATTATCTCAGGATCGACAAAGAAATCATAATCCTTATCAGTAACACAGATAGGTGAAGTAGCAAAAGCAGGGTCATATTTCATTCTAGCATTCAGAGAATTTTGTTTCAGCTTAGCTAATAACTTCTTAAGATCAGATCTATCATTGCAAGCAAGAAAATTTCTAGCAGTTTGTCACATCCCTAGTTCTGGTTTGCCTAGTGCCAGCATCTGGTGTTGCATCATGTTTACTTTCTCTCAGAAACTTGGAAATGGGGATGACAGAACCCCCAGCACCCCAACTAAAACAACTAGGGTTTACTAAAATCATTTTCAATGAACCTGAAATGCCCTTCTAAAATGTCCATCATTTTTGTCTTGGGTTAGAACCTCTGCCAAAATTGGTTCACATTTTTCTAGGACACATAAGGTCATTGGATTAAATCATTACTTATTTGCATTTGGGCATTTAAATGCTATAAAATATTTTAAATGCTCAAATAATTCTAGAAATAAGTGTGGGCTGTTGGAAATATTCTAAACAAAGCCCCTAATTATTTTCAGGATTTTTGGAAATGCCTAGCTATTTTTAATAAAGCCACACAGTTACAGAAAAATAGAAAAACAACTTAAATGGAAAAGAGAGAGAGAGAGAGAGAGAGAGAGAGAGAGAGAAAGGCCTCCGGGCAACTTAGCTGGCTGGGCTGGCCCACCTGGCCCGTGCCAGTCATCACCTACCTCTGCTAGTAGGCAGAGGAGGGAGACAGCGCACGCACGCGCGATGCGCCACGCCACCTTCCTGCTCGCCTGCCTCATCCGCGCCTCGAAACACCTCAGCGGCGCCACCCCGACCCCGTGGACACCTCACACGCCCCCTGCCTCTATCCCTCGCACTCTCCTCACCATGGCCGATGCTTCCGCGCCCACTGCGTTGTAGTTCTCGCAGCCACCGTCATCCTTGTGCCGCCCCGTCGTGCCCCTGAGCTTCGCCGTCGTCCTCTATACCGAGCAGGCCGAGCCCCGGACGCTCGCACGCTCTGCACCGTCTCCATCGACCTCATCTTCACCGAACACCACCGGAGATCCCCCTCACCACTTCGTCGCCACCGACCTCCTCCGACTTCGCCGACTGCACCGCCGTGATCATCGTGAGCTCAGCTACCTCCCCATCCTCTCCGTTCTCGCTGCCGTCCCCTGCATCGACCGCACCGAGCTCGGTCGCACCCGCCACCGCATGTCGCCGTCGTGGCCACAACCACGATGGCTCGAAGCCGAGCACGTCACCGCACTCACCGCACTCGCCGGAGGCCATAACACCTCCCCACGCGCCTCACCGTGCCCCTAATGACGGGCCCGAGCTCGTCTGAGCTCCGGCGTCCACCAAGGTCGTCGCCGACGTCGATTCCGGCCACCCCAGGTCCACCCACTGCCACCACTCGACGCGGCTCATTCCTCGCGTCACGTAGATGTGCTCCCCCGTTGTTTTGTTCGTCAGAGGATGAATCCTGCGCCCTCCACCGCGTTCGGCCTTGTCGACGGCTAAACGCCGGCGGGTTGACTGCTTTGACCGCCGATGGTTTAGCCCCGGTTGACCAGGGGATTTGACCTCCCCTGGGTCTATGACACGCGGGCCCCGCCCGGCTAATTAATCTAGTTTAGGTTTAAACTTAATTAGTTTAACCCAGGTTAGTGCTAACTAAATTAGGTTAGTTTAGTTAGTCAATGACACACGGGATCCACTGTTCAGTTTGACCTGGACCGGCCGTATTGCTGCTGACATCATAGTGATGTCATGCTGACGCTGTAATTCTTCTGGAATTAAAATAAATCAGAAATGATTTATAAATTTCAGAAAATGATCTAAACTTCTAAAATTCATAGAAATTAAATTGTAATTCCAAATTAAATAATTTATATATGAAAAATGATTAGAAAAATCCAATCTACCCATCTATACCATTTTCATGCATGTTAGAACAACTTATAGCTTCTGTTTAGCACAAATCATATAAATGGCATTTAAACCATCACATATGGAGTTTGAATTTGAATCTTGGATTCAAACCAACTTCATTTAACTTGTTGCTAGTTGCATTAGCTCAAACCACAACATATTGCCATGTCATGATCATGCATCATATTGTGCATTGCATTGATTGTGTTCTTCCTTGTTTGCCGGTGTTTGCCCCCTCTCAGTAGACGACGTACTGACGATGAGTTCGATGACACTGATGAAGAACTATACTATCTTTAGAGGTGCCAGGAAAGCAAAACCCCCTTGTTCATTCTGATACAATCCCACTCTCTCGCTCCTGCTCTCTTTTACTGCATTAGGACAACAACGATTCAACTGTTACATGCAGTGGTAGTTGAACCCCTTATCCTCTGCAAGGCCTGTCATTGCCAGAGTAAATAGATGAAACCCACTAGCATGAGTAGGAGTTGTTTTGGGCCCTGATGTGCCTACTCATTCATGCTTATTTGTCATGCTTGCTACTGCTTAGAGTTGAGTCAAGTCTGATTCATCGGGGATGAATCGGAATGTTGATGAACATGTCCTACTGTGTGTGAGCTAAGTGTGTGAACACGATTTGGTAAAGGTAGCGGTGAGAGGCCATGTAGGAGTACATGGTGGGTTGTCTCATTGAAACCATACTCAGGAACTGAGTTCTGTGTTTGTGATCCATGACCAGTTACTACCACGCATTGGAATGCTTAAGTGCCCCTCTCGACTTCTTAACCACCCTTGTCCTCTGTCCAGGAGTTGCAAGTAGTTTCTGGTGTTTGTAGTATGCTAGAGGCCATGCGTAGCACTGACCCGAGGGGTAGGCTGTGATGCGGTAGGCACGTGGCTGGGTATGCCAGGCGCCCGTTTGGTTTCGCGGAAGCCTGTACACATTGTTCGGGGCCGTATGTGGAAACCTAGGCCGGACTCCCTGCGGATGGAACATGAATAGGGGATAAACTAGACTAGAGACTTGAGTGTTTAGGTAGGTCGTGTCCGACACCCTCATTGGGCTTCCGCTTGAAGGTTGTCGAGTACATGTCATGTAAACGGCGGTAAGTGGTGAGAGTGTGTGTGAAGAAGTACACCCCTGCAGGGTTAACGTCATCTATTCGAATAGCCGCGTCCACGGTAAAGGACCTCTGGGTTGCCTATACATTTCATAGACAAGTGAAAGTGGATACTCTAAAATACGCAAGATAAGCGTGAGTGCTATGGGTGGCATTCTCAAAGGGAGACGGGAGCGGATCCATAGTGGTGTATTGTTATGGTGAATATGTGGACTCATGTGCGCCACCTCAAAAGAGGCACTTACAGTCATAGACTAGGATAGCCACCGAGTCAAAGCTGGCTTGCTGCAGTTAAACCCCACCAACCCTTTGTTGATAATGATGCATATGTAGTTAGATCTGATGTAAGTCTTGCTGGGTACATTTGTGCTCGTGTTTGCTTAATTTATATTTTTCAGAAAGACTTCAGTCTCGCTGGTAGTTCCGCGTGGATGTCAACGTTTAGCTTGTTACCTCAGCTACGATCTTGTGCCCTCGGCAAGATCTAGTAGATAGTCAGGCTTCTCAGCCTTTTTCATTTGTAAATGGCTGTACTCAGACATGTTAAGCTTCTGCATGTGCTTTGACTTGTATGCTCTGAATGTTGGATCATGAGACCCATGCTTGTAATATCTCGCTCCTCGGAGCCTATTGAATAAATACTTGAGTTGTAGAGTCATGTTGTGATGTCATGTTGTATTTGCACATATCGAGCATATTGTGTGTATGTTATTGAAATGCTTGGTATGTGTGGGATCTGACTATCTAGTTGCTTATCCTTGGTAGCCTCTCTTACCAGGAAATGTCTCCTAGTGCTTCCACTAAGCCCTGGTAGCTTGCTACTGCTTCGTAACACTTAGGCTGGCCGACATGTGTCCTTCTTCGTTCCTGTGTTTGTCCCTTCGGGGAAATGTCACGCGGTGTCTACCGGAGTCCTGTTAGCCCAGTTGCTATAGCCCAGATTCACTTGCTGATGACCGACACGTTCGTTGCTGGGTCATGTATGCCTGTCCCTGTAAGTTAGTGCCACTTTGGGTTTACGACTAGCCATGTCAGCCCGGGTTCTTTGTCATATTGATTCTAGCGACACTATCATGTACGTAAGCCAAAAGGCGCAAACGGTCCCGGGCCTGGTACGACGACACCCGTGGGAATACCGAGCATCAGGCCACAAAGTGATATGAGGTGCTACTTGCTAGATCGGTGTGGCATTCAGTCGGGGTCCTGACACAGTTTCTTCATCCATAACATAACCCTCGGGAACAATAGGCAATTCATATTTAGGGGGAGAACCTTCATCATCACTTTCATCAATATTACCAGTTTCAAGAATTGCATTCTCTCTAGCCCTAGAAAGTTGTTCATCATGATATTCACCTAATGGCACAGTGGTGTCAAGCATAGAAGTAGTTTCATCATAAGTATCATTCATAGTAGAAGTGGCATCATCAATAACATGCGACATATCAAAATTAATAGCGGAAGCAGGTTTAGGTGTCGCAAGTTTACTCAAAACAGAAGGAGAATCAAGTGTAGAGCTAGATGGCAGTTCCTTACCTCCCCTCGTAGTTGAGGGAAAGATCTTAGTTCTTTCGTCTTTCAGATTCCTCATAGTGACTAGAAGATATAAATCCCAAGTGACTCAAAGAATAGAGCTATGCTCCCCGGCAACGGCGCCAGAAAATAATCTTGATAACCCACAGGTATAGGGGATCGCAACAGTTTTCGAGGGTACAGTATTCAACCCAAATTTATTGATTCGACATAAGGGGAGCCAAAGAATATTCTCAAGTATTAGCAGTTGAGTTGTCAATTCAACCACACCTGGATAAGTTAATATCTACAGCAAAGTATTTAGTAGCAAAGTAGTATTGAAGTAACGGTAACAATGGCAAAAGTAACAGTAGCAGTTTTGTAGTAACTGTAACAGCAGCAACGGTAAAGTAACTAAGCAAAGAGCAATATGTGAAAAGCTCGTAGGCATTGGATCAGTGATGCATAATTATGTCAGATGCGATTCCTCATACAATAGTTATAACATAGGGTGACACAGAACTAGCTCCAGTTCATCAATGTAATGTAGGCATGTATTCTGAATATAGTCATACGTGCTTATGGAAAAGAACTTGCATGACATCTTTTGTCCTACCCTCCTGTGGCAGCGGGGTCCTAATGGAAACTAAGGGATATTAAGGCCTCCTTTTAATAGAGTACTGGACCAAAGCATTAACACGTTGTGAATACATGAACTCCTCAAACTACGGTCATCACCGGTAAGTATCCCGATTATTGTCACTTCGGGGTTAACGGATCATAACACATAATACGTGACTATAAACTTGCAAGATAGGATCAAGAACTCACATATATTCATGAAAACATAATAGGTTCAGATCTGAAATCATGGCACGCGGGCCCTAGTGACAAGCATTAAGCATAGCAAAGTCATAGCAACATCAATCTCAGAACATAGTGGATACTAGGAATCAAAGCCTAACAAAACTAACTCGATTACATGGTAAATCTCATCCAACCCATCACCGTCCAACAAGCCTACGATGGAATTACTCACGCATAGCAGTGAGCATCATGAAATTGGTGATGGAGGATGGTTGTTGATGATGATGACGATGGATTCCCCTCTCCGGAGCCCAAAACATACTCTAGATCAGCCCTCCCGAGAGAGATTAGGGCTTGGGGTGGCTCCGTATCGTAAAATGCGATGAATATTTTCTCTCTGATTTTTTTCTCTCCGAACATGAATATATGGAGTTGGATTTGAGGTCGGTGGAGCTTCAGGGGGCCCACAAGGTAGGGGGTGTGCCCTAGGGGGGCGCCCCCACCCTCGTGGACAGGGTGTGGTCCCCCTGGTGCTGATTTTTTTGCCAGTATTTTTTATTAATTCCAAAAAGTTGCTCCGTGGATTTTCAGGTCATTCCGAGAACTTTTATTTCTGCACAAAAATAACACCATGGCAGTTCTGCTGAAAACAGCGTCAGTCCGGGTTAGTTCCATTCAAATCATGCAAGTTAGAGTCCAAAACAAGGGCAAAAGTTTTTGGAAAAGTAGATACGACGGAGACGTATCAGTGAGTAGAGCATGGGGAGCGCACCCGAGGTGGCCGCGCACTTGAGCTGGTCTGAAGAATCGAAGGTGATGGCGTACTTGGACCACATGAGCGGACACGGAGCCTCGATCTTGGGGAGGGCCACCTTCAGCTCACGAGCGAACTGCTTTAAGATGCGATGGGAGGCTGGGGCCTGAGCGCCTCCTAGGATGCATGTGATGGCATGAGGCTCTTGAAAGCCCCCAACCCCATCATCTTGACGGTGGTCGTCGTTCCTTCTTGGTGGAGGCGGCAGCGGAGGGAGGCCAGCATTGCCCTGAGGACCGGCCGTCAAGAGGCTGATTCCACGACGGGTCGTCACGAGGCTGGTCCTGCTAGCCGTCTTCACGAGGCTGGTTGCGCAAGCCCTGAAGTGGGCCACAATCATCCTAGCGGCCTCCGCCACGACCTCCTCCGCTGCCGAAGCCACAGTCGCTGCACTGAGGACACTGGCCAAGGCGTCCGTCGCGGATACCCTAAGCTCTCGGCAGTCGTTGGTGTTGTGGCTATGCACGTTGTGGAAGACGCGGAACGGGCGGCTGCCCTTGGAGGAGTCAGGATGATCATAGCCTGCTTCATGTCAGGATCAGCTGCAAGCACAACCGGGTCCTTGGGCTTCACGTCCTTCGCCTTGGCCTTCTATTCTCTAGGATCTGCCTCGGGAAGCTCGAGGAGCGAGAGGCCACCTTCTCCTGCCCTCTTGCACCGGATCGCCATGTTGAACATCTCCAGAGCCGAACACGGGTCCTCATGTATGGCGAGATCCTCCTTCATGTTGACATTCTGGATGCCATCAGTGAACGTTGAGATGACGGCCTTGTCCCACACCTTGGGATTTTGAGGCGAACGTTGGTGAATCGCTAGATGTACTTACGCAAGGTCTCTCCTGGTTGTTGCTTGATGCATCACAGGTCGCCAACTGCAGGGGCGCGGTCACGGGTGCCATGGAAGTTGGCGATGAAACACTCACGCAGCTCGTCCTAGGAGGAGATCGACCCCACCGGGAGGTTCAGGAGCCACGAGTGCGCACCATCCTTGAGGGCCATGGGGAACCAGTTCACCATGACCTTCTAATCACCGCTTTCCGCCTTGATGCTCAACTCATAGAGGTGAAGGAACTCGGCCAGGTATGGGGTGCTGTCGTAGCACGGAGGCAAATCCTGCTTGAACTTGTCGGGCCAGATGACGTGGCGAAGTTCTGGAGTGAACGCACGGCACCCTGCCGTGGCCACTGGGGATCGCCTCGGAGGGGGAGCCAGGTCTTCACGCCCACGTGCAACCACCTCAGGCTGCACGCGGTCTTGGTGCGGAGGTGCTGGAGCAGCTAGGAGCGCACGCGCCTCTCCCTGAGGCCACTGCATGACCCAACAACTTTCTTCATTGTGTGCGGGTGCCCTGCATGGATGGTCACGCTGGGGGGCCTTGCGCCTTGGCTCGGGGACGATATCTTGCCGGAGAGGACGAGGAGGTGCGCCGTGAGCTACGTCGCCCGCCTAGGGCTACAGGGGAGGCAACGAGCGAGATGGCGACGGAGCCTCTCCATCAGCGTTGACGAGCTCGGTGATGGGGTCCAGCCAATCCTTGTAGAGGTTGTCGGTCGGACTGTAGGGCAGAAGATCACACGCCATGAGAAGCGCCGACTGCACGGTCGCCGGCCCGTGACGGGCGTGGGAGGACGAAGCAGCGGCCGGGGTTAGCGATGGAGTGGCGGTGCGGCCGTTGTGTCACACGGAGGGTGGCACCAACGAATCCTGCTGCTTGTGGGCTGCAGGGCCAGTGGCAGCGTTGGCAATGGGCGACGGGGAGCGACGAAGAGCACCTTTGCCCGCGAGCGCCGCCAGGCGATGCGCGTGGCAAGGACTGCCTAGCGCTCGTCACGAACTCAACGAGCGTCCGCCATGGGAACAGCAGAGCAGGGGCAGAACTGGCGAAATAGAGGCTTCGACACGACCCTACTTGGCGAGCCAAATGTCGAATTTCGGGCCCCGCAGACCCAAGTAAGGTTCGAACTCAGGGGCGTGTGCGAAGAACTCAACCTCTCAAGCCTCCCGACCCGCTGCTCTCATGACCTAGCTCGACGAACATGACAGAGAAAGACACATCTGTTTACCCAGGCTCGGGCCACCTTGCGGTGTAATACCCTACTCCTGCTTTGTGGTGGATTGGCCTCCCGAGGGGCTGAGGATGAACTAGTACAAGTGGAAGAACAGCCTCAGGAGGCGTGTTCTTGTGGTGAGCTCTTGGTGGTTCTATCAGTTGATTGTCTGGTGAGCTGATCGATCGATCTCCCTGCCTAAGGTGGTGGCTAGGCCCTATTTATAGTGGCCTTGGTCCTCTTATTCCAAAACTTAGGCGGGGAGGGTTCCCACAATGGCCAAATTTGAAGGGGAACAAGAAGTACATCTAATCCTGACGAAAGGTGGTCTTCGCCTGCAAAGCCTCTGAGCGTGACGTCGTGGTGGGCTCGGCAATGACATCCATCCTGCCTTCTGGTGGTCTTGGTCTCGTTGCGCTCAAATGGCAACCTTTGGTTGATTCCTTGGGACTCCACACCTATGCTTGCCTCCTTTGCACCAAAGAGGAAACCTGTTGTACTGCGCCCACTGGCGCGCGCCTGGCCTTAGTTGTCATGGCTGATGTCATTTCAGCCTCGTGAGGCCGGGTCTTGCATAGAAATCTCAGCTCCGCTCAGGTGGCAGCCTAGGGAGGCCGCTCCCTCGGGAGGTCTTGATGTCGCCCGCCTCGCGAGGCTTGGCCCCTCGCGAGGGTCTTGCCTTGTCGTAGTCGAAGCTGGGCCATACCAGGCCATTGATGAAGCCATGTCGTGGGCTGCAGGCAGGCAGCGCTGGGTACCCTGGTTCCCAGAACGCCGCCATGGACATCTTTTATGATTGTGATCCCCCATTAAGTATGTTATGTCAAATTGTTGACGTTGGACAAGGAAGACAACGTAATGAGTTATGTTTGCTTATATTCACATAGAGGTTATATTGTTATAGATCCTCCAACATGTGGTGCTTGCCCAATATCTTTGCTAGCCAAAAATCCGCACCAAGTAGATATACTACTTGTGCATCCAAAAACCCTTAAACCCAGTTTCATGTCATGAGAGTCCATTATACCTACCTATGGATTGAATAATATATTTCAAGTAAGTTGTTGTCGGTGCATAAATCAATAAAAAGTACTCCTAAATATGTATGATATTTTATTGTAAGGGAAAATAAGCTTTGTACGATCTTGTGATGGTAAAGAAATAAAAGCGATGGACTGCATAATAAAGGTTGCTATCACAAGGGGCGATACAATGTGACATTCCTTTGCATTAAGAGCTTGCACATCCAAAAATGAAAAGCGCATGACAACCTCTGCTTCCCTCTGTGAAGGGCCTATCTTTTACTTTTATGTAATTACTTTTTCATGCAAGAGTCAATAGTGTTCTCCTATATTCCCTTTTTATTTTTCTCTTTTGCAAGCATCATGTGGTGGGAAAAGATCTAGGCATATATATCCAGTTTTATATGAGTGATCATGAGTTATTATTGTTGACATTACCCTTGAGGTAAATGAGTTGGGAGGGGAAATTACAAGCCCCTATCTTTCTATGTGTCTGGCTGAAACGTTTGCTCCATATGTATGTCATGAGTGTGGGTACATCTCCAACGTATCTATAATTTTTATTGTTCCATGCTGTTATATTATCAATCTTGGACGTTGTACAATCATTTTATAGAAAATTTATATCATTTTTTGGGACTAACATATTGACATAGTGCCTAGTGCCAGTTGTTGTTTTTTGCTTGTTTTTTACTTCACAGAATATCAATACCAAACGGAGTCCAAACGCACCGAAACTTTTTGGAGAATTTTTCTAGACTAGAAGACACCTAGTGGGCCAAAGAAGTACCAGAGGGGAGGCCGAGGTGGGCACGACCCACCAGGGCGCGCCAGGAGGCCTGGGCACGCCCAGGGGGTTGTGCCCCCCTCGCTAACCTCCAGCACCGCCTCTTCGCCCTATAAATCCCCAAATATTCCATAGACCATAGGGGATTCGACGAAACAAAATTCCAGACGCCGCAAGTTCCAGAACCACGAGATCCAATCTAGACACCATCACGGAGGGGTTCATCATTCTCGCGCCCAAGATGCGATTCTATCCCAATCATGTGATGAATTCATGATTGGGCAACCACATTTTGAGCGCATAGCAAGGTGGATATCATTACAACATATCATGTACTGAATAGATGAGAGTACCAGAGAAAGGCTTACACTCGCCACAAGCTACAACATGAATACATGAATACATCAGTACATAACATTTATCATACAGAAGAGCAGGATCCGACTATGGATGAAATCAAACGAAAAAGAAGAACAATATCCGCCCTACTAATCCCAGGCGCCCGACCTGGAACCTATCCCTTAATCGAAGAAGAAGAAGAAAAAGAAGAACTCCAAACAAGCAAGCATTGCTCTCTCGTCAGATTATCGCATTACCTGTACTTGCACCTATTGTTGTAATAATATGTGAGCCACGAGGACTCAGCAATCCCATTACCATGGGTATCAAGACTAGCAAAGCTTAACAGGAATGGAATGGTTAAGTGGTGAGGTTGCAGTAGCACTAAGCATTTGTATGGTGGCTAACTTACGAGTACAATAATAAGAAGAGAAACTACACATAATGGTCGCAAACTAGCAATGATCAATAAGTGATCCTGAACTACTTACGATTCAAACATAACCCCACCATGTTCTCTTCTCGAACTTCCTCGAAATGAGACGGTCACGGTTACGCACGCGATTGGTGTATTTTATTTTGGATCGGGTGTCAAGTTCTCTACAACCGGATATTATAAATTTCTAATCTATTCCGAGTTTATTTCGAATCTAGCTCGAGAAGACTTCCAGCTATTCTGAGTTTCGTCATGTGATTTGTATTTGTTTGTTGCATTCTTCTTAGCATCTTTTGCATTGTCATCATGTCATTTAAATTTTGCAACTCAAATAAATAAATTGTATGGATCTTCGGCCCATGTCATGTTTTTTTCCCAATCTGGGCGCAATTTTCTAATTATCGAGAGAGTGCAGTTTTACAAAAAAAACCTAGTGTTCATGCATATAATAACTAATTAATCATGCATCATATGCAAATAATTTATATATGAAAAATGCTTAGTTTTTCATCTAGTTTCATAATATACAAATTTCATCCATGTTTGAATTGTTTAAATTGCCGTTTTCATTTAATTTGTATAAGTGACATGCTAAAATGATTATTTAGTAACTAATTAACCGTAGCTCCGAATTAAATAAACTTTATATGTAAATGGGGTATAAAATGCATAGTTTAACATGGTAGCATTACTTTTCATGTTTAACAACTTTAAAATATGGTTTGGGGCAGAACAGTATCAAATTCTCAATATGGACATGAGGATTTTCTGGAATTGTTGTTTGTTGTTTCCGGACTCATTTAAACTTGCCTAAATAGTTAATTTACTTATGTTTCACCTCTTGCCATGTTTAGCAACATTTAATATTGTTGTGTACCTAAACGCGAGCGAACTAAATAACTCAAATGTGGTGTTTCAGTAATATGCAACTCATTGCATATTGAGCTCCACTTAATTTGTAGTATTGTTTGTGCACTTTTCCATGCCATGCCTCATTAAACCGGACATGCATCATACTTGATTTTTCATCATGTCATGCTTATGTGATGGTTGTTTACCCTGTTGTTTGGTTCTTTCCAGTTTGCTTGTCTCGTTAGCTTCGGTTTCATTCTGGAGTTGTGAGGATTCGTTCGACTACGTCCGTTTGTCTTCTTCATGGACTCGTTCTTCTTCCTACCGGGATTTCAGGCAAGATGACCATTACCCTCGATATCACTTCTATCTTTGCTTGCTAGTTGTTCGTTCTATCACTATGTCGCGCTTCCTACCACTTGTTTATCATGCCTCCCATATTGCCATGTCAAGCCTCTAACCCACCTTCCTAGCAAACTGTTGTTTGGCTATGTTACCGCTTTTGCTCAGCCCCTCTTATAGAGTTGTTAGTTGCAGGTGAAGTTGAAGATTGCTCCATGTTGGAACATGAACATGTTGGGATATCACAATCTCTCTTTTTTGAATTAATGCATCTATATACTTGGTAAAGGGTGGAAGGCTCGGCCTTATTCCTGGTGTTTTGTTCCACTCTTGCCGCCCTAGTTTCCATCATACCGGTGTTATGTTCCTTGATTTTGTGTTCCTTACACGATTGGGGTTATGGGACCCCCTTAACAGTTTGCTTTGAATAAAAATCCTCCAGCAAGGCCCAATCTTGGTTTTAACATTTGCCTACATACCACCTATACCTTTCCCTTGGGTTCTGCAGACTCAAGGGTCATCTTTATTTTAACCCCCCCCCCCCCGGGCCAGTGCTCCTCTGAGTGTTGGTCCAAACAGGGCAACCTGCGGGGACACCTTGGGGATACTTGAGGGATGGTTTTACTCGTACCTGGACCTTTCCGGTGTGCCCTGAGAACGAGATATGTGCAGCTCCTATTGGGATTTGTCGGCACATTCCGGCAGACTTGCTGGTTTTGTTTTACCATTGTCGAAATGTCTTCTAACCGGGATTCCGAGACTGATCGGGTCTTTCCGGGAGAAGGAATATCCTTCGTAGATCGTGAGAGCTTGTGATGGGCTAAGTTGGGACACCCCTGCAAGGTATAAACTTTCGAGAGCCCTGCCCGCGGTTATGTGGCAGATGGGAATTTGTTCATATCCGGTTGTAGAGAACATGACACTTGACTTAATTAAAAATGCATGAACTGCATGTGTAGCCGTGATGGTCTCTTTTTGGTGGGCTCCCGGAAGTGAACACGGTTTGGGTTATGTTGGAATGTAAGTGGTTTTAGGATCACTTCTAGCTTTATGATCGTTGCTTCTTACTCTTCTACTCATATGTTAGCCACCATATTTGCTTAGCGCTTGCTGAAACTCCACCTCATTACCTTATCCTACCCATAAGCTTAAATAGTCTTGATCTCGCGGGTTTTGAGATTGTTGAGTCCTCATGACTCACAGATACTACCAAAACAGTTGCAGGTGCCGATGATACAAGTGCAGGCGATGCTACCGAATTCAAGTGGGAGTTCGATGAGGACCTTGGTTATTACTATGTTTTGTTTCCTGATGATCAGTAGTGGAACCCAGTCGGGACGATCGGGGATCTAGCATTTGGGGTTATCTTCTTTTAATTTGAATTTGTCTGTGGTTGGACTATGTGTGTACTCTGAATGATTTATGAATTATATGTTCATTGTGTGAAGTGGCGATTGTAAGCCAATTATGTATCTATCCTTGTTCTTGTACATGGGATTGTGTGAAGATGACCCTTCTTGCGACAAAACCATAATGTGGTTATGCCTCTAAGTCGTGGCTCGACACGTGGGAGATATAGCCGCATCGTGGGCGTTACAAAGGGGTGCTCTAGGGTTTCGGTCGACATCTATATAGGTTGGGGGGAGGGCAACATGGAGGCCATCCATGGACAAGGCGCCATGGATGCACGCCACGACCTATCTGCCTCTTGTAGCTGGAGGCAGAAGGAGGCCTGCATGGCCTGGGCCTACTATGGTGCTAGATGGGCCCAATCTTCCAGCAGAGTAGGTCCTCCTCTTTTCTGTTTTCCTTTAGCTAGTCTTTTATGTTTTTCTTTATTTATTTACTATTCTTCATTTTAATTGAGTGACCAAATGAATCTAGTCGAATGTGAAACTATGCACAAAAATCCAGCACAATATTGTTGAGCCACACAACAAGTCTCTAAAATATTTGAAAAAGGATAATTATTTTTAGAATTCAAAATGGCCAAGTTATGTGGTATTGGACCACTTATAAATTTGTAAAGGGCATTTTAATAATTCAATTGAGGCCGGTTAATTCATCACAATTTCTTATTTAATATTTTGCAACACAACAAACATTTTCGTTTTACTATTTGAAGAAAAAAAAATTCTTGCAATTTAAATTTGAATTTGGCTTTGATTTGGAACAAAGTGATGATTAACAAAATAATTGTGATGACTTGGCATTCATTAGCAGGAGGTTACTGTAGCATGATTATCGGGGTGTCAGAAATCTCCTCCGCTACAAGAAATCTCGTCCCGAGATTTAAGACGTGGAGTAAGGGAGAAATTCTGGTTATGAAATTCTAACGAATCTTCTCGGTCTTGGTTACTCTTCTTGAAGAAGTCGATCCATTACATTGTTGTCTTCATTTCTCTGCTTCAAGTCATCATGATGAAGCCAACATCCTTTCTTTAGGATCTCCATCATACTTATAAAAAAATAAGGGGGGTATTCTGGGAGAACGGATCTCTGCAATGTTGACTATCTGGTAGCTAACATCGAGGAAGGTGGCAAAAAGTAACTCTTGAACTGAAACTTAAGAAAATATCAAGAGAAAAGTAAGAAGGTACCACGAGAAGTTTCGAGTGGGTAGGCAACCGTTCGATGCCTGAAACAAAGTGTGAAGGGTGTTCAGAGCAATGAGAATCAGTATTGTGCCTGATACCAGAATAGATCACTAGGAAGGTGACCCGTGAATTACATCTGAAGTAAAGTGCGAGAAATAATATGGGAGACAGGGTGTACAGGAGAGTCAGGTTTCAATCCTGTGGAATTGTCGGTTATGGGCACACCATGTGGGTTAAGAGTAGGAGGAGCGGTGACACCTTGCACGGTCATGGTAGCAATACATGTCAGAGGACAGCTTGTTAGTTATGTTGACAACAAATGTTAGTACCAAGGGAGAGGGTCGGGGAGAACCATTTTCCTGCTCATTGAAACAAGGCGGACCAATAGGCAAAGTTCTCGTCCGTCGGTGGTTACCGGAATGTCATGAACAAAAGTAACGGGGTCTTACTGACAGAATTGTACACCAAGGTGTTTACATAAGCAGGGAATTATTACCGCTAATATCATATAGATCACAAGAAGGGTTAAACAAACCAATGGAAAGGAAAAAGTGATTATTAGATTTAATCAGAACAATGGAAAGGAAAAGGTGTACACACGAGTATTAGGTGTATCTCCTTCCCAGGAGCAAGTAGAGCGGGATAATCATGATAGGACTGCAAATAGTCAACCATCTAGGGAAAAGGGCGAGGAAACTCATGATGTTACCCATACAATGGTGTTCGGATAGTTGATCAAGAAACATTTAGCATTGCACTCCCAATGTTCTTGTTTAAGATCGGAGTACCACGGACATGCTTCGAGATAGCATTGACATGGTCTTCAAGCAAAGGTCAGGCTTTGGGTACACAAAGGATCCATCAGGGACAACTTATAGAATAACTCTTAAGATTTCCTTATGGAAGAATGGCTAACCTTGCTAAAAAGGAAACTATAACAATAGGTCCTCTGACCGGGTGTGCTAGGCATGACATCACCTTATCAGGTCATAGACTAGTGTTATAACTCTTGGGAATATGTCCAACCATCATATCTGACAGAAATTCAGATTAGGATAGCTCAGACTCAGTAAGCCTGAGAAGGAAGGGGTGCAACACAATTTGTCAAGATGACATTGTAAGATTCTCGGGAATTGAACTATGGAAGCGAGTTCCGAAACAAGAGTCCATAATTAAATCAAGGAGATGCGAGGAGGTGGCTGATTAACTCGCAATTCATTGAGATTTCCAAAATGATGTATTTCCACAATTATGTGAAAAAGGAGATAACGTTAGTCAGATCAAATGATATAATGATGTATGCTCGAGGAAAACATACACAATTTAACAATGATAGAAGGGTGCACCCAGAAATCTGGACTAGGTAGCACGATAAATGTTTGAATGATGATTCAATAAGCAACAGACTTAGAATGAAACTATCGACCATTAACTTCAAATCAAGGTTTCTAGAAGGGTAGAATCCAAATAGTACCGTTCACTTGTTGGTGTCTCGGTTAGAATCAACACGTGGACCAAGAATGAATGGTGATGGTGAGAAGTATCACTATACCAGGAACTCTTAAGAGGTGGAGAAATCCTCACAACATCCGTGGCATAAAAGACAGTAATACTTCAAGGTAAAACTTAATACAAGCTGGAAGGCAAGTTGCATCCATAACATGAACAAGTTTGTGATGAAAGGAAGGTAAGGATGTTGTCGATGGTAACTCAAATTACCAAGGGACGAGGATGGCACTTATCATCATGAATTCAATTGATATCTTGGAAGGAGTCAAAATGTTGATGATGAACGCGACAAATTATGTTGAGAGGCTCCACGAAGAAGCAATCGAACAATGACTGCATCGAGCAAAGGACTGATGCAATGAAAGATTATTGGAACCACATATACGACACAAACTCGGAATCAAGTTTGCTGTTTGAGGTAAAACGATAAGACAAGGAAATCAATGTAAGCTTAGCTCATCATCGAAAGTTGTGCCTCGGGAGTAAGGAACAAGTAGCATAGTTAAATTTGGCACGATAATGATATAGCCAAGCAGGCCAGGAATGACATGGTCGAGTACAAACTCGTAAGTAAAGGAGATTACTAAGAGTTGTTTAATCATGGTGCGGACCTGATTTAGTTATCGGTGTCCTTGAGTGACTAACAACTCGAAACCCAGGAAACATTGGAATCAATGAGGAATAATACTTGATGAAGGCTCATAATAAGCAACATGGTTCGGTGATATTATCGAGATACCAAAGGGTAATACTCGGAGGTAGATCAAAATAGAGGGTTGACAAGTGTATTGATCTGCAGAAGACAAGTACTTTAACTTGTACGAGAAATGAAATCAAGGAGAAAATATGGTCGGAACCACAGTTGCAAAGGACCAATTCCCATATATAAGATGAACTTATACCAAAGGGGGTTTAGGAGAAGCTTCCATGATAAGATTAACATCATGTCCATGGGCATGAACACAAGTTCAAGGTCGACTCCCACTTCTCCAATACACAACTTCTCATTTAGTATTCTCAGTTAAGAATGTTTAGAGTTTGAAAGTTTAACTAGTGGAATAACAGAAGGTTATGACCCATGAAGACTTTTGGGTTCACACAAATTAAGGAAGGTATAGTTCAACCCATCAGGGCATCTTAGAAACATATACCACAACTCCAGGAGTAATTCATACAATCTTGAAAGAAGCACATGGTTGAGAAAGTAGAGGATATGATTTACCAAAGGCATTCTTTATCCGAGGAAAGGCTCACAAGAATTTTGAATGTGAATGACACCATCGAATAATTATCCAACAAGGGGTGTTGTGGTCTACAAAGGAGCTGACGTGAGTATCAGTACTCAATCAGAGGAAAAATGGATGCAAAGGCATCGGATTATAGAAACAACTAACTAATTCAAAGATCAAATGCAAAGGAATTATGATTTCCAAATCAAGGGGTCAGAAGCTAACGCTCTGATTAAGAATGGATAAGTTGAATAGACTTAGGGGTACAATCAATGGCAATTTGATTGCCCGAGATCCAGCTAATGTTTAAAATGACATCTGAGTCAGAAGGATGAATTCTAGGATCTGATTGAGGATTGCGAGCATTCGCAAAAATCAATGGACTCAAAATGATAATGAAAAAAGATGCCAATAAGATTACCAGACTTATGGGATTAATCATAATTCTAGGAAGCTAGAATTTTAAGAGCATTAGGCTGTTGAGGATTTACAGAAGAATGAATGGTATTTCGAAGACTTCTGTGAAATACATGAATCAATCGGGATGAGTGGATATCCGATAGGTGCAAGAAATTATCCGTAGGGGTATACAGGTTGCAAAGAACTACAAGGCAGTAGGCACAAAGTATTCTCGGAACAACAGAGAGAATTTTGGGGTATCTTGTAATAACAAGATCAATGGGAAATGATTGTATGAATGGCAAGTGTACGTGGTTATCCATAGGGGGTTTATCGATGAAAGGGAATTGCAAAAGCGATGGCACAAAGTCTCAAGAGAACATCGTACATTATCTTCGGGATCTTCTGGTGCAACAGGCGATCATCTGTAATAAGGGGCTCTCCGGGTTGATGTGATCACAAGATCCTAATGTTAGAGTTAGTAAAAACCATTTAACTCGAATAGAAGAGAGATTAGAGTCCCATAGTAAAGGTCGAGGAATAAAAGATTCTAATACCACCCAATGGCGATGTGGGCCCGCACATGACCATGTTAGTAAAAGTTTTGCTATGACTAGACTCGACTTTGGCCAAGGAGTTGGAAAGGGGGATTCCTATAGGCAGTCGGCTCTAATGCCAACTTGTGACGCCCCAATTTGACCGTACAATAATCATGCACGCAAATGTGTACGACCAAGATCACGGACTCACAGGATGATATCACAACACAACTCTAATCACAAATTAAAGATCATACAAGCTTCATATTACAAGCCAGGGGCCTCGAGGGCTCAAATACATCAGCTCGATCATAAAAGAGTCAGTGGAAGCAACAATATCTGAGTACAGACATAAAGTTAAACAAGGTGCCATAAGAATATAAGATGGCTAGCACAAACTGGGATACAGATCGAAAGAGGCGCAAGCCTCCTGCCTGGGATCCTCCTAACTACTCCTGGTCGCCAGTGGTCTGCACGTAGTAATAGGCACCCTCAATGTAGTAGGGGTCATCGTCCATGGTGGCGTCTGGCTCCTGGGCTCCAACATCTGGTTGCAACGTCCGAAAAGAATGGAAAGGAGGAAAAGATGGAGTAAAGCAACCATGAGGACTCATCCAAAGTACTCGCAAGCAAGGATCTACACTACATATGCATTGGTATCTGTATAAAGGGGTAATATCGATGGACTAAACTGCAGAATGCCAGAATAAGAGGGGGATAGCTAGTCCTATCGAAGACTATGCTTCTGGCAGCCTCCATCTTGAAGCATGTAGAAGAGAGTAGCTGGTAAGTTCACCAAGTATCCTCGCATAGCATAATCCTACCCAGCGATCCACTCCTCGTCGCCATGTGAGAGAGTGATCACTAGGCTGTATCTGGCACTTGAAAGGGTGTGTTTTATTAATTATCCGGTTCTAGTTGTCATAAGGTCGAAGTATAACTCCGGGTTATCATGTTACCATGGACACGTCTATTCGAATAGATCAATCTTCCCTGCAGGGGTGCAACACATTACCCGACACACTCGATCCCTCCGGCTGCGAACACTATCCTGGGTCATGTCCGGCCTCGGTAGATCAACACGTTGCAGCCCTACCCAGGCCTAACAGAGAGGTCAGCACGCCGGTCTAAATCCTATGCGCGTAGGGGTCTGGGCCGATCTCCCATTGCACACCTGCACATTGCAAGGGTGGCCAGAAGCAGACCTAGCCTCCCTAATACAAGAGCAGGTATTCCAGTCCAATCCAGCGCGTGCCGCTTAGTCGCTAAAGTCTAGAAGGCTTCAGCTGATACCACGACGCCGGTTGCCCTTATCTTGTCCCACGTGGCGGTTAGTGCGTATAAGGTCAACGACCCAACTCAGATCAAATACCAAGATCTCATTAAGCTTGTTATTTGATGTATCCGCGGACGCTAACTAGGGACCAGGCCCACCTATTTCCTAGGTGGTCACAACCTGCCTTGTCGCTCCGCCACAAAGATCCACATAGAGGGCCGTCAGGAAAAACATGTCCTTTCAGCCCCAAATCCATGAATCACTCGCAGGTACTCTTCGAGCCGACCTGACTTCAGTCACCACCTGTATAGTATGTATGTAGGTATATTTATACCCATGATCACCTCCCGAGTGATCACGGCCCGATAGTATAGCATGGCAGAAGAACAGGAATGTAGGGCCACTGATGATAAACTAGCATCCTATACTAAGCATTTATGATAGCAAGTAAAGGTATGAACAATTGTAGCAACAATGGCAGGCTATGCAACATAATAGGAGCTATCGAATCAACAACAATAGCAAATCTAATGCAAGAATAAGAGAGAAGAGAGTGGGTGATATCTGGTTGATCAAAGGGGGTTTGCTTGCCTGTTTGCTCTGGCAAGAAGGAGGGGTCGTCAACACCGTGGTCGATCGAGGCAGCAGCAGCGTCAGTCTCGTAGTCTACTAGAGAGAAGAGGGGGAGGAAACAAAGAATATAATGCATACATATGCATGATGATGCATGACATGACAAGTAACGGTGCTAGGTGTGCCCTAACACGGTATAGGTAATACCGGCGAAGGGGGGAAACATCCGGGAAAGTATTCCTGGTGTTTCACGTTTTCGGACAGATGAACCGGAGGTGGATTGTTGCATGTTCGCTATGCTAGGGACGTGTGGCAGACGAAGGGACTGCTTGTTCGGATTCGTTGATTTTTCTGAGCAACTTTCATGTCCGAAACATTTTCAGCCAAGCTACAATTTATTTTATATTAATTTTCGAAGCTTCGTTCATTTTCTAGAATTTTTTATATCTGGAAAATAAATAAGAGAAAGTCTATGGGTACCTAGAAGTACACCCAACCAGTGTATGGCAGGTGGGGCCAGTTGACTAGGTCAACTGCCTGATGTCTGCTAGAACTACGTCGGTATTTCCCCAAAGAGGAAGGGATGCTGCAGCATAGCGAGGGTAGGTATTTCCCTCAATGATGAGACCAAGGTTATCAAACTAGTAGGAGAACCTCCTAACACCACGTAAACAACCCCTACACACAAATAAGAAATACTCGCATCCGGATGTGTTAAAGGGGTTGTCAATCCCTTTCAGGTACGGCGCCTCAAGTAGGCAATATAACGTGAGATAACTGTGATCATGGAATAAATAAATTGCTGCAAGGTATTTTTGTATTTTTGGTTTAATGTATCTGAAAATAAAAGAGAAGGAAAATAGATCACAAAGGCAAATATGATGAAAAGAGACCCGGGGGCCGTAGGTTTCACTGGTGGCTTCTCTCGAGAAAAATAGCAAATGGTGGGAAAGCAATTACTATTGGGCAATTGATAAAACTTCAAATAATCATGACGATATCCAAGCATTAATCATTATATAGGCATCACATCCAAGATTAGTAGACCGACTCCTACCTGCATCTACTACTATTACTCCACACATCAACCGCTATCTAGCATGCATCTAGTGTATTTAGTTCATGGAAAACGGAGTAATGCAATAAGAACGATGACATGATGTAGAAAATATCTATTTATGTAGAAATAGACCCCATCTTGTTATCCCTAATAGCAATGATACATACGTGTCGTTTCCCCTTCTGTCACTGGGATCAAGCACCGTAAGATCAAACCCATCACAAAGCACCTCTTCCCATTGCAAGATAAATAGATCAAGTTGGCCAAACAAAACCCAAATATCGGAGAAGAAATACAAGGCTATAATCAATCATGCATATAAGAGATCAAATAGACTCAAATAACTTTCATGGATAAAAACATAGATCTGATCATAAACTCAAAGTTCATCGGATCCCAACAAACACACTGCAAAAAGACTTACATCATATGGATCTCCAAGAGACCATTGTATTGATAATCAAGAGAGAGAGAGAGAGAGAGAGAGAGAGAGAGGAAGCCATCTATCTAATAACTACGGACCCGTAGGCTTACAAAGAACTATTCACACATCTTCGGAGAGGCACCAATGGGCATGATGAACCCCTCCGAGATGGTGTCTATATTGGATCTGGTGTTTCTGGAACTTGCGGCGGCTGGAATTGATTTTCGTCGGCTCCCCTAGGGTTTCTGGAATATTGGGGGTATTTATAGAGCAAAGAGGCGGTGTGTGATGACCCACAAGTATAGGGGATATATCGTAGTCCTTTCAATAAGTAAGGATGTCGAACCCAACGAGGAGCAGAAGGAAATGACAAGCGGTTTTCAGAAAGGTATTCTCTGCAAGCACTGAAATTATCGGTAAAAGATAGTTTTGTGATAAGGTAATTCATAACGGGTAAAAAGTAACAAAAGTAAACAAGGTGCAGCAAGGTGGCCCAATCCTTTTTATAGCAAAGGACAAGCCTGGAGGAACTCTTAAATAAAGCAAAGCACTCCTGAGGACACATGGGAATTTCTGTCAAGCTAGTTTTCATCATGCTCATATGGTTCGTGTTCATTACTTTGATAATTTGATATGTGGGTGGACCCGTGCTTGGGTACTGACCTTCCTTGGACAAGCATCCCACTTATGATTAACACCTCTTGCAATCATCTGCAACTATGAAATAAGAATTAAGGTAAACCTAATGATAGCATGAAACATATGGATCCAAATCAGCCCCTTACGAAGCAACTCATAAACTAGGGTTTAAGATTCTGTCACTCTAGCAACCCATCATCTACTTATTACTTCCCAATGCCTTCCCCTATGCCCAAATCATGGTGAAGTGTCATGTAGTCGACGTTCACATAACACCACTAGAGGAGAGACAGCATACATCTCACCAAAATGTCGAATGAATACCAAATTCACATGATTACTTATAACAAGACTTCTCCCATGTCCTCAAGAACAAACGTAACTGCTCACAAATCATATTCATGTTCATAATTAGAGGGGTATTAATATGCATTGAGGATCTGAACATATGACTTCCAGCGAATAAACCGACTAGCATCAACTACAAGGAGTAATCAACACTAGCAGCCCACATGTACCAATCTGAGGTTTTGAGACAAAGATTGGATACAAGAGATGAACTAGGGTTTGAGAGGAGATGGTGCTGGTGAAGATATTGATGGAGATTGACCCCCTCACAATGAGAGGATCGATGGTGATAACGATGGCGGCAATTTCCTCCTCTCGGAGGGATGTTTCCCCGGCAGAACAGCTCCGTCGGAGCCCTAGATTGGTCCTGCCCAGGTTCCGCCTCGAGACTGCGGCGCTTCATCCCGAAAGCTTCCTTATGATTTTTTCTAGGGCAAAAGACACCATATAGCAGAAGATGGACGTCGGGGGCCTGTCAGGTGGCCCACGAGGCAAGGGGCGCGCCCTCCACCCTCGTGGCTGGTGGGTGGCCCCCCTCTGGTGCTTTCTTCGCCTAATATTTTTAATATATTCCAAACCTTATTTCTGTGGAGTTTCTGGACTTTTGGAGTTGTGCAGAATAGGTCTCTAATATTTGCTCCTTCTCCAGCCGAGAATTCCAGCTGCTGGCATTCTCCCTCTTCGTGTAAACCTTATAAAATAAGAGAGAAAAGGCATAAGTATTGTGACATAACATGTAATAACAACCCATAATGCAATAAATATTGATATAAAAGCATGATGCAAAATGGACGTATCAACTCCCCCAAGATTAGACCTCGCTTGTCCTCAAGCGAAAGCCGATATCGAAAAATATTTCCACATGTTTTAGAGATAGAGGTGTCAATAAAAATAAAATACGGACATGAGGGCATCATGATCATCTTTAGCACAACAACATTTATTGTCATATGATTTCTTATGGTAAAGAAATGATCTATTCACAATGTAGAGTATGAATCAGAAACTTCATTGAAAACTAACAAACTATTATCTCAGTCATTGAAGCAATTAAGGACAGTATAACCGCACCTAAACCAAGCTCCCACAGCGATTTGCGTTTTTGGCCATCCGTTTTTCTGATCTGGGACTTCCTGGCCGTCCGATTTCGTGCGTGTGGTGATCTGTTCCGTGGTCTGTGTTAACTGGCCCAGCTGTCCTGTGGGCTGCTGCTCCACGGGCCGAAACAGAGTCCTCTGGTGCACTGGGCTGTCGGCCAGTCCATTTTGTCGCTCGTCTACCACAACAGCCCAACTGGCCTCTATCGAGAAAAGAACCTAACGGACGATACCTATCGATCGAGAGGACCAGGGAGGCCACTCGCTACGCTGGCGGCGGTGGAACCTAGGGTTTGGCGGTGGTGAGTGGTAACAGAGGAGGAGGCGGCTCCGGCGATGGTGCGTGTGACGTGCAAGCACACGGCGACGCCACAGAGACTCCTACGCTCTCCACTGCCGCTCGATTGCATGCTCTCCAACATCGACTCCCTCCACCCTCCATGGTCACTGCGTCGCCGGCCTCAATTACACCATGCGTGCACACTCCTCTCCATTGATTCGCGCCGCCGGCACCTCCTATCTATCGATCCACGCCACCATAAGAGGCGGCGACAAGATCTGCTAAGGGCCGGGCGGCGGTGACCTGATCTACCATGCGAGGAGGTGACAATACCTTCTTGGGGACGAGGCGCGGACCTGATCTGCCAGGGGAGACGACGACCTGACCTGTCGGGGGCTGCGACGACCACCTCTCCCACATGACCACTATCTTGCCGCCGGCTGCAATAGTGGCAACCAGTGATTCCAGCATGTCATCCATTGTCTCTTGGCCAGGTCCATCGCTGGGATGGATAGGAGGTCTTCTTGCGCCACTATCTCGAGGTCAGCAGCAAGGGCGTTGCTGTGTTTGATCCATTCCTAGCAAATATTTCATGGTTCCATCTATGAGCAATTTTCTTGATTGAAATCCAATTTAATATAAATATTCAAGAAACTTTGAGTAAACTTTCCTAGATTGTGTGTCGGTTGTTGTTTTTTCTACCTCTGTTTTTGTCATTGCAATTGGAAAAAATTCAATGTAAAGTACAATTTAAAGTAAATGGTATATTTGTTTGTTATGCAAAGCTGCTGAACGTTGGAATTTCTGTTTGATTTATTGCTACATGAAAATTATAGCATTCATCTTGTCTTGTTTTATTGTAGACATGTCTTTGTTAGAACTTTAGATGCTAATTTTCATTGAGTTGTTTCATTAATTTCCACCGGGAAATATATATGAACTGTTAATTCTATTGTTACTTCATGGTTGGTCTATTTCTACTCTTTATCACTATGTCTCAAAACTGAATCTGTCAATATTATAGCTCTGCAGTTCATGATTCATTTGGCCTACCACGTTTGCAATATAAGATATGCAAATTCTTCCTATTAATTTTGAAGTAGTAACATTTTTTAATACTTTAGGAGAAAGTTAAGTCATAATGCTATGTTGTTATTATTTTAATCCCCTATAGCTGTTCTAATGTGTGTTACCCTGTGTGCGTAATTGGCTAATTGCCTGTTTTTTTATCCCATTCCAGTGCCAAGCATTTAACTTGGGTCGCTTGGCTAGAAGATTCCATGTTCTTAGAGATAATGGTGACGATGTGAGTTATGCCACTCTCATGCTTTTTTTCCTCCCGTCTCCTTCCCCTACACATTACCTTTATGGACACCCTTATACTCCATGAGGAGAAACTCATATTGCCTCTAATCCCCATCCCCCGCGCAGCCAGTTAGGAGATGACGTTTCTCCCAATTTTGTTGATACTATTTGTGGTTGTTTCAATTGCTTGGAATAAGGTGGTCTAATGAGATGATGTTGTAAGTTTTGAAGCATAGGATGCCAAGGGGGAGATGCGAGATCATAGCCTGCATCGGTCGACACGTGGAGGATCAATCCCATTGTGTCCTATAGGAGATAAACTGGTGTATTTCTGGTGCGAAATTTCTCCAGTGTTTCCACAAGTTTATCTATTCTTTATGTGGACAGCTGGGTGATTTTGTGACTGATTGCTGCAGATGTTCTTGTCTTGTAGGTTTTGAAGACTCAGGGTCATTGAGACATCTAAAACAGAGCACCCTGTTAATGTTACTTCTACTTGATCATGTATGTTGTCTTATCACAAACCTTTTTGATATATATGCACATATGCCCATCTTAATTTGTTGGGATCAGTTCTACATACAATTTTATCTCAGAATACATGGATAATGTCTATTATCCTCCTCTTGTGTAATTGTCTTGAAATGAAAAGTCCTTGTGCTACGGTGTATATCGCATGTGCCTTCTGATTAATGGGTCAAGGTTGGATTCGATACCATTTCTGTGTAGATGCTTCAATCTTTTTCAATTTCTTTTGTGATGCCCATATCATTCTCAATTTCAAGCCTTCTTTTCGTTACTCCTTTGGCTTTGATAAATAATGACTTCATCATATCAGGAAGGCTGGAACTTTTGCAAATGCATAGGGATTTTTGAATGTTACTTTCGGAAATGAGAAGAAGACAATTACCGATATATGCACTGAGCCATAGAATGAGTCATGTTCTCTAGCAGTCAATACAAGGCTCGATAGTATCAAATATGTTGTTACTACTTGGATGTGTTCGTTTATCTTCCCTTGGAGGTCTTGACCATCGTAATAGTACCATATCTGTAATGAGGTACCAATAAACAAAATAGTTTTTATTGTCCACAACATGTTTTCATTTTAATCAGCATTATTGATCTCTATTGTAAACTCAGGATTATTATGATGGTAGTCTCCAGTCTAATGTTTCTAGTAGTGCTACACTTTACACCTTCTAGAGTGTATAGTATGGTCTCTCTTTTGAGTTTATTAATTTTGTTTGCGTACAGAATCATTAGCTTGTTATCGGCTATGACATATCTACAATATTTCATGCTTCAAAGTATTTATAAAGAAAAATCTCATTTTATTCAACAAATGGATGTGTAGCAAGCAAGGTCTTTTTTGTGGCTCTTTAAGAACAGGAGACAACGCAGAATAATTTTGTGATTCCCACAATTTATTATCCCTTAGTGTTGATATGCTGTCTATGCACTGTATACTATCGAATTGATGTACAATAGATATGGCTTCCCCGGTTCCTCCACTGGAATTGGTATTTAGAGTTTAGGGTAGTATGGTTGAGTTGTGCAATACTTTTCAACTATTTGCACCATCTAAATTTTCAACAACAAAAAATTGTAACCCTCTTTTGACACTTTATTTATGCACAAATATATGAAAAGGTATATTCTATTGCAAAAATAGACGGGCGCGGCAACACGGGCCATCAACGATCTAGTTGATATTTATCATAACATCGGAAAGAGTCAATATAAGAGCTTTTCAGCAAGTCCACATACTAAACTATCATTTAGTCTTTCACAATTGCTAACAGTCACTCAATACTTATGGGTACGAAGTTTCAATCGAACACGGAGAAAGATAGGGGCTTATAGTTTCGCCTCCCAACCTTTTACCTCAAGGGTAATGGTAACAATAATACTTTATGAAAACCTACATCCAAGTGGATATGTATATATCAGGATCTTTCCAACACATAGTGCTTGCCAAAGGATAAAATGTAAAAAGGAAAGGTGAAGATCACCATGACTCTTGTATAAGGGTAGAAGGTAAAAATAAAAGATAGGCCCTTCGCAGAGGGAAGCAGAGGTTGTCATGCGCTTTTATGATTGGATGCACAAAATCTTAATGCAAAAGAACGTCACTTTATATTGCCACTTGTGATAGGGACCTTTATTATGCAGTCCGTTGCTTTTATTTCTTCCATATCACAAGATCGTATAAAGCATATTTTCTTCACACTAATAGATCATGCAGATTTAGAGAGCATTTTTTATTGCTTGCACCGATGATTTTTATTGCTTGCACCGATGACAACTTACTTGAAGGATCTTATTCAATGCATAGGTAGGCATGGTGGACTCTCAGGGAAAAACTGGGTTTAGGGATGTTTTGAAGCACAAGTAGTATCTCTACTTGGTGCAAAGAATTTGGCTAGCATGAGGGGGAAAGGCAAGCTCGACATGTTTGATGATCCATGACAATATAAGTTATTCGGATATAAGGAAACATAACACATTACGTTGTCTTCCTTGTCCAACATCAACTTTTTAGCATGTCATATTTTAATAAGTGCTCACGGTTAGAAAAGATGTCAAAGATAGTATATTTATATGTGAAAACCTCTCTTTCTTTATTACTTCCTATTGATTGCAACGATGACCAAAACTATGTTTGTGAACTCTCAACAACTTTTATTCATCACACTTTTTATATGTGAAGTCATTACTCTCCATAAGATCAATATGATCTTTCTATTTCTTTTTATTCTTTCCTTTATTCCCTTGAGATCATAGCAAGATAGCAAAGCCCTCAACCCAAAACTACTCTTTATTATATATAGCTCACGAACTCGATAACATAGATAGAGATCAAAACAAAACTCAAAGTTAGATCATACTAAAACTATATTCTACTAGATCAAGATAAAACCAAAAGGATGGAACTAAGAAAAATGGTAAAGGTAGAAGTGTGATGGTGATATGATACAGGGGCACCTCCCCCAAGCTTGGAAGTTGCCAAGGGGAGTGCCCATACCCATGTGTTTATGTCTCTTTCTTCGGAGGTGGCGATGTGATATTCTTGGCGATGATACCCTTTAGGATATGATTCTCGTCCTTGAGCTTATTAACTTGCTGCTTAAGATCCATTATTTCCTTACAGAGTTTACCCGTGATGATTAAAGATCCATTCACCCATGGATGCTTCATAGCTACGGGAGAAAAGGCAACACTCTTTTTCATTTTTTCATAAGAGAGAAATCTAACATTGGGAGGGATGGACGAACTTGGAATTGCTAAGCTCTGAAGTTCCTCCATCATGAATCTGGCTTGGAGATGAGAGGTAACTTCTTGGTCCTCCTCCATGGCGTCTACCCTTTTCAAGTCGGCCTCCATCTCTTCCTCCATTGATGGCCCAAAGTGCTCAGCATCGCTGTTCGCTCTTGGCCCCAGTGTCGGATGAGATACCCCATTCTCCCCGACTGACTCTTGAGAAGACATCTTGCTTTAAATCTGCTGCGGAAACAGCTCAAAACAAAAACAGAGGATTTTGCCATGGTACCGTGGTCAAAACTTTCGGGTGATTATATAATGAATTTTTACCGACCAAAAGAAGTGTCGTGCAAGAAAACGGAGTCCGGAGGGCACACGAGGTGTCCACGAGGTAGGGGGTGCGCCCTCCACCCTCATGGATGCCTCGTGTCTTTATCAGACTACTTTTAATTTTCCTAATTTTTTTAAATATTCCAAAACAGAGAAAATTGCTATTTGAACAGTTTTGGAGTCGGTTTACTTACCGTACCACATACCTATTCCTTTTCAGAGTCTGAAACGTTCTAGAAAGTGTCCCTTATGTACTCCTTCGGGGTTACGGTGTCAATAACATTGGTTTCAACATTTATGGGATTACCTGAGATATAATTTTTGATTATTTAACCGTTCACCACTTTCGGATTTGTGCCTTCGGCGTTGTTGATTTTGATGGCACTGGAACAATAGACCTCCTTCATAATGTAAGGTCCTTCCCATTTAGATAGAAGTTCTCCTGCCAAAAATCTTAAATGAGGGTTGTATAGCAAAACATAATCACCCACATTAAACTCACGCTTTTGTATCCTTTTGTCTTGCCATCTTTTAACTTTTACTTTAAACAACTTGGCATTCTCATAGTCCTGGGTTCTCCATTCATCAAGTGAGCTAATGTCAAATAACCTCTTCTCACCGGCAAGTTTGAAATCATAATTGAGCTCCTTAATAGCCCAATATGCCTTATGTTCTAGTTCGAGAGGTAAGTGACATGCTTTTCCATAAACCATTTTATACGGAGACATACCCATAGGATTTTTATATGTAGTTCTATAGGCCCATAATGCATCATCAAGTTTCTTGGACCAATTCTTTCTTGATCTATTAATTATCTTTTGCAAGATCAGTTTAATTTCTCTATTACTCAATTCTACTTGACGACTAGATTGAGGATGGTATGGAGATGCAATTCTATGATTAACATCATACTTAGCAAGCATTTTGCAAAAAGCACCATGAATAAAATGTGAACCACCATCAGTCATTAAGTATCTAGGGACTCCAAACCTCAGAAAAATAACTTCTTTAAGCATCTTAATAGAAGTGTTATGATCAGAACTACTAGTTGGAATAGCTTCTACCCACTTAGTAACATAATCAATAGCAACTAAAATATGTGTGTACCCATTAGAGGAAGGAAAAGGTCCCATATAATCAAAGCCCCAAACATCAAATGGTTCTATTACAAGTGAATAGTTCATAGGCATTTCCCGGCGTCTACTAATATTACCAATTCTTTGGCATTCATCAGAAGACAAGACAGACCTACGAGCATCTTCAAAAAGAGTAGGCCAATAAAAGCCGAATTGCAATACCTTGTGTGCTGTTCCATCTCTAGCATGGTGTCCTCCGTAAGCCTCAGAGTGATACTTGCGTAGGATCTGTTCCTGTTCATGCTCAGGTACAAAACGTCTAATTACACCATCTACTCCTTCTTTATAAAGGCATGGGTCATCCCAAAAGTAATGTTTTAAATCATAGAAAAACTTTTTCTTTTGCTGGTATGTGAAACTAGCTGGTATGATTTTAGCAACAATGTAATTAGCATAATCAGCATACCATGGAGCAGTACAAGAAGCATTTAGGACAACTAGTTGTTCACCAGGAAAGTTATCATCAATAGGTAGTGGGTCATCAAGAACATTTTCTAACCTAGACAAGTTGTCTGCAACGTGGTTCTTAGCTCCCTTTCTATCAATAATATGCAAATCAAATTCTTGTAACAAGAGAACCCATCTAATAAGTCTAGGTTTACATCTTTCTTTTCCATAAGATATTTAATAGAAACATGATCAGTGTGAACAGTTACTTTGGAATCAGTAATATAAGGTCTGAACCTATCACAAGCAAATGCAAATGCTAGAAATTCTTTTTCAGCAGTAGCATAATTTCTCTAAGAAATGTCTAGAGTTTTACTAGCATATTGGATAACATTTAATTTCTTATCAACTCTTTGTCCTAGAACAACACCACCAGCATAATCACTAGCATCACACATAATTTCAAAGGGTAAATTCCAGTCATGTGGCTGAACAATAGGTGCAGAAATCAAGGCTTTCTTAAGTAATTCAAATGCTTCCACACAATCATCATAAAAAACAAAAGGAACGTATTTTTGCAAGAGATTAGTTAGAGTCCTAGAAATTTTAGAGAAGTCTTTAATAAACCTCCTATAGAAACCAACATGACCAAGGAAACTTCTCATACCTTTGATATCTTTAGGACACGACATCTTTTCAATAGCATCTACTTTAGCTTTATCAACTTCAATACCTCTTTCAGAAAGTTTATGCCCCAAGACAATACCTTAATTAACCATAAAGTGGCACTTCTCCCAATTAAAGACAAGATTAGTTTCTTCACATGTCTACAAAACTCAATCAAGGTTGCTTAAGAAATCATCAAAAGAAGTTTCGTAAATGGAGAAATCATCCATGAAAACCTCTACAATCTTTTCACAGAAGTCAGAGAGCAGTCATACATCTTGAAAGGTAGCAGGTGCATTGCATAAACCAAAAGACAGACGTCTATAAGCAAAGGTACCGAAAGGGCAAGTAAAAGTGGTCTTTTCCAGATCCTCTTTTGACACAGGTATTTGAGAGAAACCCGAATAACCATCTAGAAAGCAAAAATGTGTATGTTTGTATAGACTTTCTAGTATTTGATCAATAAAAGGTAGAGGGTAATGATATTTTCTAGTAGCTTTATTTAATTTGCGAAAATCAATTACCATTCTATAACCTGTAACAATTCTTTGTGGGATCAATTAATCCTTATCATTAGGAACAACCGTAATACCTCCCTTCTTAGGGACACAATGGATAGGACTTACCCACTGACTATCAATAATAGGATAAATTATACCTACCTCCAAAAGCTTTAGTATTTCATTTCTTACCACTTCTTTCATCTTAGAATTTAACCATTGTTGATGATCAACAACTGGTTTAGCATCTTTATCCAATTTTATTTTGTGCTGGCATAGAGTGGGACTACTGCCCTTAAGATCATCAAGAGTATATCCAATAGTGGCACAGTGCTTCTTCAGAGTTTTCAATAATTTCTCTTCTTCATGTTCTGAAAGGCTAGCACTAATAATAACATGATATATCTTCTTTTCATCGAGATAAGCATATTTAGGAGCATCAGGTAATTGTTTAAGATCAAACACGGGATCACCCTTGGGTGGAGGAGGATCCCCATGGATTTCAATAGGCAAGTTGTGTTTCAAAATAGGTCCTTGCTTAAAGAATACTTCATCTATTTCCCTTCTTTCATTCATAAACATATCATTTTCTTGGTGTAGTAAATATTGTTCTAAAGGATCATTAGGAGGTACGACAATACAAGCAAGACCAATAATTTCATCTTTACTAGGCAGTTCTTTATCATGGGGTTGTCTATGAAATTTAGCAAAATTAAAGTCATGAGACATATCCCCTAAACCAATAGTAACAATATCCTTTTCACAGTCAATCTTAGCATTAACAATATTCAAGAAGGGTCCATCAAATATAATGGGACAAAAGTCATCTTGTGGGGAACTAAGAACAAGAAAATGAGTAGGGTATTTAATTTTCCCACACAAGACTTCAACATCTCTAACAATCCCAATTGGTGAAATAGTGTCTTGATTGGCAAGCTTAATAGTAACATCAATATTTTCTATCTCAGCAGGTGCAATATCATGCATAATTTCTTTGTATAAGGAATCAGGTATTGCACTCACACTAGCACACATATCACATAAGCCATGATAACAATGATCTCCTATTTTAAGAGAAACAACAGGCATGCCAACAACAGGTATATGTTTATTTTTAGTATCGGGTCTAGAAATTCTAGCAGCTTCATCACAAAAGTAAATAACATGCCCATCAATATTACCGACCAAGAGATCTTTGACCATAGCAATACTAGGTTCAACTTTAATTTGCTCAGGGGGTGTAGGTGTTCTAGCATTACTCTTACGAACCATAGTTGAAGCTTTAGCATGATCCTTTATTCTAACAGGAAAAGGTGGTTTCTCAATATCAGCAGTAGGAACAATAGGATCAACATTATAAGTAATAGTTTTTTCTTCAACTTTAATTGGTTCTACTAATTTCACTTCAATGGGAGGATGATATTTAAACCACTTCTCCTTAGAGAGATCAACATGAGTAGCAAATGATTCACAGAAAGAAGCTACTATCTCAGAGTCAAGTCCATATTTAGTGCTAAATTCATGAAAAGCATCGGTATCCATAAAAGATTTAACACAATCGAACTTAGGGATTATACATGACTCCTTACCTTAATTGAGTTACCAATCTTCAGATTTGCATTTAATTCTTTCCACTAAATCCCATTTGAATTCAATAGTCTTCATCATAAAAGAACCAGTATAAGAAGTATCGAGCATGGAGCGATCATTATGAGAAAGCCGAGCATAAAAAATTTGAATAATAATTTCTCTTGAGAGATCATGATTGGGGAATGAACATAACATTGACTTAAGCCTCCCCCAAGCTTGAGCGATACTTTCTCCTTCACGAGGCCAAAAATTATATATATATATAATTACGATCACGATGAACCAGATGCATGGGATAAAACTTCTGATGAAATTCCAGTTTCAATCGGTTGTAGTTGCATGATCCAATATCATCACATAGCCTAAACCATGTCAATGCCTTTCCATTCAAAGATAAATGGAAGACCTTCTTCTTGACAACATCCTCGGGCATACCTGGAAGCTTAAATGATCCACAAACTTCATCCACATAGATTAGGTGCATATCGAGATGTAATGTTCCATCTCCTGTATAAGGATTAGCTAGCAGTTTCTCTATCACGCCCAAAGGAATTTCAAAGTAAATATTTTCAATAGGTTCAATAGGTTGAGGAGAAACTCTTTGCACTTCTGGTCGGGGTGAAGATACCCCGAACAAGCCCCTCAAAGGATTATTTTCCATAGTAACAAGTGACAGTAAATTTCAGCACACTATATAAATGTTTTCTTACCAAATTCCACATACCAAAGGCACTTCACTCCCCGGCAAAGGTGCTAGAAAAGAGTCTTGATGACCCACAAGTATAGGGGATCTATTGTAGTCCTTTTGATAAGTAAGAGTGTCAAACCCAACGAGGAGCAGAAGGAAATGCCAAGGGCTTTTCAGTAAGGTATTCTCTGCAAGCACCAAAATTATCGATAACAGATAGTTTTATGATAAGGTAATTTGTAATGGGTAACAAGTAACAAAAGTAAAAAAGGTGCAGCAAGGTGGCCCAACCCTTTTTATAGCAAAGGACAAGCCTGGATGAACTCTTATATAAAGCAAAGCGCTCCCAAGGACATATGGGAATTTCTGTCAAGCTAGTTTTCATCATGCTCATATGATTCGTGTTCGTTACTTTGATAATTTGACATGTGGGTGGACCGTTGCTTGGGTACTTCCCTTCCTTGGACAAGCATCACACTTATGATTAACCCCTCCTGCAAGCATCCGCAACTACAAAATAAGAATTAAGGTAAACCCTAACCATATAATGGAACATATAGATCCAATCAGCCCCTTACGAAGCAACTCATAAACTAGGGTTTAACCTTCTGTCACTCTAGCAACCCATCATATACTTATTACTTCCCAATACCTTCCCTAGGCCCAAATCATGGTGAAGTGTCATGTAGTCGATGTTCACATAACACCACTAGAGGAGAGACAACATACATCTCATTAAAATATCGAACGAATACCAAATTCACATGATTACTTATAACAAGACTTATCCCATGTCCTCAGGAACAAATGTAACTACTCACAAATCATATTCATGTTCATAATCAGAGGGGTATTAATATGCATTAAGGATCTGAACATATGATCTTCCACCGAATAAACCAACTACCATCAAGTACTAGGAGTAATCAACACTAGCAACCCAAAGGTACCAATCCGAGGCTTTGAGACAAAGATCGGATACAAGAGATGAACTAGGGTTGGAGAGGAGTTGGTGCCGGTAAATATGTTGATGTAAATTGACCCCCTCTCGATGAGAGGATCGATGGTGATGATGATGGCGACGATTTCCCCCTCCTGGAGGGATGTTTCCCCGGCAGAACAGCTCCACCGGAGCCCTAGATTGGTCTTGTCCAGGTTCCGCCTCGAGACGGCGGCGCTTCGTCCCGAAAGCTTCCTTATGATTTTTTCCAGGGAAAAAGACACCATATAGTAGAATATGGACGTTAGGGGCCAGCTAGGTGGCCCACGAGGCAGGGGGCGCGCCCAGGGGGTAGGGCGCCCCCTCCACCCTTGTGGCTGGTGGGTGACCCTCCTCTGGTGCTTTGTTCGCACAATATTTTTAATATATCCAAAACTAATCTCCGTGGAGTTTCAGGACTTTTTGACTTGTGCAAAATAGGTCTCTAATATTTGCTCCTTCTCCAGCCCAGAATTCCAGTTGCCGGCATTCTCCCTCTTCATGTAAAACTTATAAAATAAGAGAGAAAAGGCATAAGTATTGTGACATAACATGTAATAACTGCCCATAATGCAAAAAATATTGGTATAAAAGCATGATGCAAAATGGATGTATCAGTTTGGGAGGCCAATGAGGAGGACACAACCCACCGGCGCGCGCCTGGGCCCCAGGCGCGCCATGATGGGTTGTGCTCCCCTCGAAGCTCCCCTCACCTACGTTCCTGGCCCACTAGATGTCTTTTGGTCCAAAAAAGTCCACAAAAAGTTTCACTGTGTTTGGACTCTGTTTGGTATTGATTTCCTGTGATGTAAAAAACATGCACAAAAGAGCAACTGTCACTGTGCACTATGTCAATAGTTAGTACCAAAAAATGATATAAAATGACTATAAGATTATTCTAAAACATCCAAGAATGACAATATAACAACATGGAACAATCATTAATTATAGATACGTTGGAAACTATCACTGCCCAGTCATCATTGACTGGTCAAAGTGACTTTAAGTGGTGGTGGTCCCCGCATGTCATACATAGTAACTTTAAGTAGGGGTTTATTTAGGCTGTTAACTAAGTGGGACCCGTGTGTCATAGGGTCATTTGCTAACTAATCACTAGACTAACCTAATCTAATTCTTCCCTAACATAAACGGGTCGGCCCCATCGAAAGGGAACAAGCCGAGGTGCATCTGTGCATGACCATGGCCGGCACAATGAGCAGCAGCGATCAGCGGAGGCCGGCAGCGGTGCCCTACAGGCGGAAACGGAGGTGGGCATCAGCACGGGCCCGCATGCCGCAATAGAGGTGGCCACCAGCGCGGGGACGGGCTGTGGCTTCAGATAGCAGCGGGAGGGGGGGTGAGGGGAAGCACGGCGGCAGTAGGTAGGGCTGGCGGCGGAGGCAAGGCGAGGCGCGCTAGGCTGGGCGGCTAGCGGCGGTCGACAACGATCCAGGGCTAGGCGCGCGGGTGGGGTAGCGGGGAGCTGGCGTGCAAGAGCGGCGGTAGGGAGGCGAGCATTGGCCGACACGGACAGGGAAAGGCAGCAGGGGCGACGAGCGTGGCCCCCGGGGCGAGGCAGGGTGTGGCCCCGCACAGGCGCACAGGCGCACACGCGCAAGGGCGCGGCCCAAATGAGGCAAGGCTCAGGCGGGCGCGCACTCGGGGGCGAGCTCAGGCACGTTCATGGTGAGGCGGCGTTGCATGGCGGTATCTAAGGCGATGAATCGAATCGGGGAAACAGGGGAAACGGGATAGGAGCTCACCGCGAGCTAGAAGAGGTGCTCGCGGAAGGCTGAGGTGGACCAAAGAGGCACTAGTGATGGCGAGGTTGCGACGGCCAGACGAAGAAAAAGACGATGACACCTTCTACGCAGATCCCCTGCTTGCTCCAATGGCCGGAATGGATGATGTCGACCGCGGCGGACCTCCAGGACATGTCCCTACATGTTGGAGGGGTCGATGGACGCGTCAATCGAGGGAGAGGCAACGGTCACCGCGGATCCTCCGAGCTCGAAATCGAGCAGTAGAGGTAGGGAGCAAAGGGGGATTGAGGGGGGAAAGGAAGGGGGTGCTCTAGGGTTTCGGTCGACATCTATATAGGTCGGGGGGAGGGCGACCTAGAGGCCATCCATGGCCAAGGTGCCATGGAGGGACGCCACTACCTCTGTGCCTCCTGTAGCTGGAGGCAGAAGGAGGCGTGCATGGGCAGGGCCTACTATGGTGCTAGATGGGCCCAATCTTCCAGTAGAGTAGGTCCTCCTCTTTTCTATTCTCCTTTAGCTAGTCTTTTGTGTTTTTCTTTATTTCTTTACTACTCTTAATTTTAATTGAGTGACCAAATGAATTTAGTCGAATGTGAAACTTCGCACAAAAATCCAGCACAATATTGTTGAGCCTCACAACAAGTCTCTAGAATATTTGAAAAAGGATAATTATTTTTAGAATTCGAAATGGCCAAGTTACATGCTGTTGGACCACCTATTAATTTGTAAAGGGCATTTTAATAATTCAAATGAGGTTGGTTAATTCATCACAATTTCTTATTTAATATTTGCAACACAATGGACATTTTCATTTTACTGTTTGAAGAAATAATTTTTTTCTTGCAATTTAAATTTGAATTTGGCTTTGATTTGGAACAAAGTGATGATTAACAAAATAATTGTGATGACTTGGGAGTCATTAGCAGGAGGTTACTGTAGCATGATTATCGGGGTGTCACACTAGCCATGGATTGTTAAAGAATGGTGAAAAAAGCAATAAACTTTTCTTTTATGTGTGGGAACCGCCTATGATATATCTAGCATGGAAAGTATTGGTAGTTACTCGGTCATTTTCGTTGACGGGAAAAGTATGCCTCTCAATTTTTTTTATCTCGAGCTCTAGCACCTCTACAAATCCCTACTTCCCTCTGCAAAGGGCCTATCAATTTACTATATGCAATTTTTATTTTTTATTTGAGCCTCCATCTTCTCTTATAAAACACCAATTAAGGGGCACTATGATCGTACTTGAGCATTGGATGTAGCTAATATGCGAGTGCGTTTCATGAATGGATCAATGATTGAGCATGATGGGCTAGGGATAACTTTCTTTTGTGTTGATATTTGGAAAGACATGGTTGCTTGTTGATATGCTTGAGTCTTGAAATCTTCATGTCAAAACTAGACTATTGCTGTGAACCATATAAAAGTCCAAATGTCCATGCTACAAAAGAAAAGAATATGTGCTAAACATGCTAGGCAGCATTCCACATCAAAAATTCTATTTTTATCATTTACCTACTCCAGGACGAGCAGGAATTAAGCTTGGGGATGCTGATACATCTACAACATATCTATAATTTTTGATTGTTCCATGTTGTTATATTACCATTCTTGGATGCTTTACAATCATTTTATAGCAACTTTATATCATATTTTGGGACTAACCTATTGACATAGTGCCCAGTGCCAGTTGTTGTTTTTTGCTTGTTTTTCACTTCGCAGAATATCAGTACCAAATGGAGTCCAAACCCAACGAAACTATTTGGAGAATTTTTCTGGACCAGAAGACACCCAGTGGGCCAAAGAAGTACCAAAGGGGAAGGCCAAGGTGGGCACAACCCACCTGGGCGCGCCAGGAGGCCCAGGCGTGCCCGGGGGTTGTGCCCCCCTCGATGACCTCCCACACCTCCTCTTCGCCCTATAAATCCCCAAATATTCCAGAAACCCTAGGGGAGTCGATGAAACACAATCCCAGCCGCCGCAAGTTCCAAAACAACGAGATCCAATCTAGACACCATCACGGAGGGGTTCATCATCCTCATTGGTGCCTCTCTGATGATGCGTGAGTAGTTCATCATAGACCTATGGTTTCGTAGGTAGTAGCTAGATGGCATCTTCTCTCTTTTTGATTCTTAATACAATGGTATCTTGGAGATCTATTTGATGTAACTCTTTTTGCGATGTCTTTGTTGGGATCCGATGAACTTTGAGTTTATGATCAGATCTATATCCATGAATATTATTTGAGTCTTCTTTGATCTCTTATATGCATGATTATTTATAGCCTCGTATTTATTCTTCGAGTCTTTGGTTTAGTTCGGCCAACTAGGTCGATTTTTCTTGCCATGGGAGGACGTGCTTTGTGATGACTTCGACCTTGCGGTGTTCTTTCCTAGTGACAAAAGGGGCAGCAAGCCACGCATGTATTGTTGCTATTAAGGATAACAAGATGTGGGCTATTCCCACATGAATATATGTCTGCTACATCATGTCATCGTTCTTATTGCATTACTCCGTTTCTTCATGAACTTAATACACTAGATGCATGCTGGATAGTGGTCGATGTGTGGACTAATAGTAGTAGATGCAGGCAGGAGTCGGTCTACTAATCTTGGAGGTGATGCCTATATATTGATCATTGCCTTGGATATCAACATAATTATTCAAGCTTCTATCAATTGGCCAATAGTAATTTGTTTACCCACCGTGAGCTATTTCTGGAGAGAAGCCACTAGTGAAATCTACGGTCCCGGGTCTATTCTTTATCATATTTGCTTTGAGATCTATTTTTATATGATTTTGCTTTTAGATCTATTATTCCAAAAACCCAAAAATACCTTGCTGCACTTTTTTGTTACTTATTTTATTTCTTATTTATCGAGATCTATTTATCCAATCTACCACAATTCTATCCCGTCAACTTGACAATTTCTAGCACCATTACCCGAGAAGGGATTGACAACCCCTTATAAACGTCGGGTTGCAAGTATTTGTTATTTGCTTGCAGGTACCATTTACATAGTGTTGCTTGGTTCTCCTACTGGATTGATACCTTGGTTTCATAAATGAAGGAAATACCTACCGTAGCTGTACTGCATCATCCCTTCCTCTTTGAGGAAATACCAACGTAGTTTCAAGCAACATCAAGTTTTAGCAATAATAGAAGACTAAATGATAGTTGAGTATGTGGACTTGCTGAACAAAAGCTCCTACATGAGACTCTTCCTGAAAATATGATGAAATGTAATTTCCTTATTGACTGAGAACATAGGTTGTTAGTTGTCATGAAAGTTTATGCCTTATACTTAGTTGTTGTGATGAATTGTTACTTGCTCATGAGAAGCTTTATGATAATGTTTATTACTGCTATAATAATGATCATGATGCTACTATGTCCGTATTTTGGTTTTTATCCACACCTCTCTCTCTCTCTAAACATGTGGACATGATTATCAATAACGGCTTTGGCTTGAGGACAAGCGATGTCTAAGCTTGGGGGAGGTGATACGTCCATTCTGCATCATGTTTTTCTAATATTATTTATAATGTTTTTAATCAATATAACATTTTATGGAGCAATTTTAATGCCTTTTGTCTCTTAATTTGCAAGATTTACATGAAGAGGGAGATTGCCAGCAGCTGGAATTCTGGACCTAAAAAAGCTATGTTAGAGATACCTATTCTGGACATCTCCAAATGAGCAGAAATTTCACGGAGATTTATTTGGAATAAATAAAAAATATTGGAGAAAAGAAATATTAGAGGGGGCCTCCCAGGTGCTCACGAGGCACCAGGGCGTGCCCACCCCCCTGGGTGCATGCTTGTGGGGCCCCTGGCCAACCTCCTGTGCCCATCTTCTGGTATATAAGCCCATTTTCCCTAGAAAGAATAAAGACAAGACTTCAGGATGGAGCGCCGCCGTTTCGAGGCGGAACTTGGGAAGGAGAACTTTTGCTCTACACCGGAGTGATTCCGCCGGGGATACTTCCCTCCGGGAGGGGGAAATCAAAGCCATCGTCATCACCAACAACCCTCTCATCATGGGAGGTCCAATCTTCATCAACATATTCACCAACACCATCTGATCTCAAACCCTAGTTCATCTCATGTATTCAATCTTTGTATCACAAACTCAGATTTGTACCTGTGGGTTGCTAGTAGTGTTGATTACGTCTTGTAGTTGATGCTAGTTGTTTTATTTGGCGGAAGATCATATGTTCAGATCCATTATGCTATTCAATAACCCTTTGATCATGGACATGAATATGATGTGTGAGTAGTTACTTTTGTTCGTGAGGACATGGGAGAAGTCTTGTCATAAGTAATCATGTGAATTTGGCATTCGTTTGATATTTTGATGATGCATATGTTGTCGTGTCCCTTAGTGTTGTTATGTGAACATCGATACATGACACTTCACCATATTTGGGCCTAAGGGAATGCATTGTGGAGTAGTTATTAATTAGATGATGGGTTGCTAGAGTAACAATACCTTAAACCCTAGTTTATGCGCTATTCCGTAAGGGGCTGATCTGAATCGATACGTTTAATGCTATGGTTAGATTTATCTTAATTCTTCTTTCGTAGTTGCGGATGCTTGCAAGATGGGTTAATCATAAGTGGGAGGCTTGTTCAAGTAAGAATAGCACCCAAGCACCGGTCCACCCACATATCAAATTATCAAGGTAGCGACCGTGAATCAAACAAACATGATGGAAGTGACTAGATGAAATTCCCGTGTGTCCTCAAGAACGCTTTGCTCATTATAAGAGACTATTCCGACCTGTGTTCTACTAAAAAAAGGATTGGGCTACCTTGCTGCACCTTAGTTACTATTGCTACTTGTCACTTGTTACAAACTATCTTGCTATCAAACTACTCGTTACCAATTTTAGTGCTTGCACAAAATACCTTGCTGAAAACCGCTTGTCATTTCCTTCTGCTCCTTTTGGGTGTGACATTCTTAATCATTAAAAGGACTAAGATTGATACCCTATACTTGTGGGTCATCAGGGCTACTTGTCTTTGTGCTTATCTCTTGCAAAAGGATCCACTGGCTGGATGGAGCACCCGCCTAGCATCTCGGGGGTTACTGGCCGACGCAATGGTTTTTGTACCCATAAGTCCCCGGAAACATTGAAACATGTATATTTACTTGAGATCGGATGACATGCACTCATCTATAGTAACACACACTCACACATCTAGAGGACTTATCTCTGGCAAAAGGATCACTAAGGAATTTACTATTAAAGTCATTAGGAAAACAATTTCACCTGTAGACTTTTTGATAGTACGTCCACCGCGTCTCTGAGACCCGCTCGAGGAGCACCAAGGTAGGTGTCCACCGAATTGAGGGAATTAAATTCTTGGCTAGTGAAGAGAGGTTCTTTAAAGAAGTCTTCCTCTGCCAATGATTTATGGCGCTGCCAATTTCAGAGTCGGTGGCAGAATAAGTTTCCAAAGTGTCCGGTTGAGGCACTTCGAGAATAACACCAGGAGTAGGCACTCGCGCAGCATCGGTTCTTGATGCAAAGGGATCCTATCTTCGGCATCCTCGGGTGGCAACAAATCACCTACAGGATTAAAAATCGGTCGTCAAAACCACACATCACGACAATTGTTCAAATTGCAATCGAAAAGTTTACCTATGTGAGGGAGAAGGCCCGTATGCTGCTTCTTTCGGCAACCTACCGCATATCTACACCTCAGGAACTCGCCGTCCGGCTCCCTTGATGGGTCGGGTTGGCTCTTTGGCGTTTAGAACGTCAGCCCTTGGGAAGAGAAGTCAGGGCAATTGGGGCCATGCGGGTAGTTGATATGTTTCTCAAGGAAAGGTTGTCAAAGCGCTTACTGCAGAAGACGGCAATACCCCTAGTAGGTGATACGTCTCCAACTTATCTATAATTTTTGATTGTTCCATGCTATTATAGTATCAATCTTGGATGTTTTATATGCATTTATATGCTAGTTTGTATCCTTTTTGGGACCAACCTATTAACATAGTGCGCAATGTCAGTTGATGTTTTTTCTTTTCAAAAAATCAATATCAAATAGAGTCCAAACGCGACATAACTTTATGGTGAATTTTTATGGACCAGATGGGACCCATGATGGTTCGGGAGAAGACCATAAGAGTCTCAAGGGAGCGACAAGCTTACCAGGCACGCCTCGGGGAGGGGGGGCTGAGCTTGTGGGCCATTCAGGGACAAGGCACATATTTGTATTCGTTTGATATTTTGATGATATGTATGTTGTCGTTTTCCCTTCGTGGTGTTATGTGAATGTTGACTAAATGACACATCACCATCTCTGGGCCTAAGGGAATGCAATGTGAAGTAGTTATTAGATGATGGGTTGCTAGAGTGACAGAAGGTTAAATCCTAGTTTATGCGCTATTCCACAAGGGGCTGATTTGGATACATATGTTTAATGCTATGGTTAGATTTATTTTAATTCTTCTTTCATAGTTACAGATGCTTGCGAGAGGGGTTAATCATAAGTGGGAGGCTTGTTCAAGTAAGAACACCACCCAAGAACCGGTCCGGCCACATATCAAATTGTCAAAGTAGTGAACATGAATCAAACAAACATGATGAAATTCCCGTGTGTCCTCAAGAACACTTTGCTTATATAAGAGACTGTTCCGGCCTGTCCTTTGATACAAAAGTGATTGAGCTACCTTGATGCACCTTAGTTACTATTGCTACTTGTCACTTGTTACAAACTATCTTTCTACCAAACTACTCGTTACCAATAATTTCAGTGCTTGTAGAAAATGCCCTACTAAAAAGCGCTTGTCATTTCCTTCTACTCCTCGTTGGGTTCGACACTCTTACTTATCGAAAGGACTACGACTGATCTCCTATACTTTTGGGTCATCAAAACTCTTTTCTGGCGCCGTTGCCGGGGAGTGAAGCGCCTTTTGTGAGTGGAATTTGGTAAGGAAACATTTATATTACATGCTCAAATTTACTATCACCTGTTACTATAGAAAATAATTCTTTGAGGGGTTTGTTCAGGGTATATTCACCTCGATCGGAAGCACAAAGAGTTGCTCCTCAACCTACTGCACCTACTAAAAATATTCATTCTGATATTCCTTCGGGTATTATAGAGAAACTGCTAGCTAATCCTTATGCAGGAGTTGGAACAATACATCCTGATATGCATCTAATCTATGTGGATGAAGTTTGTGGATTATTTAAGCTTGTAGGTCTACCCGTAGATGAAGTTAAGAAGAAGGTTTTCCCTTTGTATATGAAGGGAAAGGCATTGACATGGTATAGGCTATATGATGATATTGGAACGTGGGATTGGAACCGATTGAGATCGAGATTTCATGAAAAGTGTTATCCTATGCATCTGGTTCATCGTGATCAATATTATATATATATAGACACACACACACACACACAAACACTATTCTGATCACGGGATCAGAATAATATTCTGATCACAACATGAACTTCCCGAGTAACGCGCCTGACCTTCCCCGAGTACTAGGTTGAACTTTAGCTAAAATGTGTCCAAATGGGGATTGCGGTATACCAATGGAAAGCTATGGACACCAATATCATGACCCAAGTTAAATTTTTGGCAAAATGTAAGCGGTTTAACAGCAACTTTGAAAATCGTTTTTTCTTCATACAAAAAACATGAATCGTATTTTCGATTGCATTTCTAAACCGTTTATCGGAATGAGGTAAATAATATGGCGTTGGAAAGCTGCTGCAAAACCGCTCCTTCGACATGTTGAAAGTTTTTCCTAATTCCCTAGGGATAAAGAGTAATTTGGAAAATCGTAAAATTTCACAAACCGAACAGCCAAGTTCGTATTTTCAATGTAATTTCTAAACGTATAATTCAATTTAGGCAAATGATATGGCGTTGGAAAGCTTGTGAAAATGCGCTACTTTTTCATGTTAAAAGTTTTTTCTAATTTGTAACGGTTTAAAAGTAATTCAGAAACTGATACAAGTTCCGCCGAGTTCATATTTTCGAGCTACTTTTTTAATCGTACGTTTGAATGCAACAAATGATACGGCGTTGGAAAGCTTGAGGAAATGTGAAACTTTGTTGTATATATTGTTTCTCCCAATTCCTTACAGTTTTAAGTCAAATTTGAAAATGGCTAAAAACGTATTTTTGGCATAATTTCTACAAACTTTATCGGAATGGGGCAAATAATATACCCCTGAAAAGCTACGGAAAATGTGAAACTTTTTCATGTTGATGGTTTTCTCTGATTCCTAGCCGCTTTCAAGTAATTGCAAAATGGAGAGATCATTCGTTCTGCCTTTATCGCGAAACTGATTCTTCGAAAATGCACCGTGTGAAGAACCTAAACTTCTCGGCATGTGTATTTGAACTTCACTCTGTTTTCATGTGCTTTTTTGGATCGCAGCTCTCCACCCACTCACCGGAATTGAGCAAGTGATATACCGATGGAAAGCTGCTGTAAACACGCAACTTTTCTGTGTTGATCATTTTTTCATATTCGCGACAGTTTTTAAAAGTTTTTAAACCGAGATTCATTCAGTGTAGTAATTGAACTTCCTGCTGTTTTCACATTGAACTTCTTGATGTTTTCCCTTTGACTTATTTTTAATAACTAGGAAAATCTTAGTTTTCTATAATCATCGAACTTCTTCATCTTTTTAATATGGCCTTCTTGGTTTCATTTCTTAATCATTTTTTATGAATAAAAATATTTTAAGACACCAAAACAACAGTTTTGTGTGTGTTTTTGCATTGGTTTGCACATCAAACCGCTTCATCTTTAGAAATTGAACTTCTCCTTTTCTTTCAACATTGTTTAGCACGTCGAACCACGTCATCTTTAGAAATTGAACTTCTCGTTTCCTTTTGTTTTCTTTCAACATTGGGTTGCACGTCGAACCACTTCATCCTTAGAAATTGAACTTCTCATTTTGTTTTTATTTTCTTTAAACATTGATTTACACGTTGAACCGCGTCATCTTTAGAAATTGAACTTCTCCCTTTTTGTTTTCTTGCATGTTTATATTTATTTTGAACTTGCTAAGATAACACACTTGACGTTCTCAAACACAACATTTTGACCTTCGCAAAGCATAAATTAAAGCCAAACTTTTGACCTACAGAGCATGTATAACTTTCTCCACTTTTGCAAGAATTAGCGTTGAATCGCCCCGTTAGTTTGACTTGAACTTCTGCTGCACATGAATAAGCTGTTGAAAACACGCAACTTTCCTGCTCCGTTATTTAAATTTGAACTTCTAGTTTTTTAAGAAACGGGATTTTTTAAAAACTTATTTACTTGTTCCTTTTATTCTAATTTAAACCTCTAGTTTTTTATAACGGGGATTTTTTTTCATAAATTCTTTTGAAATGTTCCTCTTTTTAATTTGGACTTCTCCATTTTTTTACAAACGATAAAAATCCATTTTTATAATGGTTTTTGAAGAACTTTTCTATTTGAACTTCTTGCTCAATTTTTTTTGAACTTATTGCACTGACCAGTCTCCATTTTCCTCGTACTAGTGCTCATGTGCACAACATGCATGCGCACATAGAAGAATTATAGGCAGCCACACACTGATGCTGATGTGTATATAACACATCGACGTGTATGTATATAACACTGATGCCATGCACTCTACGTGTTCCTTCCTTCCTTGCAAACCCGTGGATTGTTTCTACTAGTACTTTACATTTTCTGTGAGTAAACTGTAGCTGTGCGTGCATGGCTTCTGATGACCTCTTCCGTTTAGAAATGCTTGACACTTAACAAGGTGTTTATTTTACTCGCTGCCGAACAGAACAAGGGGACGGAGCTTTGCTTGCTTTCACACGCATTTTCAGTGAGCATTAACGCACCAGGGGCCGGGTGGGCGACTGTTTGCCTGCCTAGCTTGCCCCACATTTCTGTATGCTAAAAGATTCACTTTCACAATGACCTGTGTCACGTAGACACACATACACAGTGCACACAGGAGGTTCACCCTCTTTCGTAATGACTTTTTTCTATTTTTTGAAATTGATAGTGGATTCTTTAACAATGACGGATATTTCAGTTTTTAATGGTAAAATCCTAGATTTTTTCATAAACTTCAAACCACTTTGTTATTTTAGTTTGAACTTCTAGTTTTTTGAAAATCAGAAAATTTCTTTTTTAAAACTTTTTTTTAGTTTTTCCTTTTTTTTTAAATTTGAACTTCCTCATTTTATTCTTTAGTAACGAGAAAAAAGATGAGGTTTTTATATACTACGAACTTCTCTATTATTTTAAATTGAACTTCTTTAGTCCCATCTTAAAAAATATATTTTTAAATAACCATCAAACTTTTTTTCAAATAGAACTTCATACTATTTTTAAAATATGTATACATCCAACTACTCCTTTATGTTAATTTGAACTTCTTCATTTTATTCTTTGGTAACAAGGAAATTTTGATTTTTTTTCTAAATATTGAACTTCTCTATTTTTCTAATTTTCGACTTCTTGTTTTATTTCTATTAGTAACAGAAATACCCTTGTTTTTGTAGCAAACATTTGAACCATTCGTTAGGAAGGTCAAGTTTGCCATCGCTAGAAGGTCACAAGTTGCTGTTGATCCATAGGAGCACCAAGTCGTCGCTAGAAGGAAGGTTTGTGTGATGTCATCGTTACTGTAGTGGGTTACTAATTTAAACACTCTAACTTTTCCATTTCTGTTCTGCAGAATACAAGTGTGAATAACTTGACAACATGATGTATAAAGAGTGCCAGTGTTCCAGAAAATATACTTAACATACTTTTGACCTTCACAAATAAAACATTTTGACCTTCAGCCCTTTTTGGTTACAACAACTGACTAAACTAGGTAAAAACATATAATTATTTTTTATTGCAGGTGAACTAATACACCAGGCAAAGCCAACCTATAATAGTGGCTAATTTTTCTACACTAAAAAAGTAAGTAAAATTTTCCAACCACAAGTTTGGTCTTATCTCTTTAAAAAAGGTTATGTTCTTATCCTATCCATTGACCACCGCACATGGTCTCTGTTCTCAATTCCTTCTTTTTCTCTTCAACTACTAGAGCACACTCATCCACAAAAATTGAGCATGGCTCGAGCAACTTCAAACAATCAGCTACCTGCATGAGCTGCTAGAGGAAGGTCACTACACTGGTGTGGAGAAGTTCACCTTTGGGCATGCGAGCAGCAGGGTGGTCGCCATGCCCAAGGAAGAAGGTTGCACCACAAAGGGGAAAGAGGATGGCAGGAGATGTGCGAGGGCAGCAGGCCTTCTGATGCGGTGCATGTTGGTCACAGGTGGTGGTGCACGGCATAGAGGGGAGGTCCACCGCCGGAGTTGGGGACGAGGCATAGTTCGGACAGAATTGGCACAAAAGATCAGAGAGAATTGGCAGGGAAGGTCACTCGCCTTGGTTGGCTTCCGATGATGCATGACGCAAAGAGCTTGGGGAGGAGCATGGAAATATTAGATGGGGACATGTGGTGACCCTGAATCCTAGTGCGGCGGCTGTGGGAGATGCAGACATGGTCGAGGAAGACAACCGCTGCAGTTTTTCAGAAGGCCAGAGATGCACCGGCAGATGGCCGTGGCCGGCGGCGCATTGTTGAACCTGGCCGTGGCATGCGCGGGAACCGAGAGGTGGCGCGCAGGTTATCGGGACCACGACGCGCAGGGAGCCGCCGGCAGGGCGCAGGTGGCCGGGTGCGGCGGCGTGCGGGGCGTCGGGCGGCGGCGCGCAGGTGGT
>NC_041387.1:357574550-357579014 GCF_002162155.2 Triticum dicoccoides | reverse complement strand
GGTGCGGCGACGTGTGGGGCGTCGGGCGGCGGCGCGCAGGGCGTCGGGCGGCGGCGCGCAGGGCGTCGGGCAGGCCGCCACAAGTCGGAGGTTGGGGATGAATTGTGTTTTTGGGCTTCGTGGCATATTCTCTGCTTTCCAGAGTTCGGGAACAACTGCTGGGCGCGGGCCGTGATCCAAATAGTTATTCTAATCCTGTGATTAGAATAGTGTTGTCCTATATATATGTATACATATATATGTATATATATACACATATGTATGTATATATATATAACGATTATGATAACACTTCCGCACTGCACGCTCAATGCGAGGGCACTGCACTTTCAGTAGTAGGGGTACTGCAATACAGAGACTAGTGAACTTCGTGTTGGAAAAAACTGCACGCAGTGTTTTTTCGGTACCTTTTTAGCTCTAGTTTTTTAACCGTTTATCGGAACGAGGCGTGTAATATATTGTGGAGAAGCTATGGATTAGGCACAACTTCGCCATGTTGAACACTTTTCGAGATTCCTCATGGTTTAAGAGCAGTTTTGAAAATAGTGCAGCACACGACGAGTGGGAACGAGCGTTTTTTCGCTTTTTTTCCAACTTGCTCACCGGAATGAAACAAATGATACACCATTTGGAAATATATCGCCGAGGCGCATCTTTTTCATCTATTATTTTATCTAATTCATTACAGGTTAAGAGCAGTTTTAAATTTAGTCAATCACGGAATTCCGTTTTTTTGATTTTTAAAATTTTCATACTATTTTCGCTCTAGTTTTTGAACTGTTTGTCAAAACGAGACGTGTGATACGCCGTTGGAAGCTACGGACGAGGCGCCGCTTTCGTATGTTGAAATCTTTTTGAGATTCCTTGCGGTTTTTAGTTAATTTTGAAAATCATGCTGCTGATGACGAGAGGCAGTGACGTTTTTCGCGAAAATTTTACAAACCGCCGGTCAAAATGATTCAAACGTTATGCCGCTGGAAAGATATCGCCGAGACGTAACTTTTTCATGTAGAAATCTCTCTCTAATTCCTTACGGTTTAAGAGCAGTTTTAAAAATACGAAAACATGGACACTGTTTTTCGCGAAACCAACATCGATGAGTGAACTGCATCAGACACATGAATGCACTGCTTCAGACTGAAAACCGCACTGCATCGGATGGGCAAGTGAGCTGCATGGTTCATGCACTCTTTTTCTATTTTATTTTTATAAATGAGTTCTTTTTTAGGAATGAGAGTGGACCGCTGAGATGAGGCCAAGTGAACCACATCAAAAGGGAAAGTGAAACGCAACACGAGTCTAAATGAAATGCTGAACCATATCATTTTTTAATCTTTTTTAAACTTTTTTATAAATGCATCCGAGCTGCATGGTGAGAGCTAGTGAGCTTCATCTTTTTTGTTCTTTATTATATTTCTTTTTTATTTACCCTATTTTTTGTTTTTTTAATTTTCATTTGATTAACCTATTTGGACGAGGGAGGATGAGTGTAAACTGCATGTTTATTCGAAAAGAGCCAAAGTGTACTTAATGAATTGGGAAGCATCTTTTTTATGGGAAGTGGACCGTGGAGTCCCTCGAAGTGCACTACATTGTAGTTTTCTTTTTTCCAGTTGTTCTGCCAAAGTGGGCAACTTTTTCAATTAATACAGATGTCCTTCAATATGTAAAAAAATGTGAATGACAAAAATCGGAGCTTTGCTCTAGCCGGTGCTGATAGTACGGAAGTGTACTTCTTGGGGAGTCAATGATGGCCCGGTGAGTCTGATGGTAAAAATAGGTCCAGTGGCAGTGAGAGCCGGGGCATTGCGGAGGCGGAGTTCACTTTTTCTTTTCCTTTTTTGTTTCCCCATCTCCTGCAAAAGCAAACTAAACCGTAAGAACAACGGATAGAAAATTGCAGTGCATTGAAGATTTCCATCCATGAGTGTACTAATGAGAGTAGAGAACCATAGCATTAAACACTGAACTCCACGTTGATGTTTTCGCTCGCACACCAAACTGCACGGGCCGGCCAACTACATGTTGTTTTTCGCTGTTTAATTGAACGCGTTGTCACATAAGACTGCACCATGCGTGTTTACATGTTAACCTGCTTCATGCTGAGCCCGGACATCCAAGGAGGGTTGTTGTACTGTTACACATATTCAGAGCACCGAACTTGCATTTTCAGAGGTTGTTCCTTCTGCTCCAAAAGTTCTTCAGATGCTAGTATTACATAGACTAGATCACTAGAAAAACATCACAATGATGCAAGAACTGATGGATGGGACCTTCCATTTTCTGCAGCGGTTCATCAGTCTCATCCACTCGACAGGTCCAGTGGGTTCGCTGCTCGGCCGTGAGTGACACACTGCAAGTGCCGCCCTGACGCACTGCGTTGTGGGGGAAGTTAGTGAGCAGTAGCTACTCGTTGTAGAACTCGCTGGAGAGGATGAAGAGAACCCATCCATCGCGAGATTGCACTGACAAGATCGACAACATGGATGATGAACGGGAGCAGAACCATCTCTTATGCAGCACAAAGAAATTACCTGAGGCCTCGCGCAGCTTGGCAAGCTTCTCATCTGTCATTGTTGTGAGAGAGAGCGCTTGGCACGTGTATGGGGAGGGAGAGATGGGCTTGGGAATGGCTGGCGTGCTACTTGCACTGACACTTTTTGGCTGCATAGTGTCGGTAGGGCGTGCTGCGTGCACCCACGTACTGGATTGCATGGCGCCATGGGGGTCAACACATCTACCAGCAAACTTCAATGCAGAAGGGCAAATAACACTGCAGATCGGACCACGAGCCTCGTGCCACCGGACTACAAGTACTTTCGCTGGGCGACTGGACATCCAGCTGCACCACACTGGTGCCCAAACAGAACTGCAGCAATGTGCCCAAGTGAATTCTGAAAAAGCAAAGAACCAATCAATGGGGAGGTGAGGACGCTCGAGGTTGGTGGTTGCAGCGTCGTGGCTGACGATGAGGGAGGCCAGCAAAGGAATGAGGTGGCCGGTAAACCTGCACATAGACGCGGGCCGCGACCAAGCTGCACGTGGGCCACGACCGAGCTGCACAAGGGTCGCGACGTAGCTGCATGAGGTGGGGCGGCGTCGGACCACCATGGATGGCGGGGCAATAGCCATGGCTGGAGCGGGGCAGGGTCGTCGCTGGGCGATGTTGCACGTTAGAGGCGCGTAAGGAGATGCGGGGCGGTGCCGGACGGGTGGATTAGGAGGCGGGGCGGCTCCGGGCGAGAGGAGGAGGAGGCAGGGCAGCTCCAGACGGGAGGAGGAGGAGGCAGGGCGCCGCCGGACGGGAGAAGTAGGAGGCGGGTAGGCACCGGGTAGGAGGAGGAGGAGGCGGGGCGGCGCCGGCTGGGAGGAGGAGGACGCGGGGCGACGCCGGCCGAGAGTAGGAGAAGGTGGGGCAGCATGGGGAAGGAGGTCGTGCGGTGCTAGGGTGGGGGGTGGAGGTTGTGCGGCAACGAGGTAGAAGATGGTGGTCGTGGCCTCGTGGGGAATGAACGGAGGTGCATGGGAGAGAGGGGAGTTGGTGCCAGAACACGTAAGGTGTTTTTTTTGTTGGCACACCCAGTTCGGTGGTTACCTTGTAGCTACAGCGGTACGTGGGGTGTTACCAGAATAAGGATATTAAGGGTGTTATCATAATAGACCCACCCTATATATATATATATATATATATATATATAATTTTTTGGCCTCGTGAAGGAGAAAGCATCGCTCAAGCTTGGGGAGGCTTAAGTACATGATACACATGCCCCAATCATGAGCTCTCAAGAGAAATTATCTTACAAATTTTTTATGCTCGGCTTTCTCATAACAATCAAATCATGCTCGATTCTTCTTCAACTGGCTCCTTTATGAAGAAGACTATTGAATTCAGATGGGATCTTTTGGAAAGAATTAAGCGCAAGTCCAAAGATTGGGAACTTGACAAAGGTCATGAGTCAGGTATAATACTTGAGTTTGATTGTGTTAAGTCTTTTATGGATACCGATGCTTTTCATAACTTTAGCACTAAATATTGAATGGACTCTAAGATAGTAGCTTCTTTTTGTGAATCATTTGCTACTCATGTTGATCTCCCTAAGGAGAAGTGGTTTAAATACCACCCCCTACTAAAGAAAAGATTGAAGAACCCACTATAGTTAAAGATGAAACTAGCATTTACAATGTTGATCCAGTTGTGCCTACCGCTTTGTCGGGGAAGCTGATCCACGAACACCTATGGGGACCGGCGGACCAAGCCCCTTTCGGTTCGGCGGGGGGCGGAGATCGCACGAAGAGCGGATCGAGCTGAAACACACGAGTAGTTTACCCAGCTTCGGAGCTCTCCAGAGAGATAACACTCCTACTGCTGCTTGTCTGATTGTATTGAGTTCTTGCTCGGGGGCGCTGAGTGCTACAGTACACACGAGCTGCTAATGAGACCGAGCGTGAGTGTTTTCTGGTCTC
>NC_041387.1:357549584-357574104 GCF_002162155.2 Triticum dicoccoides | reverse complement strand
GGGCCTCCTTTTATATGCTGAAGGGGTCACCGATAGGTGGCAACGTAGTCAAGGGTAAAAATGGAAAAGGTGTTGCGGTTGGTACAACTACATGTACAATGTATCCTACCTAACCCTGACGGCAGGGGACAAAAGCATTAAATGCCCGTCTGTGTCGCCCAAATAGTGCAGAAAAGGACCGTCAGGGACGCCAGGGACGCCACCGTTCCCCACGATGGCAATCTCGTCAGCGTCGCTTGCCACCTTGCACCGCTGGCTGCACAGACTCTTGCCATGCGTGCCTGGAAAGACCCCAGGGAGACACGTTGGTGGATGTGCTGGAGCGCGGGTACAGAGTGGTAGATTGCCGCGGCAAGCGCCTTGCCGCGGTTGTTGTCTTGTCGCGTCCGGAAGCTTGTCGCTCACCGGGCCTCGCCGGGACGCATGGCGCGGCGCGGCAAGTTCCTTTAGATGCCTTGGTTGGCCTTCCCGGCAAGCTCCTCTTGCCGGGTCCTTGTCTCCTTGGCTTGAATACTTTGTTCTTGAATGGCTCCAAAGGAACCACGGAGGACCTTGGCGGTCGCCCGGCAAGCCTTGCCGCGGTGTGCTGCGACTGCCCGTGCACAAGTTCGAGATACTAGGGTACCCCTACTCTAGTACACCGACAGGAGCCCCCGGGCCTGGGCCACACATGGCGCCGAGCGCTGTTGGGCCAGGCCCAAAACAGGGCACGGGCACGAGCGGCCTGGGTTACGCCGTATCTTACTCCGTATCCACCGCGCCCTCCCCGAACGGCATGCGTTGAATGCGGCATCGTGGGAGAGATCGTGGGTGGTTTCTTTATTCGGAATAACGGAACGCCCGCCCCCTCCCTCTTTATAAGCAGGGGAAACAGGGGCAGTTCGCCCATCTCGCCGGTTGCTACTCCAATCTCAGAAATCTCCGCCGCTCCCCCCTTCTTCCCAAAGCTGAAAGCGAGAAGCGCTCCGCCCCCCATCGCCACCAGCACCACCAACACCGTCGATCTCCCCCACCACCTCCGCCATGGCTCCGAAAGCCGACAAGGGGAAGGGTGTGAAATCGGTCGAGGCGCAGCGGCTCACGGCGCTGCGAAAGGAGTGGGCCATCTTCCCCCCTCAGCTTGCCGCGAAGGAGCTGAGGGAGTACTACTACCTCTTCTGGTCGACGGAGACGCGAGCGCATCTGCGCACGAAGGTACTCCCGGCTGCCGCCTCAGAACTGGCTCCGAATGGATACCCCTTCTTTGCGCTGTTCTTCTACTGCGGGCTCTGCCCGCCCTTCTCTGAATTTTTCTGTGACATCATGAACACCTACGGGTTCCGCCTCCTTAACTTCACCCCCAACGCCGTTCTGACCATGGCAGTTTTCGCACATCTCTGCGAAAACTTTGTCGGAGTCCATCCAAACGTAGCTCTTTTTCGCCACTTCTTTATGCCCCGAGTCGAGAGAGGAGAGCCTTTATCCGGCGGAATCGCCTGGATCTCGAGAGCCGGCAAGAAGGAAGCTTATCTAGAGGGAGAGCTCCGCAGCAAGTGGGAGGAATGGAGAGCAGAGTGGTGCTGGATTGTCAAGGAGAACCCGCAGCCATTTACCGCCCTGCGACAAGCCCCAATAGCGCGCGGCAACGATTGGAGCAACGTGGCCCCGGAAGACGATAGGCTGAAGATTGCCGTCACCCGGATCCTTCGCCTCAGGCTTGCCGGGCTCACCGTAGGCGCCGTTGGCGCAGATTTTCTTCGCTGCCGCATCGCCCCCCTGCAGGAGAGGAGGAGACCCGCCTGGGAGTTCCAGAACTCGGCGGATATCATGAGGTTGCGCCCGGGCCTCAACTTCAACTTCACTGTCCTGGAGCTGGACGCGATGCTCCTGGAACTGTTCAAGCGCGATCCTCAATATCCATTCATGTTGCCGAGGGGTGTCGTTCCGTTGTGCAACAACTCCTCGCTCGACTGCATCCGTGCAATGATGCCACTGTGCGACTCGCATGGAATTGTCCCAACTTGGCAAGAGCCGGCAGACGCCGTCGTGCAGGAGTTCTTTGATGGCTTGGTTGAAGTGCCGGTCCGCTCCGACGAGCAGAAGAGCCTTACTCGCGACACCACCGATGCGGGGATGCAGCACATCGCCACTAGGCTGGAAGAGGCGGCGGCAGCCGCTGCCGCGGGTGAGTTTGGATTCACCGTGGAGGAGGAAGAGGCAACAGAGGCGACAAGCCTTGCCGAGCGCGAGGAGTTTGCCGGCGAGGGAGAGCTTGTCGGGCCCGAAGATGAGTCGAGCGAGCCCGGCGAGGGAGAGCTTGTGGGACCTGAACCTTCAGATAGCTTGCCGCAAGCGGAGCCCCCAGCTCCACCAAGAAGGCGTCTCCGCAAGGCCGTGGACGTAGCGGGGCGGCAGACGAGTCAACAGCCGCCGTGCCGCGCAACACGCTCTACCGCGGCAAGCACTGTTGCCGCGGGAGCGCCTCACGCTGCTGCGGCAACTAGAGCGGGGTCTTCCCGGCCCAGCGCTACTGCTCCTGCCAAGCGGAAAAGGGAAACTACTCCTCCGCCTCGTCGCACCGGAGGCGAGCCGGACTTCGATCTCTCCGCGCTCAGCTCCGACGAGGAAGAAGAAGAGTAAGATTCTTTGCCGTGTTTGTAGTTCTTCAATTCTTGTTGTTTTGTCTTGTATCTGATTTGCTTTACTCCGAACCCATTCCTTTTCAGGACTCTGGCCCAGAGAGCGGCGTAGAGAGCCAAGGTGCCGGTGATTGTCATCGAGGACGAACCCACCGCGACAGCAGAGGGCGTGTCCGAGACCATCTTGCCGGACCCGGCAACTTTTTCCCAAAGCAGCCCCTAGCGCAGCCCCCAGCGTAAGTGTATAGTTTATTTCCTGCTTTCAGGCGCGCATGGGTGCTCTTCCTTTGCTGATATCTGACTGTCAGTTCGTGCAGGAGCAGAGCAGCCTCACCAGGGGAGCCCGGAAGCCGCTCCCGAAATGCCATCTGCTTCGACTACACCGCCAAGGGAGGATTCCCCGGCAAGGGAGCGTTCTCCGGCAAGGGAGAATTCTCCGGCAAGGGACAATTCTCCGGCAAGGGACAGCACCAGCGACCCTCCGATGGTTGAGACCACGACTGCAGATCCTAGTATAGGTAATCCTCTGGCTTTAAAACTTCCCTTGGGTTCTTCTTCTTCTGATTTTCTTTTTGGATATTTGCTTGACTTTTCTCTTTTCTCCCTTCGTCAGATCCATCTGCCACGGAGCCGATGGAAACCGAGGTCGCCGGCGAGGAAAACGCGCGCAGCAATACTGACGACGCCGTTGCCACCGAAGGAGAAGCCGCCACTGATGAGCCCGCCGGCGAAGAGGCCGCCAAAGCTGCTGCCGCAGAAGCCGGCGAGGGATCCGGCGATCGCACTGACGGCCCCGAGGCCGCAGGAGCGCCAGGCGCTACGCCGACCGCTGATCCCTCCGCCGCTGCTGCAGCGCTAGGCTCTGAAGAGCCCCAGCCCGACGCCTATTTGAAGGCCGGCGACGGCATCTTCATCAAGCTCCCTTGGGCGTCAAGGTCCAGGGCGCCGGTCGAAGGAGAAGCCTTGGATGGAGAGGTGCTCGCCTCCGCTGGGCTGATGCTGGTCGACGCGCCAAACAGCAGCAGCGACGAGCCTGAGGAGGAGCGGCTGCTGCGGAAGCTGTTGTTGCTTTACCGCGCCCGACAAGCCAAGCTGGAATCCCGAGAAGCGCTTGTCGCGAAGGCGGGAGTAGACATCGAGAAGCGCGCGGAGGAGCTCCGGGGTCTCAGGCAGGAAGCTCTCCGGTCCCAGGCAGAGGAGCGGGAGCAAGTCGCCGAGCAGCGGAAAGCCTTCCTCCTCGAGAAGGCTGAGGTCGAAGAGCAACAGCGGCTCACTGCCGAGAAGCTATCTGCGCAAGAAGGCGAGTTGGCGCAGCGCGAGGTCAACCTTGACAGCCACGAGGAGGAGCTTGCCGCGCGCGAGCAAGCAATTGGCGGGGCTCTCAAGGAAGCAAAGGATGCTGCCGCAGCTACCGAGGCCGCCAAGAAGGAGCTGGAGACGAAGACGGCGCAGCTGGAGGCTAATCTCAAGGCGAGCGGCGAGGAGCTTGCCGCGCTCAAGCGTGAGCGCGAGAAGGATGCCGCCGCTCATGGCGAGCTGCAGGGTCGCCTCGCTGAGAGGAGCAAAGAGCTTAGCGCCGCCAAGGACTCCAACGCAGATCTTGAGTTGAAGCTGGCCACTTTGACCAAGACGCTGGACGGCGCCAGGGAGCAGGAGGTGGCCTTGAAGGAGAAGATCAAGGCCGACGAGGCACTGCTGGCGAGTGCTGCTGCCGCCCAGAATGCTTTTAGGGAGACTGTGGAGCACTGGACCGAGGGTCTGGTGAATGTTGCCGCAGCCATCGACGGGGAGCTGGCGCAGCTGGGGATGTAGGATCTCGGGTATTCCTTCGATGAGCACCTCCAACCCAGCGCCAAGCTCAGCTTGTTCTTCAAAGGCGTGGCGACGGCCCTCCAGCGACTCCGGGAGAAGATCCCAAAGCAGCTGGCCGACGAGTCGCGCAAGATCTGCGCAGGAGTTCTTCAAAAGGTGCTAGTGAAGGTGGCCTTCCGCAACCCAGGCCTCAACCTCACCAACGTCCTCAGGTCCCTGCCGCCGGATGCTGATCTGGAAGCGCTCAAGGCCCTTGTCGCACCCATTGTGGACAAGGTGAGCGAGATCAAGAGGGTTGAGGGCGATCGCGTAGATTAGGCCGCCCGTTTTCTCTTTTTCTTGTCGCTGCAAGTCATGTTATAAGAACAATCTGTTAGAGATGCGACAAGCTATCTTGTAATATAACTCTATTTTGGGTAGAGATTGCTGTGTTATTTCCTTTACTTGATTCCTTCCTTTGTATGTTTTTGCCCTACGCTTTTAGGGAACTTGTCGGCGCAGGCACCTTAGCCGCGAGCGCTGAGTGCGGGACATCAGCAGCCTGCTGGCGGTGCCGCTTCCGACAAGAAAACTTGTCGCAACTAGTCGCAGCTCACTTAAGTTGTTGAGCGGACTCGAAACAAAGTAAGGGCGCAACTAGCTACGAGTTGGTTCCTCTGCGCACAGGTTTTCCATACAAAGTACGGTCGTTCGAGGAAGATAACTTAAAAATTTAAAATTGATTGCTCAAACTTAGGCAACTTAGCTTTTCTGTCGTTTGCTTTCCGGTAAGGCAAAACTTCCTTGAACGATGCCTGGTCCACACCATTATCTTCTCCTTTCCCCTCGGCAAACTTGTGTGCGAGGGAACCTTCCTTTCCTTTTTGAGAAAAAGAAAGAAGAGAAAATAAAGATATGGAGCCTTACGGCTCGTTATTGCTTACCGGGGGTAGGCGCTGCACAAAGTGTCAGATAACGCATGCAAAGATAGTAGAAAGCATGAAATTGACAAGATGTGCGGAGCACATGAGCTTTACTTATGCACGGGTTCTGCGCCCGGCTTTGTACAAAGGATTACATGCAACATCGGCAAGACTTGTACAAAAGGTGGTTGCCGGAACAGGTTCCGGCAACCGCGCCTTACGGGTAAAACTTACGAAGATGCTCAATGTTCCAGGAGTTGCTCACCGGAATGCCATCTTCGGTTTCAAGGCGGACAGCGCCAGGCCTAGTGACTCATTTCACCCGGTAAGGGCCTTCCCACTTCGGCGTCAACTTGTTGGAATTCTTGGCGGACTGAATGCGCCGAAGAACAAGGTCGCCTTCCTCGAGACTTCTGGCATTAACTTTGCGGCTATGGTAGCGGCGCAAAGCTTGCTGGTATCGAGCAGCTCGTACAGCAGCCTGAAGACGGTCTTCCTCAAGGAGCAGCGCGTCATCTTGTCGTAACTGCTCTTGCTCGAGCTCATCATAAGCGAGCACTCGAGGTGACCCGTATACGAGTTCCGTGGGGAGAACTGCCTCTGCTCCATAGACTAGAGCGAAAGGTGTCTGGACAGTGGCTCGATTTGGTGTCATCCTGATCGACCAAAGAACCACCGGCAGCTCCTCAATCCAGTTCTTTCCGCACCTGTGCAGCCTGTCGAAAGTCCTGGTCTTGAGCCCGCGCAACACTTCAGTATTTGCCCTCTCCGCTTGACTGTTGCTTGTCGGATGAGCAAAAGAAGCGAAGCAGACCTTAGCGCCAAGATCTTGGACGTACTGCATGAAGGTGCGGCTTGTGAATTGTGTGCCGTTGTTGGTGATGATCCTGTTAGGGATCCCGAAACGGCAAACAATCGACCTGAAGAACTTGACTGCTGACTATGCTGTCACCTTCCTCACTGGTTCCACTTCCGGCCACTTTGTGAACTTGTCGATTGCAACGTACAAGTACTCAAAGCCCCCGACAGCTCGGGGAAAAGGGCCGAGGATATCTAGCCCCCAGACCGAAAATGGCTAGGATAAAGGGATCGTTTGGAGAGCTTGAGCTGGCTGGTGTATCTGCTTGGAATGGAACTGGCACGCTTCACACGTGGTTACTTGTGCAGTTGCATCCTGGAGGGCTGTCGGCCAAAAGAAACCTTGCCGGAACGCTTTGCCGGCAAGTGCTCTCGCGCCAATGTGGTGACCACATATGCCTCCATGTATCTCTGCCAACAGCTTTTGTCCGTCTTCCCGCTGAATACACTTCAATTTCACACCGTTGAGTCTTCTTCTTAACAGTGTGTTGTCGACAAAATGGTACATACTTGACTGCCGGGCTACTCTTTCCGCTTCTTCTTGCTCTTCGGGAAGTTCTCCTGTCTAAAGGAAAAGGACAATCTGCTGTGCCCATGCTGGAGCTTGCGGCTTGACAACAAGGACTAAAGGCACTTCTGCTGCTGCGGGAACATCTGCTTCTACGGCGAGAACCTGCGGCTCAGCCGGAGCTTGATGTTCCCCGGCAAGCTTGCCGGAGCAAAACTTGTCGGGAGCGTCTGCTTCAATGGAACAAATCCTAGTGCTTGCCGGAGCAGACTGCTCCTCAGCACTCTTGGTGTTGATTTTGACCACCTTCTTGGCGGCGGCTTCGAGGAGCTCTGCCGGAAAATAGTCACCAGAAATCAACTTCCTCTTCTTGCTCTGTCCAGTTGATGGCGTTACAGATGGTTGAGTCAGCTTGAGCACAAAGATCCTTGGTTCCACAGGTAACTTAAGCGTGGCGCACTTTAACAGGCCATCGGCAATGTCGTTCTGAGCTCTTGGAACATGTTCCATCTGTAGGCCGCCAAAGTGCTCTTCTAGCATTCTCACTTCATCAACGTAGGCTTCCATCAACGGACTCTGATAATTCTTGTTCACTTGGCGGACGACAAGCTGTGAGTCACCCCTGACAATGAGCTTCTTGATCCCAAGGTATGCTGCAATCCTGAGACCGGCAAGCAATCCTTCATACTCTGCGGTATTGTTTGTTGCTTGCTCCTTGGGAAAGTGCATCTGGACTACGTACTTGAGGTGCTCTCCGGTGGGTGCAACAAGTAGCACGCCCGCACCGGCGCCTTGCAGTGAGAAGGCACCATCAAAGTACATCAGCCACTCCTTGCCTGCTTCCTTGACGGGGATGCTCATTTCTGGAATTTCTTCATCTTGTGTTCGCGTCCATTCTGCTATGAACTCTGCCAATGCTCTGCTTTGGATAGTTGAAGTGCTCTCAAACTTGAGGCCAAAGCTTGACAGTTCCAGTGCCCACTCGACAATCCTGCCTGTTGCTTCTGGATTTTGCAGTATCCTCTTCAGCGGAAAACGAGTGACGACTGTGATCTCATGTGCTTGGAAGTAATGGCGCAGCTTTCTCGAGGCCATGAGAAGGCTGAAAAGCAATTTCTGCACACCAGAGTACCTTGACCTAGCCCCTTGTAGAAGGGAACTGACAAAGTAAACTGGGCGCTGCACCATTCTTTTCTACATCTTCTCACGCGCCTGCGCAGATCCATCTTTGTCGGGACCAGAGCTAGTCGGTGAAGTCCCCTGCTTGTCGCTGGATGCATCTGCCGTGGTTGCTGGCTCATCATCTGCCTCCCTCTCCGCTACTAATGCAGCACTAACCACTTGATTGGTTGCCGCTATATACAGCAGCAACTTCTCTTGTGGCTTAGGTGCGACAAGTGTTGGAGTGGAGGACAGGTATCTCTTTAAGTCCTGTAGCGCAGCCTCTGCTTCCGGAGTCCATTTCATTGGACCTGCCTTTTTCAATATTTTGAAAAACGGCAGGGCGCGCTCAGTAGACCTAGAGATAAACCTGCTGAGAGCAGCCACGCAACCGGCAAGTCTTCGTACATCCTTGACGCGCTTTGGTGCTTCAATCTGCTCAATGGCCTTGACCTTGTCGGGATTGGCTTCAATTCCCCGCTGAGACACGAAGAACCCGAGAAGCTTGTCGGAGGGGACTCCAAACACGCACTTCTTGGGGTTAAGCTTGAGGTTGATCTTGCGCAGATTTGCAAAGGTTTCGTCTAAATCTTGAATCAGAGTCGCCTTGTCCTTGCTCTTGACCACTATGTCATCCATGTAGGCTTCCACATTTCTGTGTATTTGCGGCTCAAAAGCGTCATGGACTGCCCTTGCAAATGTTGAACCAGCATTCTTTAAACCGAAAGGCATCCGTACGAAACAGTAAGTGCCACATGGGGTGATGAATGCGGTCTTCTCCTCATCCTCTTCTGCCATGAAGATCTGATGGTATCCTGAGTATGCATCAAGAAATGAAAGCAAGTCACATCCGGCCATGGAGTCAACAATCTGGTCAATGCGCGGCAAGGGAAATGGGTCTTTGGGGCAAGCTTTATTAACATCGGTAAAATTGATACAAAGCCTCCATTTCCCGTTTGCCTTGCGCACGACTACAGGGTTGGCCAACCACGTAGGATGGAGCACTCGTCTGACGAGGCCTGCTGCTTCCAATTTATTGATTTCTTCTGCGATGAATTCTTGGCGCTCCACTGCCTGTTTCCTGACTTTCTGCTTGACGGGCCGCGCATGAGGACAGACGGCAAGATGGTGCTCGATTACTTTCTTTGGAACACCGGGGATGTCAGACGGTTGCCACGCAAATACGTCGAGGTTCGCCCGCAGGAAAGCAACGAGCGCGCTTTCCTATTTAGGGTCGAGAGTGGCACAGATGGTGAAGGTACCACCAGTGCCATCCTCCTTGGAGGACACCTTCTTGGTCTCTGGTGGAGCTGCCATTGTCTTCTTACACTTGCCGGTGGGGCTCGATGGTGCGTCCTCGACGATAGCGCAGCACTCCGAAGAGGTGCGCTTGCCGGAGTGGGCATCAGAACTCTTGCCGGACTTGGTCTTCTTCTTCGCCCCGGGAGCTTCAACGGCAAGTGACTTGCGATCTGTTGCGGCTGCTGCTTCCCAGTAGATCTTGTCGGCGCAGATAAGAGCATCCTTCTTGTCGCCAGGGACAGAGATGACACTTATCGGGCTTGGCATCTTCAGCATGTTGTATGCATAGTGAGAGGCTGCCATGAATTTGGCGAGTGCTGGACGGCCGAGTATCCCATTGTAAGGCAATGGAAAGTCAGCAACGTCAAAAGTGACCCTCTCAGTCCTGAAATTTAACTCGCTGCCAAACGTTACCGGCAATGTGATCTTTCCCTTCGGCTTGCTCCTTCCCGGATTGATTCCTTGGAATGTGCCGGTCTCTTCGAGCTCGCTATCAGGGATCTGGAGTTTCTGGAGTACCGCGGAGGAGATCAAGTTCAAACCGGCCCCGCCGTCAACTAGCATCTTAGTGACCTTGAGGTTGCGGATAGTTGGTGAAACCAACATCGGCAAGCTGGACCATTTCAGAGGCTTGCGTGACTCGATGGGTGGTTCTGCCGCATTGACTTCCCGCACCCACTGCTTGAGCTGGCGGTGTGAAGTATGCAGAGAAGCACCGCCGTCAACGCACAGGACCTCTGTGGCTTTCTGGAACTCCTGCTCATCGGTCTCGTCATCATCCATATCTTCATCGTCGTCGTCATCTTCATCCTTGTCGCGGCCGCGGGGAGGTCTGTCTCCTTGCCGCTGCATGGCCTTGTCGCGGCGTCCTCCTCAGCCGGGACGTTTCTTGCTGGCTCCTCCAGCACCTTCCTGGGCTTTCTCCTTGTCGCGTCGCTCGTATTCAGCTTTTTGCTGTTCCACAAGCTGTTCGACCTTCTTGCAGCTCTGGAGGTCATGGCCCTTGGTGCAGTGGATCTTGCAGTACTGCTTGTTGGTGCCGTCCTGCTTGTTGGCGACCGCCACAGCCTGGTAGTTGGTGCCTGCGGCAATCTCCTTGCCGGAGCTACCAGCTTTTGCTTTCTTGGCGCCACCTCCATTGCCGGACTGCTCAACGACTAGCACATCTCTGCCTTTCTTCTTCCTGTTGTTCCGTCGCCGGTTTCTCTTTGCCGGGGCAGTCTCCTCACTATCAGATCCTCCTGCTCCTATATTCTCTCCGGGGAGTTTCCTCCCTTCCTCAGCACATGCACACTTGTCGGCCAGGGCATATAGCTCACTGACATCTCTGATCTTACACATCGCCATCTCCTCCCGCATCCTGCGGTTTCGCACGTTCTGATAGAACGCGCTGATTACCGCGGCAGGGTGGACATCTGGGATGTTATGCTGTACGCGGCTGAATCTCTGAATGTACTTGCGCAAGGGCTCTCCTTCCTTCTGGGCGAGCAGATGAAGGTCGCTCTCTTGGCCATGAGGCTTGTGGCCGCCTGTAAAGGCACCGACAAACTGATGACATAGATCTGCCCAGGAGGATATGGAGTTATCCGGCAAGAGCATGAGCCAGGATCTGACATTGGGCTTGAGCACCAGCGGGAAGTAGTTGGCCAGGATCTTGTCGTCCCGTCCCCCGGCAGCTTGCACCGCGATGGTGTAGATGCTGAGGAATTCCGACGGATGCGACTTGCCGTCGTACTTCTCTGGTACGTCTGGCTTGAAATTCTTCGTGCTGGGCCACTGGACTTGCCGCAGCTCACAAGTGAACGGAGGGCAACCTACCGCGTACGACAAGTCGCCTGGTTCCCCTGGTGCATGCATGTCGACAGAAGGCCCAGCGCGTTGGTCGGATTGACGCCTCGCTTCTCTTCGGCGCTCGATGCGAGTACGAGCGTCTTCTTGCTGTCGTTCGTGAAGAACTTGGCGCTGATCGCGACGAGCTCGCGGATCTGATGATGCGGTGGAGTCGCTGTCGAGGTGGATCCGGCGAGTCGGCGATCTTGGCCTTCGGGGTGAAGAGTGCATGGTAGTTGCACCCCCACCGGTTTCGTCGCCATCGGCTCATGCCTGGCGGTCCTGCCGCGGCAGCGATGTACTCGGCTGCCGCGGAGTGTTGCCATTGGCGAAGCCAATGAGACTCTGAATGGTGGCCCTCCATCCGTCGATCTTGTCTTCCGTTGGATGGTAATCTAAGAGCAGTTGAGCTCGCGCCAAAGCTTCTGCTGGAGTGGTGGGTGGCAGTGGCGAACGGTGCGAGGAGCGGGATATGCTCGGACTTCTAACCATGTTAGAAGGAGCATTATTCCGTCCAGGCGACCGTGTCTCGCTCGTGTCAGCATGCTGGCGTGCATGCTGATCTTGAGCTCCCCGAGATCCACCAGCTTGATCTTGGCCTAACAAACATATGGCACTGCGAGTACCATGATGATGTCGGTCCTGCGCCTCCTGAGATGGGCGCGGTGCATGTCCGGACGCCGAGGTCTGCGCAGCCTTGTCCTTGGACCTGGCAGCACCGTGAGCTCCCTCGTCGATGCCCGTTCTTCCGCCAACGTCTACCCCACCACCCAATTGCTCCGGTGGTGGTGGGATCGACATGGACGGAACAGTTGCCGTCGAAGCCTTCTTCTTCGGTGGCATGTCGATGAAGAAGATGAAGATCTAGCTCATGTGAACGCCGGATCAGGTTCACACAACCTCGACGCCCCCTACCTGGCGCGCCAAAGATGTCGGGGAAGCTGATCCACGAACACCTATGGGGACCGGCGGACCGGGCCCCTTTCGGTTCGGCGGGGGGGCGGAGATCGCACGAAGAGCGGATCGAGGCGAAACACACGAGCAGTTTACCCAGCTTCGGAGCTCTCCGGAGAGATAACACTCCTACTGGTGCTTGTCTGATTGTATTGAGTTCTTTCTCGGGGGCGCTGAGTGCTACAGTACACACGAGCTGCTATACAGACCGAGCGTGAGTGTTTTCTGGTCTCGAACCCCCCCTCCGTTGCGCATGGGCCTCCTTTTATATGCTGAAGGGGTCACCGACAGGTGGCAACGTAGTCAAGGGTAAAAATGGAAAAGGTGTTGCGGTTGGTACAACTACCTGTACAGTGTATCCTACCTAACCCTGACGGCAGGGGACAAAAGCATTAAATGCCCGTCTGTGTCGCCCAAATAGTGCAGAAAAGGACCGTCAGGGACGCCACCGTTCGCCACGATGGCAATCTCGTCAGCATCGCTCGCCACCTCGCACCGCTGGCTGCACAGACTCTTGCCACGCACGCCTGGAAAGACCCCAGGGCGACACGTTGGTGGATGTGCTGGAGCGCGGGTACAGAGTGGTAGCTTGCCGTGGCAAGCGCCTTGCCGCGGTTGTTGTCTTGTCGCGTCCGGAAGCTTGTCGCTCACCAGGCCTCGCCGGGACGCGTGGCGCGTCGCGACAAGTTCCTTTAGATGCCTTGGTTGGCCTTCCCGGCAAGCTCCTCTTGCCGGGGCCTTGTCTCCTTGGCTTGAATACTTTGTTCTTGAATGGCTCCAAAGGAACCACGGAGGACCTTGGCGGTCGCCCGGCAAGCCTTGCCGCGATGTGCTGCAACTGCCCGTGCACAAGTTCGGGATACTAGGGTACCCCTACTCTAGTACACCGACACGCTTATATTGAGAAACCACCTTGTCCTGTTAGGATAAAGTAACATGCTAACGTTTCAATAGTGGTTAACAAAAGTAATATTAGAGCACCTAGACCTTCTGAAAAATTGAAGTTTAACCTAATGTTGATATGGTTAAAGATCTCTTGGTTGATAATATAGATGGGCATATTATTTACTTTTGTGGTGAAGCCGCTCGAATTACTAAGACAGACACTAAACATAAGAATAAACCTGTTGTTCGCATGCATGCTGTCTCAATTAAAATAGGAGATCATTGTTACCATGGTTTATTTGATTTGGGTGCTAGTTTGAGTGCTATCCTCTTTACCTTATATCAAGAAATAATGAATGATATTTCAGATGTTGAAATAGAAGATATATATAGGACAACACTATTCTAATCCCAGGATTAGAATAGTTATTCGGATCACAGCGCCCTATATATAGGAGCCACGATGGTGTTCCCGAACTCCACCAAAAAAATGATGGTGTCTCCCGTACCTCCCGTGCCTCGATCCCCACCTCCCTCGCCTCGATCCCCAACCGGCGACCCCGTCCCCCACGCGCCGCCAGTGCTCCGCTCCGCCCCGCCTCGGACCTCACCCCCCGCCGGAGGTGCCCCGCCCCACCAATGCCTGGCTCCTTGCGCGCCGCTGCCCTGACCACCCGCGCGCCGCCGCCTGGCTCCCTGAGTGCTGCCGCCACGACCACGTGCGCGATGCCACCCCGACCACATGCCCACCGCCGGCCTGGCTCTGTGCTGCTGCAGACTCGGACCACCTGCGCGGCGCCGCCCTGACCACCTGCACACCGCCGCCTGTCTCCCTGTGTGCCGTTGGCGTTGACCACGTGAGTGCCGGTGCCATGCCAAGATCCAAGCTATAGGTACACTACCTGTCGGCCTTTGATCTCCCATGCTCCTCCCCCCGAGTTCTTCTCTTCCCGTGTTGCTAGAAGCCAGCCATGATGAGCATCGTCCCTCCCCATCAACTCTCTCCGACCTTCCCTGTCAACTCTATCTGACCTTCCCCGCACCTCTCCCAACTGCAGTGCATGGTGCTTCGTGGCATCCCAGGTTCCTCTCTGAAAACAGTCGTGAGTAGTGCTCCCATGAAAATCTTCTCATGTGTGCAAAGCTATGCCATCCAACTAATATGGTAAATTTGTTTAGCAGGTTTTTCTCGTTGAACTAGCTGACGAACATGCTCCAACATACGGATGTGTTGCTCATGTGAAAAATGTGTTAACTGAACTTCACAATCTTGACCGAACTGTAGGGACGCCTGTGTGTGATTTACTGTAAATTTTCTCGTTTTCCCCTTTTACAACCATTGAGCTAATTTTGAGACGTTTAGAGACGTTCCATGAACTTCTACAACAACCATATGCCAATTTCGACTATGGTTATACACCCGGTCGCTCAGTTTGCATGACTTGCTGCTATGAGCTACCTCCTTTCCAGGTCCTGAGCAGGGAGCCAGGCCAGCACCATCCCCGTGTGCGTGCAATCAGTCCAACTACACCGAGGAATGCATGTGCTTGTAGTGGACTGCTAGTCCATGTTCAGGTTCTGCCCTTTTTGTGCATACACCCCTGTGAATGTTGCATGTCCAGCAGCTAATCCCTAGTTCCATGTTTCTTTGGAGATTTTTTTGTACGAGTTTGGTGAAAGTTGTATTGTGTTTGTACAGATTTTGGTGCAGAGAAGACCGTAGGAAACCTAAAAATAGTACGTGTATTTAGTGCCGATTTGGTGCTCTCAACATGTTTGTGGTTATGTCTATGGTAGCTAACGTCAGCTTTTATCCTTTGACCAAATTTTTGCAAGCAACAAAAAATCTTACGTGTGTAATATATAAGTTCCTATGTCAGAATACCTATACAGAGCAAGTTCATTTTGCAACTCTTCTGGGAAAAAGTTCATATTATTGTACAATTAATTGTATTTTTTTGAACTTCGCATTGTCAAAGCCTCGAAGCTCACATAACACAATACTGTATAGTTCAGAAGTTTGGATGGCTCGGGTCTGAGAAAAATTCTAAGATACCTACACGCGGTTTTTTTATATTAGTATATTTGTTAATTTTGTTATCCGTTTGGATCTGGTATTTGTATTCTATGTTTTATGAACTAGTGTTGTTCAATGGATGCCTGTTATATTGTGCGTCTGAAGTTCATGTTGCCAAGAACACAAAATTCACTTGTTGTAACCAGGGATCCTGAAACAAAAAACATGCGTGTTTGGCATGTTTCACATCCTGCAACGACGAGCTCTGCAAGCAGCGAGCCGCCGATCTTCCGTCCACAAATCCGCCAGGGATGTAAAAGCGGCTGTGGCATCTTGTCAGCTGCCCATCAAATGTAAGCCTATTATGTTGTCATTCAGTAGCAGTTCAACAAAAAAACTTCGGCAATTCTACATGGGAAACTATGATATTTAAGGTTTGCTACAATGTACGTGCTTGTTGGTATGCCAATGAGTACATTCATTTTCCTCTTCAGCCTTTTGTGTTGATGTACGGTCAAGGTGGAGGAGTCTGGCACAACTATGTGCTTGATGATACTATGTGTTAATGCACTGAATTAATATTTCTTGTGTTTACTCTTCTACACTTGTCATTTTATAGATCCAACATCTCCTGGGAAACATCTGATTTTGCGTTCATGTGTTCATTTGAACTTCAGTGCACGCTCGCCAGTGAGTGGTTAACATTTGAAAAAATAGAGTTCCCCATGTCTAAAAAACCATAGAAGTTCAATAAAAATAATAGGCTAGTTCAATGTTTCATAAAAAAAGAATTTACATCGAATTTAAATAAAAAAGGGAAAAGTAGTGGGGCTAACTATTTCTCACTAGGTACACACTTCTGTGTGTCATCCCTCACTAAGTATCACATTGGTTTTTTAATTGCAGTTTCATGGTCCCATGCTCTGTTGTGTTGTAGGAAAAAAATGAGAGACCAAGGACCACAAAGTGTTCCAGTTTGGTAAAGTTGAGGGAAATAAAAGGGGGTACTAATTGTTTTTCAAGTTAAAAAAACAAAACACTAATTTTTTTAAAAATATATAAAGAGTTAATTTAAAAATAAAGAAACGAAGCATTCGATGTTTATTACAAAACTAGGATTTTTCTGTTAATTAAAATAAAACTAAGAAGTCCAAATTAAAAAGATGGAGCAGTTCTATGATTATAGAAACCCTCGTTATTAAAGGATGGAAACAAGTAGTTTAAAATAAAACAACATAGTAGTTCGATGTATAAAAAATGGCCAAATCTGAATCTGTTGACGGAAGAACAAAAGAAGTTCAATAAAAAAACACAATAGTACAAAAATAAGAGAGCACTTTGAAGTGGATATTTCACTGTTTCTAATATATATAAAATAAGAAGTTCGAATTTTAAAGATAGAGCAATTCAAAAATCATAACGACGTGATTATGATCATTTCTAAAAAAACTCTAAAAGTTCAAATTTAAATAACGTACATGTTCAATATTTATGACAAACCTGGGATTTCTCTGTTATTAAACCAAGTCCACATTACAAAAATAGAGAAGTTCAATATTTATAAAAAACCTCAGATTTTCCTTGTTACTAAAGAATAAAAATGACAAAGTTCAAATTAAAAAAGAGGAGTAGTTTGATGTATACGGGAAACTCAAATTATTACCGTTTCTAAGAAAAATAAAACTATGAAGTTCAATTTACAAAAAAAAAAATGTTTGATGCTTATTTAAAAACATGTTTCCTTTCTAAGAATATGACTAAGAAGTTGAAATTAAAATAACAAAGAAGTTTGAAGTATATAAAAAACTCAGATTTGTTGTAAGAAGTTCACGTGCACCTCCGTGCACGGTTCAGAACGTATATTGCGGGACGTCCGACCTCCAATTACATGTTTAAAGATGGCAAAAAATGATGTCCGACCTTCAATTATGTGTAATTTGACGTATACACAAAAATGTGACAGAAGTTCATAGTGAAAACAACGAGAAGTTCAAGTACTGGAAGGAATGCATTTTAGGTGAGAGTAAAAGCATAAAACAATAAAATCTTAAAAGGTTTGATGAAAGAAGTTCAAGTGCTCTGTCCGGGGAAGTTCAATAATTCTCCCAATCCATTACAAATTTGGAACAAAGATGCTCTACATGAAAAAGTTCTTTTCTATTCAACAACTTTCCAAAAGGGGTATATTGTATGCTCTATTCGAAGAATAAAACCAATAAGTCCAAACTAAAATAACGGAGTAGTTCAATGTCTATAAAAAACTCAGATTTTCCTCCTAACTAAAACAGTAAACCCAAGAAGTTCAATTTATAATAGTAGAGTGGGTTGATGTTTTTTCTACAAAAATCGGATTTCTCCCGTTACTAAAGAATAAACCAAGAAGTTCAATTTATAATTATAGAGTAGTTCAAAATTCAAATAACTCGTTTTCTATACATAAGCTTTTCCGTGTCACCACCTTGCACCTCAGGGCACCGAATATGGTAAGGATCCACTAAAAACAATTCCTATTTAACAGTAGAGAAATTGGAAAAAGTTTCTACATGGGAAGGAGCGGATTTGCAGTAGCTTTCCAATGCCATATCATTTGCCTCATTCCGCTAAACAGTTTAAAAATAGACTCGAAAATACGATTCACATTTTTTTGTATGAAGAAAACGGTTTTAAAAACTACTCTTAAATCGTGTACATCTTGGCAAAAATATAACTTGGGTCATGATACTCGTGTCCATAGTTTTCCAACGGTATATCGCAAGCCCCATTTGGGCAATGTTTGTGGAAGTTCAACCTAGCACTTGGGGAAGTACAAGTGCTACTGTTGCAACAGGTTATGTAATTATTAGAATATTATTCTCATCACACGTTCATCACGACCCGAGAGCAAATCCTCCAATAAGCAAGATTCCTATTTAAAACGGGCATTTAGTTGCTAAAAACCGTTTCCAGGTTACACTTACATCACATAGAACACTACTAACCAGAATAATTCACGCGGGGAGACATGGTTGCGAAGATAGCCCGAAGGTCGGGTTCCTATAGAGGGAGTTCAGGTTGTGTAACTCAGGAAGTTCAGGATTTTTCCCGTAACTAAAATAAATAAAACTAGGAAGTCCATACTAAAAAGACGGAGAAGTTTGATGGTTATAGAAAACTCAAATTTTCCTTGTTATTAAAGAATGGAAACAAGAAGTTCAAAAATAAAATAACCACAAGTTCAACTTTAAAAAATAGAGTGCTTCAAAATTCAAAAAAAATGATTAAGAAATTCAGATTAAAATTAATAAAAAATTCATATATTCTCACGTAACCTTGAGAAATTCAGATTAATAACTGCGAGAAGTTACACAAAAGTTAAAAAAATGATTGTCATTTTCTAATTTACTTCAAAACGATAGGAATATCATTTGTGTAAGTTCAAGTCCTCGGTCGGAGAAAGTTAAAAAATTTATTGTGAGAAGGGTTTGTACAAAAGGAAAATCATTTGTGTAACACTAACAAATGGATGAGGAAAATTACAAACGAAAATACGTCACAGAAGTTCAACATGAAAACAGCAAGAAGTTCAACTACTACACCGAATGAATTTCACATGAAAAACTTTTAAAACCGTCGCGAGTATGAAAAAACGATCAAGACAGGAAAGTTGCGTGTTCACACTAGCTTTTCACTGGTATGACACTTGCTCAATTCCGATGAGTGTTTAGGTGATTGGATGGAGAGCTACGGTAAAAAAAAGCACGTGAAAAACAGAGTGAAGTTCAAGTAGACATGCCGAGAAGTTCAAGTCTTCACGCGGTGCATTTCCGAAGAATCAGTTTCGCGATAAAGGCAAAACGAATGATCCCACCATTTTCGCAATTACTTTAAAATGGCTAAGAATCAGAGAAAACCATCAAAATGAAAAACTTTCGCATTTTCTGTAGCTTTTCAACGGTATATTATTTGCACCATTCCGTTAAAATTTGTAGAAAATACGGCGAAAATATGTTTTTTGCCATTTTTGAAACTGACTTAAAATCATAAAGAATTGGGAGAAATAATACATACAAAAAAGTTTTGCATTTCCTCAAGCTTTCCAACGCCATATCATTTGTTGCATTTGGACATACAGTTAAACAATTAGCTCAAAAATACAAATTCGCTAGAACCTGTATGGTTTTCTGAATTTCTTTTAAACCATTCAAAATTAGAAAAAACTTACAACATGAAAAATTAGCGCATGTTCCTAAGCTTTCCAACGCCATATCATTTGCCTCAATTGGATTAGCCGTTTAGAAATGCCATCGAAAATACGAACTCGGCTGTTCGGTTTGTGAAATTTTACGATTTTCCAAATTACTCTTTAACCATAAGGAATTAGAAAAAAACTTTTAACATGTGGAAGGAGCGGTTTTGCAGCAGCTTTCCAATGCCATATTATTTCCGTCATTTTGATAAATGGTTTAGAAATGCGATCGAAAATATGATTCACGTTTTTTGTAAGAAGGAAAAACGGTTTTCAAAACTGCTCTTAAACCGCTTACATTTTGCCAAAAATTTAACCTGGGTCATGATACTGGTGTTCATAGCTTTCCAACGGTATATCGCAAGCCCCATTTGGACACTTTTTAGCTGAAGTTCAACCTTGTACTCGGGGAAGGTCAGGCGTGTTACTCGGGAAGTTCATGTTGTGATCAGAATATTATTCTGATCCCGTGATCAGAATAGTGTTTATGTGTGTGTGTGTGTGTGTGTCTATATATATATATATATATATATATATATATATATATATATATATATATATATATATAGGGAAAATTCATCCTACCACCCGGTGGTAGTTACCCCACATGTCTCATATACTAGCATGTGGTACTATATATACTATTTTATTATATTAAATATGTTTGTATACTATATCTAAGATATTTCAAAACAAGTTACATGAAAAAATTGCATATGAGCCCATAGTTTTGGTTATATTTGTGAAATACGTACATATTTGTACGTAAAAAAGAGCATACTCAAAAAATGGTACATACTACCTAAAGATTTGTATATATACTATCTAATCATTGTTATATACTACATACTACACGTACATACTCTCGGTTTCAACAGATACTACATACAACATACAAAACGCAAGTGGTGGTAACTACCACTGCTTGTAGGAAACATTTGTCCTATATATATATATATATATGTTACTATTAAGCTTGCCAATAGAGATACTATTTCACCACTTGGGATTGTTAGAGATGTTGAAGTCTTGTGTGGGAAAATAAAAAACCTTACTAATTTTCTAGTTCTTGGTTCTCCACAAGATGATTTTTGTTCCATTATATTTGGTAAACCCTTCTTGAACACAGTTAATGCTAAGGTTGATTGCACTAAAGGAATAGTCAGTGTTAACTTTGGTGATGTGTCTCATGAGTTTAATTTCTCTAAATTCTATAGACAACCTCAGGATAAAGAATTGCCCAGTAAAGATGAAATTATTGGTTTTGCTTCTATTGTGGTACCTCCTACTGATCTGTTAGAACAATATTTGCTAGACCATGAAAATCATATGCACATGAAAGAAAGAAATGAAATAGATAAGATGTTCATCAACCACCTATCTCCAAACATAATTTGCCTCTTGAAACTCTTGGAGGTCCTCCTCCACCTAAAGGTGATCTTGTGTATGAATTGAAACAATTACCTGATAAATTGAAATATGCTTATCTTGATGAAAAGAAGATATATCCTGTTATTATTAGTGCTAACCTTTCAGAGCATGAAGAAAAGAGATTACTAAAAACTCTAAATAAGCACCGTGCCGCTATTGGATATACTCTTGATGATCTTAAGGGCATTTGTCCAACTCTACGTAAGCACAAGATTAATATGGAATCAGATGCTAAACCAATCATTGATCACCAACACCGATTAAATCCTAAGATGAAGATGTGGTAAGAACTGAAATATTAAAGCTTCTGGAAGCAAATATAATTTATCGCATAGCTGAGAGTAGATGGGTAAGCCCCGTTCATTGTGTTCCTAAGAAATGAGGTATTACCGTTGTTCCTAATGATAAGAATGAACTCATTCCACAAAGAATTGCAACTAGTTATAGGATGGTGCATGATTTTAGAAAATTAAACAAACTACTAGAAAAGATCATTACCCCTTGCCTTTTAAAGATCAAATGTTAGAAAGACTATTTAAGCGCACACAATTTTGCTTTCTTGATGGATATTCTGGTTTCTCTCAAATACCTGTATCACCGAAAGGTCAAGAGAAAACTACTTTTACTTGCCCTTTTGGAACTTATGCTTATAGACATATGCCTTTTGGTTTATCTAATGCACCTGCTACCTTTCAAAGATGTATGACTGCTATATTCTCTGATTTTTGTGAAAAGATTATTGAGGTTTTAATGGATGATTTCTCCATTTATGGGACTTATTTTGATGATTGCTTAAGAAACATTGATCAAGTTTTACAGAGATGTGAAGAAAGTAATCTTGTCTTCAATTGGGAGAAGTGCCAGTTTATGGTGAATGTACGTATTGTCTTAGGTCATAAAATCCCCGAAAGAGGTATTGAGGTAAACAAAGCTAAAGTTGATGCAATTGAGAAGATGACATGTCCTAAAGATATTGAAGGTATAAGAAGTTTCGTTGGTCATGCTGGTTTCTATAGAATGCTTCTTAAAGACTTCTTTAAACTTTCTAGGCCTCTTACTAATCTCTTGGAAAAAGATGGTCCGTTTATTTTTGATGATAATTGTGTAGAAGCCTTCGAAACACTTAAGAAAGGCTTAACTTATGCACCTATTATTCAACCACCTGAGTGGAACTTGCCTTTTGAAATTATGTGTGATGCTAGTGTTTATGCTGTTGGTGCTATTCTAGGACAAAGAGTTTGTTAGTGCAACTGTGACGCCCCCAATTCAATCGTACACTAATCATGCACGCAAATGTGTACGATCAAGATCAGGGACTCACGGGAAGATATCACAACACAACTCTACAAATAAAATAAGTCATACAAGCATCATAATACAAGCCAGGGGCCTCGAGGGCTCGAATGCAAGTGCTCGATCATAGACGAGTCAGCGGAAGCAACAATATCTGAGTACAGACATAAGTTAAACAAGTTGCCATAAGATGGCTAGCACAAACTGGGATATAGATCGAAAGAGGCGCAGGCCTCCTGCCTGGGATCCTCCTAACTACTCCTGGTCGTCGTCGTCAGCCTGCACGTAGTAGTAGGCACCTCCAATGTAGTAGTCGTCGTCGACGCTGGCTCCTGGCTCCTGGACTCCAGCATCTGGTTGCGACAACCAGAAAGAAAGGAAAGGGGAAAAAAAGGGGGGAGAAAGCAACCGTGAGTACTCATCCAAAGTACTCGCAAGCAAGGAACTACACTACATATGCATGGGTATATGGGTAAGGAGGCCATATCAGTGGACTGAACTGCAGAATGCGAGAATAAGAGGGGGATAGCTAATCCTGTCGAAGACTACGCTTCTCGCAACCACCATCTTGCATCAAGTAGAAGAGAGTAGATTGAAGTCCTCCAAGTAGCATCTTCAAGTAGCATCTCCAAGTATCATCGCATAGCATAATCCTACCCGGCGATCCTCTCCTCGTCGCCCTGCGGAAAAGCGATCACCGGGTTGTCTGTGGAACTTTGAAGGGTGTGTTTTATTAAGTATCCGATTCTAGTTGTCATAAGGTCAAGGTACAACTCCAAGTCGTCCTGTTACCGAAGATCACGGCTATTCGAATAGATTTACTTCCCTGCAGGGGTGCACCACATAACCCAACACGCTCGATCCCATTTGGCCGGACACACTTTCCTGGGTCATGCCCGGCCTCGGAAGATCAACACGTCGCAGCCCCACCTAGGCACAACAGAGAGGCCAGCACGCCGGTCTAAACCTAAGCGCGCAGGGGTCTGGGCCCATCGCCCATAGCACACCTGCACGTTGCGAGGGCGGCCGGAAGCAGAACTAGCCCCCTTAATACAAGAGCAGGCTCCGTTGCTGACGTCTGAAGTGCTTCGGCTGATACCACGACGTCGGGATACCCATAACTACTCCCACGTAGATGGTTAGTGCGTATAGGCTCGTAGCCGACTCAGATCAAATACCAAGATCTCGTTAAGCGTGTTAAGTATCCGCGAATGCCGAACAGGGCCAGGCCCACCTCTCTCCTAGGTGGTCTCAACCTGCCCTGTCACTCCGCCACAAAGTAACAGTCGGGGACCGTCGGGAACCCAGGCCCACCTCTACCGGGATGGAGCCACTTGCCCCTTCAGCCCCCAACTCCGAACAGTATCACAGGTAATGTAACAGTGTAAAGTATATAGTATATGCCCGTGATCACCTCCCGAAGTGATCACAGCCCAGTAGTATAGCATGGCAGACGGACAAGAGTGTAGGGCCACTGATGGAACACTAGCATCCTATACTAAGCATTTAGGATTGCGGGTAAGGTATCAATGACTGTAGCAGCAATGACAGGCTATGCATCAGAATAGGATTAACGGAAAGCAGTAACATGCTACACTACTCTAATGCAAGAAGTATAGAGAAAAGAGTAGGCGATATCTGGTGATCAAAGGGGGGGCTTGCCTGGTTGCTCTGGCAAGAGAGAGGGGTCGTCAGTGACGTAGTCGACCACAGGGGCATCAACATCGGTCTCGGAGTCTACCGGAAAGGAGTAACGGAGGGGGAACACAATAAATAACGGAGCAATCAAATGTAACACAAAGCAAGACGCGGCAATACGTTGTGCTAGGGGTGACCTAACATAGGGATGGGCGATACCGGTGAAGGGGGAAACATCCGGGAAAATATCCCCGGTGTTTCGTGTTTTTGGGCAGAGGAGCCGGAGGGGGAAAGTTGCGAGTTTGATATGTTAGGGGTGCGTGACGGACGAACGGACTGCGTATCCGGATTCGTCTCGTCGTTCTGAGCAACTTTCATGTAGAAAGTATTTTAATCCGAGTTAAGGATTAAAAGATATGATTTTCTAAAGATTTTATTAATTTCTGAAATTTAATAAATTACTTCAACATTATCCAGAATAGTAAATGATGACGTCAGCATGACATCATGCTGACGTCAGCAGTCAACTGTGCAGTTGACTGGGTCAACCACGTGTGGGGCCCACAGGTCATTGGCTGTTTAGTTAGTAGGTTAGCTAAACAGTGTCAATTAGTTTAATTAGTGGTTAGGTTAATCTAATCAGGTTTAATTAGTTTAATTAATTCTTTAACTAACTAATTAATTATCATTTTAATTATTATTTATTATTATTTATTATTTCATTTTTTATCAATTTAAATTTTTATTTTATTTTTTTGTTCTGGGGCGTGGGCCCCATCTGTCATTGTCACCGGGGGGTTCTTAGCGGGCGCGAGGGCAGTCGGGTGTGGGCGCTGGGCGCCGGGTTAACGGGCGAAGCCCGGCTGGGCACTCGAGCGGGTGCGGGGGCGCCGACGGTGCCGGCCAGGTGGCTGGAGCCACGCACGGGAGGCGGAACGGCGAGCGTGAGGGGAGGCGCGGGGTTGCCGAGCGCGTCGAGGACGACAATGCCCAACGGCAGTTGCGGGCGGCGCCCGGTGCCGCAGTCCTGCGGGACTCAGAGGCGGGCGAGCACGGGGCTGCGCGAGGCCGGGGCGAGATCAGGCG
>NC_041387.1:357540881-357549033 GCF_002162155.2 Triticum dicoccoides | reverse complement strand
GCAAGGTCCGTCGGGAGGCGACTGTGGGCAGCGTCGGGCGGAGGGACGTGGTCGTCGTGGCGCAGCGGGGAGGACTTCGGCGAGCGGCGAGGTGCTGTCGAGGGGCGCAGGGGCAATGCGCCCGATCCGATCTGGATCGAGGGGGGCGGGTGAGAGAGAGAGTGGGGAGTGGGGGTGGTGGCCGTTAGGGTTTCGGGGGTTAAGGGGAGGGAGTGGGCCGGCCGGCTGGGCCGGTGGAGGCCAGCTGGGCTACTTGGCCCAGCAGGGGGGGGTCTTTCTTCCTTTTCTTTCTTTGTTGTTTTGTTTTTGTTTAGACCTTTTCTTTTTATTTATTTCCTTTTCTATTTTATTTCTAGTTTCCTTTTACTTTTAGTTTTATAAAAATTACCACTAGTGCCCAAATTTGCATTTATCATCAAACTACTGTAAGATTAATTCTTAACCCATAATAAAATAGTTTTAGCATCTTATAAAGTCACTGGGCATTTGTTTAATTGTTCTCACTACTGTTTTAATCATTTTAGAGCCTTTAAACATTTTATCAAAGTTTGGTTTCTCCACCATAATTACTTACGATTTATTTGACACAACCCAAACATTTTAGTTTTGATTTTTGAAAATTTTATTGTTTGCCTATATTTTAAATGTTAATTTGAATCGTTTTTGAACTAACTCGAGTTTATCAACAGTAACCGAGGTGACGTGGCATCGTTAACGCGGGATTATTGTAGCCTAATTGTCCGGGCGTCACAATTCTCCTCCACTACAAGAAATCTCGTCCCGAGATTTAGGAGCGGTTATAAGGGGGAAGGGATCTGGTTTCGAAACTCTAACGATTCTTCTCGGTCATAGTTGCTCTTCTCGAAGAGGTCGATCCGTTACATTGACGTCTTTATTTCTGTGCTTCCGGTCATCATGGTGAAGTCGTCCTTTTCTTCGGGAACTCCAACGTACTTACGAATAGGTAAGGGGCAGCTCGGCTACGACAGAATGCTTATGAGAGAGACAATCTGGGGTTAACCCATGAATGAGCATAAGAGTATCTCTTGAGTTGAACTAATAAAATATGTCGAGGGTAAGGTACGAAGGTACAATAAGAGGTTCCAAGCGGATAGATAGTTTCTCGAAGTCTGAACCGGAGTGAGAAAGGGTTTCAGAGCAACAAGAATAAGTATTGCGTCTGATACCAGAATAGAGCATTAGGAAGGTGGCCCGTGAATTAAATATGAAGCCAAGCGTGGGAAATAACCATTAGTAACAGGGCTGTACAGGAGAGTCAGGTTTTGATCCTGTGGAATTGTGGGTTATGGGCCCACCATGTGGTTGAAAGTAGGAAGGGGGCCGACATTTTGCACGGTCATGATAGTAAGGCGTGTCAAAGGGTAGACTGTCAGATATTTCGGCAACAACATCGATACCAAGGGCGAGGGACGAAGAGAACCGTTTTCCTGCTCGTTGAACGAGGCGGACCATTAGGCAAAGTTCTCGTCCATCGGTGGTTACCAAAATGTCATCAACAAAAGTAACAGGGTCTCACTGGCAGAGTTGTACACCGAGGTGTTTACATAAGAAGTAAATTATTACTGCTTAGGTTATATAGATCACAAGAAAGGTCAAACAAACCAATGGAAAGGAAAATGTGATCATCAGGTTAAACAGAACAATGGAAAGGAAAATGTGTTTAAACACATATTTCAGGGGTATATCCTTCCCAAGGACAAGTAGAGCATGATATCCATGTCAGGATATAATGTAGAAAACTCTTTAGGTAGGGGAGAGGATTTTTCATGACATTACCCATACAGCGGTGTTAGGATAAGTGATAAATAAAATTTAGCATCGTGCTTCAAATGTTCCTGTTGAAAATTGGAGTACCATTGACATGCTTCGAGATAGCATTGACATGGTCTTCAGGTGAAGATCAGACTTTGGAAACACGAAGGATCCATCAGGAATAACTTGTAGAATAAGTCTTACAATTTCCTCATGGACGAATGGATAACCTTGCTGAAAAGGAATCTATAATGATAGGTCCTCTAGCCGGGGGGGGGTGCTAGGCATGACATCATGTTAGCGGGTCATCAAAGGATCAACATCATAACTCTTGGAAAAGTGTCCCAACCATCATATCTGACCGAGATTCAGATCCGATTGGTGTCAGGATACCTCGGACTTAGGATACCTGAGAAGAAAAGGTGCAACGCAAATTGACGAGATGACATTATAAGATTCTCGGGGAAATGAACTATGAAGTGTTTTCCGTTATCAAGAGTCCATCATTAACCCAAGGAGAGGACAAGGAGGTGTCTGGTGAACTCAACGGCAATTCACCGAGATTCCCAAAAGATGGATTTCCACAATTAAGTGAACAAGGAGATAACATTGGTCAGATCAAATGATATAAGGAAGTATGCTCGAGGAAAACATACACAATTAAACATTGGTTGAAAGGTGCGCCCGAAATATGGGTTGGTTTGCACGACCAATGTCAGAATGGTGATTCAATAGTCAATAGCCTAAGAATGAACTTTCGACCATTAACTTCAAAAAAATAGGGTTGCTAGAAGGAAAGAATCCAAACAACACCGTTCACTTGTTGGAATTAACACGGGGACCAAGAAAGAATGGTGATGGTGAGAAGTATTTCTATGTCAAGAATTCTCAAGAGGTGGAACAAATCTCAGAACATTCTTGACATAAAGGATGGTAATACTCCAAGGTAAAGAAGAACAATTGCTGGATAGCAAGGAACTCAAGGTATAACACCAAACATGAACAAGCTTGTGTTGGTGGGAGGGCACTAAAGTGGTCGACGATAATACAATTCATCGAGGGCAAGGATGGTATTTCTCATCATGAATTCAATTGATATCCTGGATGAGCTCAGAATGTTGATGATCACGACACCTTTGTCGCGAGAGTTCATGAAGATGTAATCGATCGGTAACGACATCAAGTCAAGTAATGATGAAGTGAAAGGTTATTGGAACCAAGGGTATGACACAAACTTGAAATCAAGTTTGTTGTTTGAGGTGAGACGATAAGACAAGGAAGATCGACGTAAGCTTAGCCCATCATCGAAATTGTGCTCCGGAAAGAAGGACCAGGTAGCACAGTTAAAATTTGGCACGATAATGATATAGTCGAGTAGGCTCGGAATGACGTGATTGAGCTCAAACTCGTACTTAAAGAAGATTACTAAGAGTTGTTGAACCGTAGTGTGGACTCGGTTCAGTTATCGGTGTCTTTGAGTGTTTAATAACTTAGAGCCCATGAAAAATTGGAATCAATGAGAAGGTAGCACTTGATGAAGAACTCATAAGAAGTTATGCAGTTCCGTGATAATCTTGAGATACCAGGGGGTAATACTCGACGGCAAATCAAAGTAGAGGTTGGACTGGGGTATTACCCCGTAGAAGACAAGTGCTTAAACTTGCACGAGAAATGTTATTTAAAGGAGAACATGGTTGGAACCACGATTGCAAAAGGCCAGATCCCAGATATAAGATGAACTTATACCAAAGGAATAATTATTTTTACGAGCAGCTTCCATGATAAGTTATACATCGTGTCCCTGGGCATGAACGCAAGGTTCAAGGTCGACTCCCACTTCTTCAATGTATAACCTTCCATTCACTATTCGCTTTGATAAAGGCATTAGTGTTGAAAGTTTTACCTGGTGAAATACCAGATGAGTATGACTCGTGAAAACTTCCGAGTTCACACATATAAAGGAAGGCATCGGATCAACCCGTTAGGGTATCATGGAAGCATATACCACAATCTTCAATAGTAGATATCACCAGCTCAAAAGCAGAGCATGGTTGGCAAAAGGAGAGGATACAATTTACCAAAGGCATTATGTATCGGAGAAAGAACTCACAAGGTGATTAGTTATGAAGGACACTGTCGGACAATAATCCAACAGTGGATATGGCGATCCACAATGGAGCTGATGTGAGTATCGATACCCAATCAGAGGAAGAAGGAATGCAAATGCATTGGTTTATAGGACATCTGAATAATTCAACTTTTAAATAGCAAAGGAATTATGATTTTTAATTCAAGGGATCAGGAGCAACGCTCTGATCAAGGGTGGATAAGTTGAATAGACTTAGGGGTACCACCGATGGCAATCTGATTGGCCGAGAACCAGCTCCTGTTCGAAAGACGTCTGAGTGGAAAGATAATATATAAGGATCAACTGATGATTGCGTGCATTCGCACACATATAGAATCAACGGACTTAAATGATAGTGACAAAGGATGCCAATAAGATTACTAGATTTATGGGATTAACCAAAATGTAAGCAAGCAAGAATTTCAAGGGCAATAGGCTCCTGAGGATTTTTGGAAGATCGAATGGTATTTCGAAGATTGATGACATACATGAATCAACTGGGGATGAGTGGATACTCGGTAAGTGTGAGAAATTATCCGTAGGGATATTTATGTGTCAAGAACTGCAAGGCAGTAAGCTCAAAGGATTATCGAAACAACGACGAGTTTTTCAGGGTATCTTGTAATAACAAGACCAACTGGGGATGAATGTAAGAATAACAACTGCAAGTAGTTATCCATAAGGGTTGACGATGGAAGGGGAATTGCAAACGCCATTGGCACAAGGTCTCAAGAGAATATCAGAAGGTATCTTCAGAATCCTTCGGTGCACCAAGTAATCATCCGGACCGAAGAGGCTCTCCGGGAGAAAGTATTATCGAGAACCTAGAGTCAGAGTTAGTAAAATTGTTTAACCCGAGTAGAAGAGAGTTCAGAGTCCCAGAGTAAAGGTCGAGGAGTAAAAGATCCTAATACCACCCAATGGCGACGTGTGCCCGTAAGACACACAGCCATGTTAGTAAAAGTTTTGCCATGTCTAGACTCGACTTCGGCCAAGGAGTGTGGAAGGGGGATTCCTACAGGCAGTCGGCTCTGATACCAACTTGTGACGCCCCCGATTCAATCGTACACTAATCATGCATGCAAATGTGTACGATCAAGATCAGGGACTCACGGGAAGATATCACAACACAACTCTACAAATAAAATAAGTCATACAAGCATCATAATACAAGCCAGGGGCCTCGAGGGCTCGAATGCAAGTGCTCGATCATAGACGAGTCAGCGGAAGCAACAATATCTGAGTACAGACATAAGTTAAACAAGTTGCCATAAGATGGCTAGCACAAACTGGGATACAGATCGAAAGAGGCGCAGGTCTCCTGCCTGGGATCCTCCTAACTACTCCTGGTCGTCGTCGTCAGCCTGCACGTAGTAGTAGGCACCTCCAATGTAGTAGTCGTCGTCGACGCTGGCTCCTGGCTCCTGGACTCCAGCATCTGGTTGCGACAACCAGAAAGAAAGGAAAGGGGAAAAAAAGGGGGGAGAAAGCAACCGTGAGTACTCATCCAAAGTACTCGCAAGCAAGGAACTACACTACATATGCATGGGTATATGGGTAAGGAGGCCATATCAGTGGACTGAACTGCAGAATGCCAGAATAAGAGGGGGATAGCTAATCCTGTCGAAGACTACGCTTCTCGCAACCACCATCTTGCATCAAGTAGAAGAGAGTAGATTGAAGTCCTCCAAGTAGCATCTTCAAGTAGCATCTCCAAGTATCATCGCATAGCATAATCCTACCCGGCGATCCTCTCCTCGTCGCCCTGCGGAAAAGCGATCACCGGGTTGTCTGTGGAACTTTGAAGGGTGTGTTTTATTAAGTATCCGGTTCTAGTTGTCATAAGGTCAAGGTACAACTCCAAGTCGTCCTGTTACCGAAGATCACGGCTATTCGAATAGATTTACTTCCCTGCAGGGGTGCACCACATAACCCAACACGCTCGATCCCATTTGGCCGGACACACTTTCCTGGGTCATGCCCGGCCTCAGAAGATCAACACGTCGCAGCCCCACCTAGGCACAACAGAGAGGCCAGCACGCCGGTCTAAACCTAAGCGCGCAGGGGTCTGGGCCCATCGCCCATAGCACACCTGCACGTTGCGAGGGCGGCCGGAAGCAGAACTAGCCCCCTTAATACAAGAGCAGGCTTACGTTCCAATCCGGCGCGCGCCGCTCCGTCGCTGACGTCTGAAGTGCTTCGGCTGATACCACGACGTCGGGATACCCATAACTACTCCCACGTAGATGGTTAGTGCGTATAGGCTCGTAGCCGACTCAGATCAAATACCAAGATCTCGTTAAGCGTGTTAAGTATCCGCGAATGCCGAACAGGGCCAGGCCCACCTCTCTCCTAGGTGGTCTCAACCTGCCCTGTCGCTCCGCCACAAAGTAACAGTCGGGGACCATCGGGAACCCAGGCCCACCTCTACCGGGATGGAGCCACCTGCCCCTTCAGCCCCCAACTCCGAACAGTATCACAGGTAATGTAACAGTGTAAAGTATATAGTATATGCCCGTGATCACCTCCCGAAGTGATCACAGCCCAGTAGTATAGCATGGCAGACGGACAAGAGTGTAGGGCCACTGATGGAACACTAGCATCCTATACTAAGCATTTAGGATTGTGGGTAAGGTATCAATGACTGTAGCAGCAATGACAGGCTATGCATCAGAATAGGATTAACGGAAAGCAGTAACATGCTACACTACTCTAATGCAAGCAGTATAGAGAAAAGAGTAGGCGATATCTGGTGATCAAAGGGGGGGCTTGCCTGGTTGCTCTGGCAAGAGAGAGGGGTCGTCAGTGACGTAGTCGACCACAGGGGCATCAACATCGGTCTCGGAGTCTACCGGAAAGGAGTAACGGAGGGGGAACACAATAAATAACGGAGCAATGAAATGTAACACAAAGCAAGATGCGGCAATACATTGTGCTAGGGGTGACCTAACGTAGGGATGGGCGATACCGGTGAAGGGGGAAACATCCGGGAAAATATCCCCGGTGTTTCGTGTTTTTGGGCAGAGGAGCCGGAGGGGGAAAGTTGCGAGTTTGATATGTTAGGGGTGCGTGACGGACGAACGGACTGCGTATCCGGATTCGTCTCGTTGTTCTGAGCAACTTTCATGTAGAAAGTATTTTAATCCGAGTTAAGGATTAAAAGATATGATTTTCTAAAGATTTTATTAATTTCTGAAATTTAATAAATTACTTCAACATTATCCAGAATAGTAAATGATGACGTCAGCATGACATCATGCTGACGTCAGCAGTCAACTGTGCAGTTGACTGGGTCAACCACGTGTGGGGCCCACAAGTCATTGGCTGTTTAGTTAGTAGGTTAGCTAAACAGTGTCAATTAGTTTAATTAGTGGTTAGGTTAATCTAATCAGGTTTAATTAGTTTAATTAATTCTTTAACTAACTAATTAATTATCATTTTAATTATTATTTATTATTATTTATTATTTCATTTTTTTATCAATTTAAATTTTTATTTTATTTTTTTGTTCTGGGGCGTGGGCCCCATCTGTCATTGTCACCGGGGGGTTCTTAGCGGGCGCGAGGGTAGTCGGGTGTGGGCGCTGGGCGCCGGGTTAACGGGCGAAGCCCGGCTGGGCACTCGAGCGGGTGCGGGGGCGCCGACGGTGCCGGCCAGGTGGCTGGAGCCACGCACGGGAGGCGGAACGGCGAGCGTGAGGGGAGGCGCGGGGTTGCCGAGCGCGTCGAGGACGACAACGCCCAGCGGCAGTTGCGGGCGGCGCCCGGTGCCGCAGTCCTGCGGGACTCAGAGGCGGGCGAGCACGGGGCTGCGTGAGGCCGGGGCGAGATCAGGCGCGAGCGGTTGCAGGGCCAGATGCGCGCACTGGGCGTGGCCAGCGCGGGGGCCACGGGCAGGGCGCGGGCGGACGTGCGAGTGGCGACGGTGACGGCGCATTGAGTGGGGCAGAGAGGAGAGGGGGGGCTTGCTCACATCGTTGGAGAGAGGAGGACGACGAAGCGTGGAGAGGCCGGGCCGGGGTGGTCGACGGAGACGACCGGGATGGAGCGGAAGGAGTCCGGCGGGGAGGAGGAGGCAGGCCGGCGACGGGGCAACTCCAGCAAGGTCCGTCGGGAGGTGACTGTGGGCAGCGTCGGGCGGAGGGACGTGGTCGTCGTGGCGCAGCGGGGAGGAGTTCGGCGAGCGGCGAGGTGCTGTCGAGGGGCGCAGGGGCGATGCGCCCGATCCGATCTGGATCGAGGGGGGCGGGTG
>NC_041387.1:357500162-357540598 GCF_002162155.2 Triticum dicoccoides | reverse complement strand
GGGGGGGGTCTTTCTTCCTTTTCTTTCTTTGTTGTTTTGTTTTTGTTTAGACCTTTTCTTTTTATTTATTTCCTTTTCTATTTTATTTCTAGTTTCCTTTTACTTTTAGTTTTATAAAAATTACCACTAGTGCCCAAATTTGCATTTATCATCAAACTACTGTAAGATTAATTCTTAACCCATAATAAAATAGTTTTAGCATCTTATAAATTCACTGGGCATTTGTTTAATTGTTCTCACTACTGTTTTAATCATTTTAGAGCCTTTAAACATTTTATCAAAGTTTGGTTTCTCCACCATAATTACTTACAATTTATTTGACACAACCCAAACATTTTAGTTTTGATTTTTGAAAATTTTATTGTTTGCCTATATTTTAAATTTTAATTTGAATCGTTTTTGAACTAACTCAAGTTTATCAACAGTAACCGAGGTGACGTGGCATCGTTAACGCGGGATTATTGTAGCCTAATTGTCCGGGCGTCACAGCAACAACCATTCATGTTTTTTAACCAAACTTATACACACGCGTACGGGCATCGCGCGCCCAACACCAACCTACAAAGCAAGACCAAACCAAAGAAACTGATGTTTGTGAGATCATGGAGCGGATCAAGAAGACCAAGTCAACATACAAGACAGCAGAGCACCACCTTGGGAAGGCCTCCCTTACTGGGCAAGAGAGCCCGGCCAGGTCGAGACCACCCCAAGGACAAGTCCAAGGTTGCCTCGGCAGGCTTAATGGGGCCGCCTAGAACAAGAAACTTCCACCAAGACACCACCGCTCCTCCGCTCCACCGCACATCAACACAAATCATTTGTCAATGCAGTGTCGAGCCCCCATACGATTAAGTGGCCTCCACTAATCAAATGGCGGCCCATTGGAAGACAAGTTACCCTCATATGACACCCGTTCAGAGGCGTGTTGAATAGATAAGCAGAAGAGCGTTAAGCGGCATGGCAGGCTTGCCGGGCTTCACCCTCAGCATGACACCTAGCAGTGCATTTAATTCATTTTGTCCTAATTGCAAAATTTAGGTATGATAGCACTGTTAGCTATCTAATCACTAGATGATGACAGTTTTGCCACTGTGGTTACCCCTTGAGCTATAAAAGGAGGCCCATGGCAAACTAGAGAGGGATTAGGACCCCCTCACACTTGTACACGCGTAGCTACTCCCCCGAGGCAACCATGCCGGGCTTGAGTGGTGTGTATTGTTGCGATTCCATCATCCAATCCACTAGAAGAAGGAGTAGGGTTTTACGCCTCTTGGCAGCACGGACCTGGGTAAAAAGCACCAGTGTCATCATGGTTGTGCTGCCCCATGGCTTTCACTCTTTATGTAGATCTCCCCTTTCCAAACCACAAGGGGCTCATGGCCCCATAGGTGATCGTGTCCACCCACGACATCTTTAGCGCGCCAGCTAGGGGGAGTCACTTGTGTGAACCTGAAGTTGTGAACAACGCGTCGATCTTCATCATCATCATCCTTCTTCCTCATCATTATCTTCATGTATGGCGCCCAAGACGAAATCATGCATGAAAACACATCCTTCCACTTTGAAGGCCCCCTCGCACGCAACGGCGAACGCCGTAGGCACCACGATGGCGTTGGGTGAGGCGGGTACTCCAGGCGACACGACTGGTGCAGGCGGCGCCATTCTTGTGTCCCCCACGGTCGAAGCTGGGACAGTAAACGATGGAGGCATGTCCCATCAACAACATCGAGGTGAGCTTGACCCAGAAGCTGCAGGGGAAGAGAACAACCAGTCTCCACCTCCCCGCCACACACGTGGGCATAGTTGTCGCAGTGACACCCGCGCTGGCGCAAGCCGCGACCCTCCAGTTCCCCCCACCACGGGCGCAACTACTAGGCGCAATCCTTGCCCAGAGCAAGATAACCAAGATGAGGCGCCGGACAAAACCATCTACTCCCAAGCACAGCCTTCTCATCACCAAACTACCTTGGCGGCCGGTTTGGGATGGCAAGAATGCGACGACGCTCCTACTGGAACTACCAGGAGTCGAGCAACGACGCGGTCTGCCTCGTCAGCTATGCCAAGCACGGCTATGGAATCCATGGCGCGGGCCCAACTCCTACGGAGATTGCCACCAGCAGCTGATCAAATGGATGAGTGGAGGGCCACCATCCATAGTTTGATCGGCTTCGCTGAAGCTGGAAAATCACAGCAAGAAGAGCCATCACGGTACCCGCAAACAACAATGGTAGCCTGGACTAGCGACCGTGCCGAGGGGGCCACACAGACAGTGCAGTCCCCTCCACGACAGCAGACCCAGGGGCGGCCACAACAACACCAGCGTGTCGGCGAGCCCGACGAGACGTCGATGGCCTCGTCTGGTCCACAAACCCGTCATGATCAGCCGTGAGTTCTGGAAGACCGGTGGAAGGAAGATGCGCCCGTCACTATAGAGAGACGTCGTGAAGCACGTCATCAATCCGATAGGCGCAATGGCCTAGATGATGACGAGCTCGCGCCCGGTGCTAGTGGGTACCTACCTTTCGAGGTTGGATGCCCTGCCTTCACTCGTGAGCTGCGGCAAATCCACTAGCCATCTACCCGCGTCTTCAAGCCAGAACTACTAGAAAAATACAATGGAAAACTAAACCCGGCAGAGTTTCTGAGCATCTACACGATAGCTGTTCAGGCCGCCGAGGGAAGGGATGAGAAGGTGTTCGCCAACTACTTCCCTTTGGCTATCAAGCCAAATGTGAGGTCATGGCTGATGCATCTTCCAAAGAACTCCATTTTGCCTTGGGCTGACTTGTGCAATGAATTTGTTGGTGCTTTCACGGGTGGCCATCAAGAGCCCGGGTGGCCCAGTGACTTGCAAGTCCTTCCACAGAAGGAAGGTGAGAGCGTATGGAAATACATGCAGAGGTTTAGTCGAGTGCACCATAACATCCCAGAGATACATCCAAGAACTATGATTGTCGTGTTCCATTTGAACGTGCGCAATAGAAGGGTGAGTTCCAAAATGGATGTCCGACTGCCAAAACCATCAATGAGTTGTACACCTTGGCGGATAAGTGTGCTCGGGCTGAGGAAGGAAGTCGACTCCTGCTACCTCTTTAGCTTACGTTGGTTTTCCCTTGAAGAGGAAAGGGTGATCCAGCAAAGTAGCGTAAGTATTTCACTCAGTTTTGAGAACCAAGGTATCAATCCAGTAGGAGACAATGCACAAGTCACCGAATACCTGGACAAAAAATCAACAACTTGCACCCAACACGATAAAGGGGTTGTCAATCCCTTCACGATCACTTGCAAAAGAGAGATATGATAGAGATAGATAAACGGTAAAGTAAATATTTTTGGTATTTTTGGTTTATAGATCAGAAAGTAAAGTTTGCAATTTAAAGGAATGGCGAAAGAAATTGGCAAGTTGACGGGAAACTAATAGATTCAATATAATGGAAAAGAGACCTCGGGGCCATAGGTTTCACTAGTGGCTTCTCTCAAGATAGAAAATATTACGGTGGGTGGACAAATTTCTGCTGAGCAATTGATAGAAAAGCGCATAGTTATGACAATATCAAAGGCAATGATCATGAACATAGGCATCACGTCCGTGTCAAGTAGACCGAAACGATTCTGCATCTACTGCTATTACTCCACACAGCGACCGCTATCCAGCATGCATCTAGAGTATTATATTCATAAAGAACGGAGTAACACATTAAGTAAGATAACATGATGTAGAGGAATTAACGCAAGCAATATGATGAACACCCCATCTTTTTATCCTCGACGGCAACATTATAATACGTGCCTTGCTGCCCCTACTGCCATTGGGAAAGGACACCGCAAGATTGAACCCAAAGCTAAGCACTTCTCCCATTGCAAGAAAGATCAATCCAGTAGGCCAAGCTAAACCGATAATTCGAAGAGACTTGCAAAGATAGAAAATCATGCATATAATAATTCAGAGAACAACCAAATAATATTCATAGATGATCTAATCATAAATCCACAATTCATCGGATCTCGACAAACACACCGCAAAAGAATATTACATCGAATAAATCTCCAAGAACATCGAGGAGAACATGGTATTGAGAATCAAAGAGAGAGAGAAGAAGCCATCTAGCTAATAAGTATGGACCCGTAGGTCTGTGGTAAACTACTCACGCTTCATCGGAGAGGTAATGGTGTTGACGAAGAAGCCATCCGCGATCGAATCCCCCTCCGGCAGGATGCCAGAAAAGGACCCTAGATGGGATCTCATGCATACATAAGGTTGCGGCGGTGTAAAAGTTGTTTCGTGCCTCTCTGGGATGTTTTCAGGGTATAAGAGTATATATAGGCGAAGGAACTAGGTCAGGGGAGCTACGAGGGCCCACGAGGTAGGGGGCGCGCCCTACCCCCTGGGTGCACCCTCTTGCCTCGTGGACGCCTCATTGCATCTCTGACTTCATCTCCAAGTCTCCTGGTTTCCTTTCGGTCCAAGAAAGATCATCGCGAAAGTTTCATTCCCTTTGGACTCCATTTGGTATTCCTTTTCTACGAAACTCTAAAATAGGCAAAAAAACAGAAACTGGCACTAGTCCCTCGATTAATTGGTTAGTCCAAAAAATAATATAAAAAATCATATAAATTCCTATTAAACATCCAAAACTGATAATATAATAGCATGGAACAAGAAAAAAATTATAGATACGTTGGAGACGTATCAAGCATCCCCAAGCTTAATTCCTGCTCGTCCTCGAGTAGGTAAATGATAAACATATAATTTTTGATGTGGAATGCTACCTAACATATTTATCCATGTAATTTTCTTTATTGTGGCAGGAATGTTCAGATCCGGAAGATTAAAAAAAAGTTTAATATTGACATAAAAATAATAATGCTTCAAGCATACTAACAAAGAGATCACGTCTTCTCAAAATAATGTGGCCAAAGAAAGCTATCCATACAAAATCATATAGTCTGGCTATGCTCTATCTTCATCACACAAAATATTTAAATCATGCACAACCCCGATTTCAGCTAAGCAATTGTTTCATACTTTAGTATTTTCAAACTTTTTCAACTTCCACGCACTACATGAGCATGAGCCACGGACATAGCACTATAGGTGGAATAGAATGGTGGTTGTGGAGAAGACAAAAAGGAGGAAGATAGTCTCACATTAACTAGGCGCACCAATGTGAGTGAGTAGAGATTGCCATGCAACGGATGCACTAGAGCTATAAGTGTATGAAAGCTCAAAAAAAGAAACTAAGTGGGTGTGCATCCAACTCACTTGCTCATGAAGGCCTAGGGCATTTTGAGGAAGCCCATCACTGGAATATACAAGCCAAGTTCTATAATAAAAAAATCCCACTAGTATATGAAAGTGACAATATAGGAGACTCTCTATCATGAAGATCATGGTGCTACTTTGAAGCAGAAGTGTGGAAAAAGATAGTAACATTGTCCCTTCTCTCTTTTCCTCTCATTTTTTATTTGGGCCTTCTCTTTTTTATGGCCTCTTTTTTTTCTTTTTTTCTATTGAAGTCTCATCCCGACTTGTGGGGGAATCATAGTCTCCATCATCCTTTCCTCACATGGGACAATGCCCTAATAATGAAGATCATCACACTTTTATTTACTTACAACTCAAGAATTACAACTCAATACTTAGAACAAAATATGTCTCCACGTGAATGCCTCGGCGGTGTACCAGGATGTGCAATGATTCAAGAGTGACATGTATGAAAGAATTATGAATGGTGGCTTTGCCAAAAATACGATGTCAACTACAAGATCATGCAAAGCAATATGACAATAATGATGCGTGTCATCATAAATGGAATGGTGGAAATTTGCATGGAAATATATTTCAAAATGGCTATGGAAATGCCATAATAGGTAGGTATGGTGTCTGTTTTGACGAAGGTAATGGTGGGTGTATGGTACTGGTGAAAAGTTGTGCGGCACAAGAGAGGGTAGCAATGGTGGAAGGGTGAGAGTGCATATAATCCATGGACTCAACATTACTCATAAAGAACTCAAATACTTATTGCAAAAATCTACAAGTCATCAAAACAAGGTACTACGCACATCCTCTAGGGGAAGGGTTGGTAGGAGTTAACCATCGCGCGATCCCGACCTCCACTCATAAGGAAGACAATCAATAAATAAATCATGCTCCAACTTCATCACATAACGGCTCACCATACGTGCATGCTACGGGAATCACAAACTTTAACACAAGTATCTCTCAAATTCACTAGCATGCCTCTAATATCACCATCTTCATATTTGAAAACAATCATAAAGAATCAAGTTCTCATAGTATTCAATGCACTTTATATGAAAGTTTTTATTATATCCCTCTTGGATGACCATCATATTAGGACTAGTTTTATAACCCAAGCAAATTACCATGCTGTTCTAAAAGACTCTCAAAATAATATAAGTGAAGCATGAGAGTTCAACAATTTCTATAAAATAAAGTCACTACCATGCTCTAAAAAGATATAAGTGAAGTACTAGAGCGATATTGCCTAGCTCAAAAGATATAAGTGAAGCACATAGAGTATTCTAATAAATCATGATTCATGCGTGTATCTCCCAAAAGGTGTGTACATCAAGGATGATTGAGGTAAACGCAAAGACTCAAATCATACAAGACGCTCCAAGCAAAACACATATCATGTGGTGAATAAAAATATAGCCTCAAGTAAAGTTACCGATAGACAAAGACGAAAGAGGGGATGCCTTCCGGGGCATCCCCAAGCTTAGGCTTTTGGTTGTACTTGAATATTAACTTGGGGTGCCTTGGGCATCCCCAAGCTTAGGCTCTTGCCACTCCTTATTCCATAGTCCATCAAATCCTTACCCAAAACTTGAAAACTTCACAACACAAAACTCGACAGAAAATCTCATGAGCTCCGTTACTATAAGAAAATAAGTCACCACGTTAAAGTACCATTGCAAACTCATTCTTTATTTATATTGGTGTAATATCTACTGTATTACAACTTCTCCATGGTTCATATCCCCCGATACTACCCATAGATTCATCAAAATAAGCAATCAACACGTGAAAACAGAATCTATCAAAAACAGAACAGTCTGTAGTAATCTCTAACTCTCTAATACTTCTATAACTCGAAAAATCCATAAAAATTAGGAAAACCCGAGACATTTGTGTACCAATCCGTATAAAAAAGAATCAGATAAAAAATCACGTTTCTGTGAATTTTAAAAACTAATTTACTAAGGGAAAAAGTTTCTGATTTTGAGCAGGATCAACACAACTATCACCGTAAGCTATCTTATAGGTTCTACTTGGCACAAACACTAACTAAAACATAAAACCATATCTAACCAGAGGCTAGATGAATTATATATTACTAAACAGGAAAAAAAGTAAATAAAAAAAATGAAATTGGGTTGCCTCCCAACAAGCGCTATCGTTTAACGCCATTAGCTAGGCATAAAAACACGAATAGATCGAGGTATTGCCATCTTTCGTATGCAATCCATAAGTGGCTCTCATAATATATTCATAAGGCAATTTAATTTTCTTCCAAGGTAATTGTTCCATGCCTTTCCTTAATGGAATTTGGAATCTAATGTTTCCTTCTTTCATATAAATAATTGCACCAATCGTTCTAAGGAAAGGTCTACCGAGAATAATAGGACATGCAGGATTGCAATCTATATCAAGAAAAATGTAATCTACGGGCACATAATTCCTATTTGCAAAACTAGAACATCATTAATCCTTCCCATAGGTTTCTTAATAGTGGAATCCGCAAGATGCAAATTTAAAGAACAATCATCAAATTCACGGAAACCTAACACACCACACAAAGTTTTTGGAATCGTGGAAACACTAGCACTCAAATCACACAAATCATAACATTCATAATCTTTAATCTTAATATTAATAGTAGGTTCCCACTCATCATAATGTTTTCTAGGGATAGAAACTTCTAATTCAAGCTTTTCTTCAAAAGATTGGATCATATCATCAACGATATGTTTAGTAAAAGCTTTGTTTTGATTGTAAGCATGAGGAGAATTTATCATGGATTGCAACAAGGAAATACAATATATTAAAGATAAATTATCATAATTAAATTCCTTGAAATCCGAAAGAATGGGTTCATTTCTACTTAAAGTCTTGACCTCTCCAATCCCACTTTTATCAATTTTTGCATCTAGATCTAAAAACTCCGGATCATTGGGATGCCTTTTAACTAAAGTTGACTCATCTCCAGTCCTATATTTATGAAGATTCATATTGGAAAACAAAGATTTAATAGGAGTCACATCAATAACTTTTAGACCTTTGTCGGGGAAGCTGATCCACGAACACCTATGGGACCGGCGGACCGAGCCCCTTTCGATTCGGCGGGGGGCGGAGGTCGCACGAAGAGCGGATCAAGGCGAAGCACACGAGCAGTTTTACCTACCTTCGGAGCTCTCCGGAGAGATAATACTCCTACTGCTGCTTGTCTGATTGTATTGAGTTCTTGATCAGGAGCGCTGAGTGCTACAGTACGCACCAGCTGATAACGAGACCGAGCATGAGTGCTTTTCTGGCTTCGAACCCCCCCTACGTTGCGCATGGGCCTCCTTTTATACGCTCAAGGGGTCTCCGACAGGTGGCAACGTAGACAAGGCCAAAAATGGAAAAGGAATTGCGGTTGGTACAACTACTTGTACAGTGTATCCTACCTAACCCTGACGGCAGGGGACAAAGGCATTAAATGCCCGTCTGCGTCGCCCAAATAGTGCAAAAAGGACCGTCAGGGACGCCACCGTTCGCCACGATGGCAGTCTTGTCAGCGTCGCTTGCCACCGCGCACCGCTGGCTGCACAGCCTCTTGCCACGCGCGTCTGGAAAGGCCTTAGGGCGACACGTTGGTGGATGTGCTGGAACGCGGGTACTGAGTGGTAGCTTGTCGCGGCAAGCGCCTTGCCGCGGATATTGTCTTGTCGCGCCCGAAAGCTTGTCGCTCACCGGGCCTTGCCGGGACGCGTGGCGCGTCGCGGCAAGTTCCTTGCGATGCCTTGGTTGGCCTTCCCGGCAAGCTCCTCTTGCCGGGGCCTTGTCTCCTTGGCTTGAATACTTTGTTCTTGAATGGTTCCAAAGGAACCACGGAGGACCTTGGCGGTCACCTGGTAAGCCTTGCCGCGGGGTGCTGCAACTGCCCGTGCACAAGTTCGGGATACTAGGGTACCCCTACTCTAGTACACCGATAGGAGCCCCCGGGCCTGGGCCACACATGGCGCCGAGCGCTGTTGGGCCAGGCCCAAAACAGGGCACGGGCACGCGCGACCTGGGTTACGCCGTATCTTACTCCATATCCACCACGCCCTCCCCGAACGGCACGCGTTGAATGCGGCATCGTGGGAGAGATCGTGGGTGGTTTCTTTATTTGGAATAACGGAACGCCCGCCCCCTCCCTCTTTATAAGCAGGGGAAACAGGGGAAGTTCGCCCATCTCGCCGGTTGCTACTCCAATCTAAAAAATCTCCGCCGCTCCCCCCTTCTTCTCAAAGCTGAAAGAGAGCAGCGCTCCGCCCCCCATCGCCACCAGCATCACCAACGCCGCCGACCTCCCCCACCACCTTCGTCATGGCTCCGAAAGCCGACAAGGGGAAGGTCGTCAAGTCGGCCGAGGCGCAGCGGCTCGCGGCGCTGCGAAAGGAGCGGGCAATCTCCCCCCCCCCAGCTCGACGCGAAGGAGCTGAGGGAGTACTACTACCTCTTCTGGTCGACGGAGACGCGAGCGCATCCACGCACGAAGGTACTCCCAGCTGCCGCTTCGGAACTGGCTCCGAATGGATACCCTTTCTTCGCACTGTTCTTCTACTGCGGGCTCTGCCTGCCTTTCTCTGAATTTTTCTGCGATATCATGAACACCTACGGGTTCCGCCTCCTTGACTTCACCCCCAATGCCGTTCTAACCATGGCAGTTTTCGCACATCTCTGCGAAAACTTTGTCGGAGTCCATCCAAATGTCGCTCTTTTTTGCCACTTCTTTATGCCCCGAGTCGAGAGAGGAGAACCTTTATCCGGCGGAATCGCCTGGATCTCAAGAGCTGGCAAGAAGGAAGCTTATCTGGAGGGAGAGCTCCGCAGCAAGTGGGAGGAATGGAGAGCAGAATGGTGCTGGATTGTCGAGGAGAACCCGCAGCCATTCACCGCCCAGCGCCAAGTCCCAATAGCGAGCGGCAACGATTGGAGCAACGTGGCCCCGAAAGACGATAGGCTGAAGATTGCCGTCATCTGAATCTTACGCCTCAGGCTTGCCGGGCTCACTGTAGGCTCCATTGGCGCAGATTTCCTTCGCCGCCGCATCGCCCCCCTGCAGGAGAGGAGGAGACCCGCCTGGGAGTTCCAAAACTCGGCGGATATCATGAGGCTGCGCCCGGGCCTCAACTTCAACTTCACTGTCCTGGAACTGGACGCGATGATCCTGGAGCTGTTCAAGCGCGTTCCTCAGCATCCCGAAGCGTTCATGTTGTCGAGGGGTGTCGTTCCGTTGTGCAACAACTCCTCGCTCGACCGCATCCGTGCAATGATGCCACTGTGCGATTCGCATGGAATCGTCCCAACCTGGCAAGAGGCTGCGGACAACGTCGTGCGGGATTTCTTTGACGGCTTGGTAGAAGTGCCGGTCCGCTCCGACAAACAGAAGAGCCTCACCCGCGACACCACCGATGCGGAGATGCAGCGCATCGCCACTAGGCTGGAAGAGGCGGCAGCAGCCGCTGCCGCGGGTGAGTTTGGATTCACCATGGAGGAGGCAGAGGCAGCAGAGGCGGCAAGCCTTGTTGAGCGAGAGGAGTTTGCTGGCGAAGAAGAGCTTGTCGGGCCTGAAGCTGAGTCGAGCGAGCCCGCCGAGGGCGCGAGCGACTAGTTGAAGATTGGCTCCTCCTCCTCCCCACCTTCAGGTAGCTCGCCGCAAGCGGAGCCCCCAGCTCCACCAAGAAGGCGTCTCCGCAAGGCCGGGGACGTAGCGGGGCGGCAGGCGAATCAATAGCCGTCGTGCCGCGCGACACGCTCTACCGCGGCAAGCACTGTTGCCGCGGGAGCGCCTAACGCCACTGCGGCAACTGGAGTGGGGTCTTCCCGGTCCACCGCTACTGCTCCTGCCAAGCGGACAAGGGAGCCTACTCCTCCGCCTCGTCGCACCGGAGGCGAGCCGGACTTCGATCTCTCCGCGCTCAGCTCCGACGAGGAAGAAGAAGAGTAAGATTCTTTGCTGTACTTGTAGTTCTTCAATTCTTGCTATTTTGCCTTGTATCTGATTTGCTTTACTCCGAACCCATCCCGTTTCAGGACTCTGGCCCAGAGAGCGGCGAAGAGAGCCAAGGTCCCGGTGATTGTCATCGAGGATGAACCCACCGCGATAGCAGGGGCGTGCCCGAGACCACCTTGCCGTACCCGACAACTTTTCCCCAAAGTAGCCCCCATCGTAGCCCCCAGCGTAAGTATATAGTTTACTTCCTGCTATCAGGAGCGCATGGGTGATCTTTCTTTGCTGATATCTGACTGTTGGTTTGTGCAGGAGCAGAGCAGCCTCACCAGAAGAGCCCGGAAGCCGTTCCCGAAGTGCCATCTGCTTCGACTACACCACCAAGGGAGAATTCCCCGGCAAGGGAGCGTTCTCCGGCAAGGGAGAACTCTCCGGCAAGGGACAGTTCTCCGGCAAGGGACATCACCAGTGATCCTCCGGTGGTTGAGACCACGACTGCAGATCCTAGTACAGGTAATCCTCTTGCTTGAAAACTTCCCTTGGGTTCTTCTTCATCTGATTTTCTTTTTGGATATTTGCTTGAGTTTTCTCTTTTTTCCGTTTGTCGGATCCATCTGCCACGGAGCCGATGGAAACCGAGGTCGCAGGCAAGGATGGCGCGCACAACAATACCGACGACGCCGCTGCTACCGAAGGAGAAGCCGGCGCTGATGATCCCGCCGGCGAAGAGGCCGCCAAAGCTACCGCCGCAGAAGCTGGCGAGGGATTCGGCGATCGCACTGACAGCCCCGAGGCCGCAGGAGCCTCAGGCGCTACGCCAACTGCCAATCCCTCCGCCGCTGCTGCAGCGCCACACTCCGAAGAGCCCTAGCCCGGCGCCTATTTGAAGGCCGGCGATGGCATCTTCATCAAGCTCCCCTGGGCGTCAAGCTCCAGGGCGCCGGTCGAAGGAGAAACCTTGGATGGAGAGGTGCTCGCCTCCCCTGGGCTGATGCTGGTCGACGCGCCAAGCAGCAGCAGCGACGAGCCTGAGGAGGAGCGGCTGCTGCAGAAGCTGTTGTCGCTTTACCGCGCTCGACAGGCCAAGCTGGAATCCCAAGAAGCGCTTGTCGCGAAGGCGGGAGTGGACATCGAGAAGCGCGCGGAGGAGCTCCGGGGTCTCAGGCAGGAAGCTCTCCGATCCCTGGCAGAGGAGCGGGAGCAAGTCGCCGAGGAGCGAAAAGCCTTCCTCCTCGAGAAGGCTGAGGTTGAAGAGCAACAGCGGCTCGCTGCTGAGAAGCTATCTGCACAGGAAGGCGAATTGGCACAGCGCAAGGTCAACCTTGACAGCCACGAGGAGGAGCTTGCTGCGCGTGAGCAAGCAATTGGCGGGGCTCTCAAGGAAGCAAAGGATGCTGCCGCAGCTGCCGAGGCCGCCAAGAAGGAGCTGGAGACGAAGATGGCGTAGCTGGAGGCCGATCTCAAGGCGAGCGGCGAGGAGCTTGCTGCGCTCAAGCGTGAGCGCGAGAAGGACGCCGCCGCTCATGGCGAGCTGCAGGGTCGTCTCGCTGAGAGGAGCAATGAGCTTAGCTCCGCCAAGGACTCCAACGCAGATCTTGAGTTGAAGCTGGCCACTTTGACCAAGACGTTGGACGGCGTCAGGGAGCAGGAAGTGGCCTTGAAGGAGAAGATCAAGGCCGACGAGGCGCTGCTGGCGAGTGCTGCCGCCGCCCAGAATGCTTTTAGGGAGACTGTGGAGCACTGGACCGAGGGTCTCGTGAATGTTGCCGCCGCCATCGACGGGGAGCTGGCGCAGCTGGGGATGGAGGACCTCGGGTATTCTTCCGACGAGCACCTCCAACCCAGCGCCAAGCTCAGCTTGTTCTTCAAAGGCGTGGCGACGGCCCTCCGGCGACTCCGGGAGAAGATCCCAAAGCAGCTAGCCGACGAGTCGCGCAAGATCTGCGCGGGAGTTCTTCAAAAGATGCTGGTGAAGGTGGCCTTCCGCAACCCAGGCCTCAACCTCACCAACGTCCTCAGGTCCCTGCCGCCGGATGTTAATCTGGAAGCGCTCAAGGCCCTTGTCGCACCCATTGTGGACAAGGTGAGTGAGATCAAGAGGGTTGAGGGCGATCGCGTAGATTAGGCCGCCCGTTTTCTCTTTTTCTTTGTCGCTGTCGGTCATGTCATGAGAACAATCTGTTAGAGCTGCGACAAGCTATCTTGTAATATAACTCTATTTTGGGTAGAGATTGCTGTGTTATTTCCTTTAGTTGATTCCTTCCTTTGTATGTTTTTGCCCTACGCTTTTAAGGAACTTGTCGGCGCAGGCACCTTAGCCGCGAGCGCTGGGTGCGGGACATCAGCAGCCTGCTGGCGGTGCCGCTACTGACAAGAAACCTTGTCGCAACTAGTCGCAGCTCACTTAAGTTGTTGACCGGACTCGAAACAAAGTAAGGGCGCAACTAGCTACGAGTTGGTTCCTCCGCGCACAGGTTTTCCATACAAAGTACGGTCGTTCGAGGAAGATAACTTAAAAATCTAAAACTGATTGCTCAAACTTTGGCAACTTAGCTTTTTTGTCGTTTGCTTTCCGGTAAGGCGAAACTTCCTTGAATGATACCTAGTCCACACCATTATCTTCTCCTTTTCCCCCGGCAAACTTGTGTGCGAGGGAACCTTCCTTTCCCTTTTGAGAAAAAGAAAGAAGAGAAAATAAAGATATGGAGCCTTACGGCTCGTTATTGCTTACCAGGGGTAGGCGCTGCACAAAGTGTCAGATAACGCATGCAAAAATAAAGTAGACAGCATGATATTGACAAGATGTGCGGAGCACATGAGCTTTACTTATGCACGGGGTCTGCGCCCGGCTTTGTACAAAGGATTACATGCAACATCGGCAAGACTTGTACAAAAGGTGGTTGCCGGAAAAGATTCTGGCAATCCCGCCCTACGGGTAAAACTTACGAAGATGCTCAATGTTCCAGGAGTTGCTCACCGGAATGCCATCTTCGGTCTCAAGGCGGACAGCGCCAGGCCTAGTGACTCGTTTCACCCGGTAAGGGCCTTCCCACTTTGGCGTCAACTTGTTGGAATTCTTGGCGGACTGAACGTGCCGAATAACAAGGTCGCCTTCCTCGAAACTTCTGGCATTAACTTTGCGGCTATGGTAGCGGCGCAAAGCTTGCTGGTATCGAGCAGCTCGTACAGCAGCCTGAAGACGGTCCTCCTCAAGGAGCAGCGCGTCATCTTGTCGCAGCTGCTCTTGCTCAAGCTCATCATAAGAGAGCACTCGAGGTGATCCGTATACGAGTTCCGTGGGGAGAACTGCCTCTGCTCCATAGACTAGAGCGAAAGGTGTTTGGCCAGTGGCTCGATTTGGCGTCGTCCTGATCGACCAAAGAACCACCGGCAGCTCCTCAATCCAGTTCCTTCCGCACTTGCGCAGCCTGTCGAAAGTCCTGGTCTTGAGCCCGTGCAGCACTTCAGCATTTGCCCTCTCCGCTTGACCGTTGCTTCTCGGATGAGCAACAGAAGCGAAGCAGACCTTGGCGCCAAGATCTTGGACGTACTGCATGAAGGTGCGGCTTGTGAATTGTGTGCCGTTGTCGGTGATGATCCTGTTAGGGATCCCGAAATGGCAAACAATCGACCTGAAGAACTTGACTGCTGACTGTGCTGTCACCTTCCTCACTGGTTCCACTTCCGGCCACTTTGTGAACTTGTCGATTGCAACGTACAAGTACTCAAAGCCGCCGACAGCTCGGGGAAAAGGGCCGAGGATATCGAGCCCCCAGACCAAAAATGGCCAGGATAAAGGGATCGTCTGGAGAGCTTGAGCTGGCTGGTGTATGGAACTGGCACGCTTCACACTTGGTTACTTGTGCAGTTGCATCCTGGAGGGCTGTCGGCCAAAAGAAACCTTGCCGGAACGCTTTGCCGGCAAGTGCTCTCGCGCCAATGTGGTGACCACATATGCCTCCATGTATCTCTGCCAACAACTTTTGTCCGTCCTCCCGGTGAATACACTTCAATTTCACGCCGTTGAGTCTTCTTCTGTACAGTGTGTCGTCGACAAACTGGTACATACTTGACTGCCGGGCTACTCTTTCCGCTTCTTCTTGCTCTTCGGGAAGTTCTCCTGTCTGAAGGAAACGGACAATCTGCTGTGCCCATGCTGGAGCTTGCGGCTCGACAACAAAGACTAAAGGCACATCTGCTGCTGCGGGAACATCCGCTTCTACGGCGAGAACCTGCGGCTTAGCCGGAGCTTGGCGTTCCCCGGCAAGCTTGCCGAAGCAAAACTTGTTGGGAGCGTCTGCTTCAATGGAACAAACCCTAAGGCTTGCCGGAGCAGACTGCTCCTCAGCACCTTTGGTGTTGATCTTGAGGACCTTCTTGGCGGCGGCTTCGGGGAGCTCCGCCGAAAAATAGTCACCAGAAATCAACTTCCTCTTCTTGCTTTGTCCAGTTGATGGCGTTACAGACGGTTGAGTCAGCTTGAGCACAAAGATCCCTGGTTCCACAGGTAACTTAAGTGCGGCGCACTTTGACAGGCCATCGACAATGTCGTTCTGAGCTCTTGGAACATGTTCCATCTGTAGGCCGTCAAAGTGCTCTTCTAGCTTTCTCACTTCATCAACGTAGGCTTCCATCAACGGACTCTGATAATTCTTGTTCACTTGGCGGACGACAAGCTGTGAGTCACCCCTGACAATGAGCTTCTTGATTCCAAGGTCTGCTGCGATCCTGAGACCTGCAAGCAAACCTTCATACTCTGCAGTATTGTTCGTTGCTTGCTCCTTGGGAAAGTGCATCTGGACTACGTACTTGAGGTGCTCTCCGGTGGGTGCAACAAGTAGCACGCCCGCACCGGCGCCTTGCAGTGATAAAGCACCATCAAAGTACATCAGCCACTCTTTGCTTGCTTCCTTGACGGGGATGCTCGTTTCTGGAACTTCTTCATCTTGTGTTGGCGTCCACTCTGCTATGAACTCTGCCAATGCTCTGCTTTGGATAGTTGAAGTGCTCTCAAACTTGAGTCCAAAGCTTGATAGTTCCAGTGCCCACTCGACTATCCTGCCTGTTGCTTCTGGATTTTGCAGTATCCTCTTCAGCGGAAAACGAGTGACGACTGTGATCTCATGTGCTTGGAAGTAATGGCGCAGCTTTCTCGAGGCCATGAGAAGGCTGAAAAGCAATTTCTGCACACCAGAATACCTTGACCTAGCCCCTTGTAGAAGGGAACTGACAAAGTAAACTGGGCGCTGCACCATTCTTTTCTACATCTTCTCACGCGCCTGCGTAGATCCATCTTTGTCGGGACCAGAGCTAGTCGGTGAAGTCCCCTGCTTGTCGCTGGATGCATCTGCCGTGGTTGCTGGCTCATCATCTGCCTCCCTCTCCGCTACTAATGCAGCACTAACCACTTGATTGGTTGCCGCTATATACAGCAGCAACTTCTCTTGTGGCTTAGGTGCGACAAGTGTTGGAGTGGAGGACAGGTATCTCTTTAAGTCCTGTAGCGCAGCCTCCGCTTCCGGAGTCCATTTCATTGGACCTGCCTTTTTCAATATTTTGAAAAACGGCAGGGCGCGCTCAGTAGACCTAGAGATAAACCTGCTGAGAGCAGCCACGCAACCGGCAAGTCTTCGTACATCCTTGACGCGCTTTGGTGCTTCAATCTGCTCAATGGCCTTGACCTTGTCGGGATTGGCTTCAATTCCCCGCTGAGACACGAAGAACCCGAGAAGCTTGTCGGAGGGGACTCCAAACACGCACTTCTTGGGGTTAAGCTTGAGGTTGATCTTGCGCAGATTTGCAAAGGTTTCGTCTAAATCTTGAATCAGAGTCGCCTTGTCCTTGCTCTTGACCACTATGTCATCCATGTAGGCTTCCACATTTCTGTGTATTTGCGGCTCAAAAGCGTCATGGACTGCCCTTGCAAATGTTGAACCAGCATTCTTTAAACCGAAAGGCATCCGTACGAAACAGTAAGTGCCACATGGGGTGATGAATGCGGTCTTCTCCTCATCCTCTTCTGCCATGAAGATCTGATGGTATCCTGAGTATGCATCAAGAAATGAAAGCAAGTCACATCCGGCCATGGAGTCAACAATCTGGTCAATGCGCGGCAAGGGAAATGGGTCTTTGGGGCAAGCTTTATTAACATCGGTAAAATCGATACAAAGCCTCCATTTCCCGTTTGCCTTGCGCACGACTACAGGGTTGGCCAACCACGTAGGATGGAGCACTCCTCTGACGAGGCCTGCTGCTTCCAATTTATTGATTTCTTCTGCGATGAATTCTTGGCGCTCCACTGCCTGTTTCCTGACTTTCTGCTTGACGGGCCGCGCATGAGGACAGACGGCAAGATGGTGCTCGATTACTTTCCTTGGAACACCGGGGATGTCAGACGGTTGCCACGCAAATACGTCGAGGTTCGCCCGCAGGAAAGCAACGAGCGCGCTTTCCTATTTAGGGTCGAGAGTGGCACTGATGGTGAAGGTACCACCAGTGCCATCCTCCTTGGAGGACACCTTCTTGGTCTCTGGTGGAGCTGCCATTGTCTTCTTACACTTGCCGGTGGGGCTCGATGGTGCGTCCTCGACGATAGCGCAGCACTCCGAAGAGGTGCGCTTGCCGGAGTGGGCATCAGAACTCTTGCCGGACTTGGTCTTCTTCTTCGCCCCGGGAGCTTCAACGGCAAGTGACTTGCGATCTGTTGCGGCTGCTGCTTCCCAGTAGATCTTGTCGGCGCAGATAAGAGCATCCTTCTTGTCGCCAGGGACAGAGATGACACTTATCGGGCCTGGCATCTTCAGTATGTTGTATGCATAGTGAGAGGCTGCCATGAATTTGGCGAGTGCTGGACGGCCGAGTATCCCATTGTAAGGCAATGGAAAGTCAGCAACGTCAAAAGTGACCCTCTCAGTCCTGAAGTTCAACTCGCTGCCAAATGTCACCGGCAACGTGATCTTTCCCTTCGGCTTGCTCCTTCCTGGATTGATTCCTTGGAACGTGCCGGTCTCTTCGAGCTCGCCATCAGGGATCTGGAGTTTCTGGAGTACCACGGAGGAGATCAGGTTCAAGCCGGCCCCGCCGTTAACTAGCATCTTAGTGACCTTGAGGTTGCGGATAGTTGGTCAAACCAACATCGGCAAGCACCCGACCGCAGTTATGCGATCAGGGTGGTCCTCAATATCAAAGATGATAGGCGTGCTGGACTATTTCAGAGGCCTGCGTGACTCGACGGGTGGTTCTGCCGCATTAACTTCCCGCACCCACTGCTTGAGCTGGCGGTGTGAAGTGTGTAGAGAAGCACCTCCGTCAACGCATAGGACCTCTGTGGCTTTCTGGAACTCCTGCTCATCGGTCTCGTCATCATCCATATCTTCATCGTCGTCGTCATCTTCATCCTTGTCGCGGCCGCGGGGAGGTCTGTCTCCTTGCCGCTGCTTGGCCTTGCCGCGGCGCCCTCCTCGGCCGGGGCGTTTCTTGCCGGCTCCTCCAGCACCTTCCTGGGCCTTCTCCTTGTAGCGTCGCTCGTATTTAGCCTTTTGTGCTCGACAAGCTGCTCGACCTTCTTGCAGCTCTGGAGGTCATGGCCCTTGGTACGGTGGATCTTGCAGTACTGCTTGTTGGTGCCGTCCTGCTTGTCGGCGACCGCCACAGCCTCCTCGCCGGAGCTACCAGCTTTGGCTTTCTTGGCGCCACCTCCGTTGCTGGACTGCTCAACGACTAGCACATCTTTGCCTTTCTTCTTCCTGTTGTTCCGCCGCCAGTTTTTCTTTGCCGGGGGAGTCTCCTCACTATCAGATCCTCCTGCTCCTATATTCTCTCCGGGGAGTTTCCTCCCTTCCTCAGCACGTGCACACTTGTCGGCCAGGGCATATAGCTCACTGACGTCTCTGATCTTGCACATAGCCATCTCCTCCCGCATCCTGCGGTTTTGCACGTTCTGGTGGAACGCGCTGATTACCGCGGCAGGGTGGACATCTGGGATGTTGTGTTGTATGCGGCTGAATCTCTGAATGTACTTGCGCAGGGGCTCTCCTTCCTTCTGGACGAGCAGATGAAGGTCGCTCTCTTGGCCATGAGGCTTGTGGTCGCCTGTAAAGGCGCCGACAAACTGATGGCATAGGTCTGCCCAAGAGGATATGGAGTTGTCTGGCAAGTGCATGAGCCAGGATCTGACATTGGGCTTGAGCACCAGCGGGAAGTAGTTGGCCAGGATCTTGTCGTCCCGCCCCCCGGCAGCTTGCACCGCGATGGTGTAGATGCTGAGGAACTCAGACGGATGCGACTTGCCGTCGTACTTCTCTGGTACATCTGGCTTGAAATTCTTCGTGCTGGGCCACTGGACTTGCTGCAGCTCGCGAGTGAACGCAGGGCAACCTACCGCGTACGGCAAGTCGCCTGGTTCCCCTGGTGCATGCATGTCGATAGAGGGCCCAGCGCGCTGGTCCGATTGACGCCGCGCTTCTCTTTGGTGCTCGATGCGAGTACGAGCGTCTTCTTGCTATCGTTCATGAAGAACTTGGCGCTGATCGCGACGAGCTCGTGGATCTGATGATGCGGTGGAGTCGCTATCGAGGTGGATCCGGAAAGTCGGCGACCTTGGCCTTCGAGGTGGAGAGTGCATGGTGGTTGCACCCCCACCGGTTTCGTCGCCACCGGCTCGTGCCTGGCAGTCCTGCTGCGGCAGCGACGCACTCGGCTGCCGCGAAGTGTCGCCGTTGGCGAAGCCGATGTGACTCTGAATGGTGGCCCTCCATTGATCGATCTAGTCTTCCGTTGGAGGGTAATCCAGGAGCAGTTGAGCTCGTGCCAAAGCTTCTGCTGGAGTGGTGGGTGGCACTGGCGAACGGTGCGAGGAGCGGGATATGCTCGGACTTCTAACTTTGTTAGAAGGAGCAGTATCCCGTCCAGGCGACCGTGTCTCGCTCGTGCCAGCACGTTGGCATGCATACTGGTCTTGAGCACCCCGAGGTCCACCAGCTCGATCATGGTCCAACAAACATATGGTACTGCGAATACCATGACGCTGTCGATCCTGCGCCTCCTGAGACGGGCACGGTGCATGTACGGATGCCGAGGTCTGCGTAGCCTTGTCCTTGGACCTGGCAGCACCGTGAGCTCCCTCGTCGACGCCCGTTCTTCCGCCGGCGTCTACCCCACCACTCGTTTGCTCCGGTGGTGGTGGGATCGACGTGGACGGAAGAGCTGCCACCGAAGTCTTCTTCTTCGGTGGCATGTCGATGAAGAAGATGAAGATCAAACTCGTGTGAACGCCGGATCAGGTTCACACAACCTCTACGCCCCCTACCTAGCGCGCCAAAGATGTCGGGGAAGCTGATCCACAAACACCTATGGGACCGGCGGACCGAGCCCCTTTTGGTTCGGCGGGGGGCGGAGGTCGCACGAAGAGCGGATCGAGGCGAAGCACACGAGCAGTTTTACCCAGCTTCGGAGCTCTCCGAAGAGATAATACTCCTACTGCTGCTTGTCTGATTGTATTGAGTTCTTGCTCAGGAGCGCTGAGTGCTACAGTACGCACCAGCTGATAACGAGACCGAGCATGAGTGTTTTTCTGGCTTCGAACCCCCCCTACGTTGCGCATGGGCCTCCTTTTATACGCTCAAGGGGTCTCCGACAGGTGGCAACGTAGACAAGGGAAAAAATGGAAAAGGAATTCCGGTTGGTACAACTACTTGTACAGTGTATCCTACCTAACCCTGACGGCAGGGGACAAAGGCATTAAATGCCCATCTGCGTCGCCCAATTAATGCAAAAAGGACCGTCAGGGACGCCACCGTTCGCCATGATGGCAGTCTTGTCAGCGTCGCTTGCCACCGCGCACCGCTGGCTGCACAACCTCTTGCCACGCGCGTCTGGAAAGGCCTCAGGGCGACACATCAGTGGATGTGCTGGAGCGCGGGTACTGAGTGGTAGCTTGTCGCGGCAAGCGCCTTGCCGCGGATATTGTCTTGTCGCGCCCGGAAGCTTGTCGCTCACCGGGCCTTGCCGGGACGCGTGGCGCGTCGCGGCAAGTTCCTTGCGATGCCTTGGTTGGCCTTCCCGGCAAGCTCCTCTTGCCGGGGCCTTGTCTCCTTGGCTTGAATACTTTGTTCTTGAATGGTTCCAAAGGAACTACGGAGGACCATGGCGGTCACCCGGCAAGCCCTGCCGCGGGGTGCTGCAACTGCCCGTTCACAAGTTCGGGATACTAGGGTACCCCTACTCTAGTACACCGACAACCTTCATCATTATTATCATGAAAACTAGAAGAACACACTTTTACACACCAATTTTTTTAGCACGCATCTTAGTGGTTCTTTCTTTGCACTCATCAATGGAAATTCTCATGGCTTTGAGAGACTCATTGATATATTGCTTAGGTGGGATAGTTCTAAGTTTCAAAGAATCAACATCAAGAGAAATTCTATCCACGTTCCTAGCCAAATCATCAATCTTGAGAAAACTTTCTTCAATCAAAGCATTGAAATTCTTTTGCGAACTCATAAATTTTTAACACTATTCTATAAATAAGAGGGCATCTTATTAAAATTTCCACAAGAGATGTTGTAGTAATTTCCATAATTATTAGAGGAATTACTAGGAAACGGCCTAGGATTAAAATTGCCTCTATACACGTTGTTACCAAAAATTGTTCCTACCAACAAAATTCACATCCATAGAATCATTATTATTCTCAATCAAAGTGGACAAAGGCATATCATTAGGATCAGAAGAAACACTTTTATTAGCAAATAATTTAATAAGTTCATCCATCTTTCCACTCAAAACATTAATCTCTTCAACAACATGAACCTTTTTACTAGTGGATCTTTCGGTGTGCCATTGAGAATAATTAACCATAATATTATCTAGGAGCTTAGTAGCTTCTCCTAAAGTGATTTCCTTAAAATTTCTCCCGTGGACAAATCTAAAAGATTTCTAGAAGCAAAATTCAATCCGACATAATTTTTTTTACCATCATCCACAAATTCAAACCATGTGTAGGGCAATTACGTATCATCAATTTCATTCTCTCCCAAGATTGTGCAACATGCTCATGATCAAGTTGCTTAAAATTCATAATATCATTCCTAAGGGAGATGATCTTAGCGGGAGGAAAATACTTAGAGATGAAAGCATCATTACACTTGTTCCACGAATCAATACTATTTTTGGGCAAAGATGAAAACCAAGTTTTAGCACGATCTCTAAGCGAAAATGGAAATAGCTTCAATTTAACAATATCATTATCCACATCTTTATTCTTTTGCATGTCACACAAATCAACGAAATTGTTTAGACGGGATGCGGCATCTTCACTAGGAAGGCCAGAAAATTGATCTTTCATAACAAGATTCAACAAAGTGGCATTAATTTTACAAGATTCAGCATTAGTAGTGGGAGCAATCGGAGTGCTAATAAAATCATTGTTGTTGGTTTTGGAAAAGTCACACAATTTGGTATTATCTTGAGCCATCGTGACAAAGCAAGGAATCCAACACACAAGCACACAAGAAGCAAGCGAAAAAGACGAACGGAAGAGGGGCGAAGAAAAGGCAAAGGTTTTTGAAAATTGTTTTAGAAGTGAGGGAGATGAAAACAAGAGGCAAATGGCGAATAATGTAATGCAAGGGAGAAGAGTTTATGATGGGTACTTGGTATGGCTTGACTTGACGTAGATCTACTCGGCAACAGTGCCAGAAATCCTTCTTGCTACCTCTTGAGCTTGCGTTGGTTTTCCCTTGAAGAGGAAATGGTGATGCAGCAAAGTATCATAAGTATTTCCCTCAATTTTGAGAACCAAGGTATCAATCTAGTAGGAGACAACGCACAAGTCACCGAATACCTGCACAAACAATCAACAACTTGCACCCAACACAATAAAGGGGTTGTCAATTCCTTCATGGTCACTTGCAAAAGTGAGATCGGATAGAGATAGATAAATGGTAAAGTAAATATTTTTGGTATTTTTGGTTTATAGATTGGAAATTAAAGATTGTAATTTAAAGGAACGGTGACAGAAATTGGCAAGTTGACAGGAAATAGATTCAATATAATGGAAAAGAGACCGGGGGGCCATAGGTTCCACTAGTGGCTTCTCCCAAGATAGAAAATATTATGGTGGGTGAACAAATTACTGCTGAGCAATTGATAGAAAAGTGCATAGTTATGACGATATCCAAGGCAATGTCATGAACATAGGCATCACGTCCATGTCAAGTAGACCAAAATGATTCTGCATCTACTACTATTACTCCACACATCGACCGCTATCCAGCATGCATCTAGAGTATTAAGTTCATAAGAACAGAGTAACACATTAAGCAAGATGACATGATGTAGAGGGATAAACTCAAGCAATATGATGAAAACCCCATCTTTTTATCCTCGATGGCAACAATACAATACGTGCCTTGCTGCACCTATTGTCATTTGGAAAGGACACCATAAGATTGAACCCAAAGCTAAGAACTTCTCTCATTGCAAGAAAGATCAATCTAGTAGGCCAAACTAAACTGATAATTCGAAGAGACTTGCAAAGATATCAAATCATGCATATAAGAATTCAGAGAAGAACCAAATAATATTCATAGATAATCTGATTATAAATCCACAATTCATCGGATCTCAGCAAACACACCGCAAAATAATATTACATCAAATAGATCTCCAAGAACATCGAGAGAACATGGTATTGAGAATCAAAGAGAGAGAAGAAGCCATCTAGCTAATAACTATGGAGCCGTAAGTCTGTGGTAAACTACTCATGCTTCATCGGAGAGGTAATGGTGTTGACGAAGAAGCCATCCGTGATCGAATCCCCCTCCGGCAGGATGCTAGAAAAGGACCCTAGATGGGATCTCATGCATACATAAGGTTGCGGCGGTGTAAAAGTTGTTTCGTGCCTCTCTGGGATGTTTTCAGGGTATAAGAGTATATATAGGCGAAGGAACTAGGTCAGGGGAGCTACGAGGGCCCACGAGGTAGGGGGCGCGCCCTACCCCCTGGGTGCACCCTCTTGCCTCGTGGCCGCCTCATTGCATCTGTGAGAAGAAAGAAGGATATGGAGAGAGTTATGAAAGTGATGAGGGAAGAAACTAGCGAGCAAGAATTTTAGAAAGCAACCGAAGCCATGTGTGTTGATGGGGGTGCGTCTTTGCACTCCTCTCACTGCCAGCTCAAGAAGTGGACACGAGAAGTCAATACCATGGAGCCAACTACGGATTCCCAAGGCCACTCAAATGGTCCTGCACGCCTATCATCTTTGACGAAGAGGATCACCCCAACAACACTACGGCGGTAGGGTGTTTGCCGTTGTTGGTTTCACCAACAATCCGCAATCTCAAGGTCATAAAGATCCTAGTTGATGGTGGCACTAGGCTGAATCTGATATCCCCTATGGTGGTCAGCAAACTGCAGATCCCTGATGAAGAGCTCAAAATTACTAGCATGTTCCAAGGAATCAATCCCGGCAAGAGCCGGCCTAATGGAAAGATTATGCTGTCGGTAACGTTTGGTGGGAATTGAACTACTGGTCCGAGAGAGTTGTGTTTGATGTTGTTTATCTTCCTCTGCCTTACAATGGGATTCTTGGCCGTCCAGCCCTGGCAAAGTTCATGGTAGCATCCCACTATGCCTACGACACCTTGAAGATGCCAGGGCCGATGGGCGTCATTTCCATCCCATCAAACAAGAAAGATGCATTCATATGTGTAGACCAGATGTATCGAGACGCGGTAGCAGCTGAGGCAGTTGAAGCATCAAATCCTTGATGTCTACTATGCAACTTTATTCTTGTAGACTCGTGTTGGGCCTCCCAGCGCAGAGTTTTGTAGGACAATATCAATTTTCCGTCAAGTGGATGACCTAAGGTTTATCAATACGTGGGAGGTGTAGGATGAAGATGGTCTCTCTCAAACAACCCTGCAACCAAACAACCCTGAAATCTCTTGTGTCCCTAGCACACCCAATACAATAGCAAATTGTATAGGTGCACTTGTTCAGCGAAGTAATGGTGATAATAGTGTGGTATGGGTAGTAGATAGGAGTTTTTGTAGTGCGAACAATAAAAAAAGCAAGGTAGTAAATGATAAAATGGAGCACAAACGGTATTGCAATAATGGGTGCATACTTTTATTAGTGCAATCTCTCAACAATGCTAACATAGTTGGATCATATGATTATCCCTCAAAGTGCAATAAAGAATCACTCCCGAGTTCCTATTAGCGGAGAACAAAAGCTAGAAATTGTCTGTAGGGTACGAAACCACCTGAAAGCTATTCTTTTCGATCAATCTATCCTAGAGTTCATACTAAAATAACAACAAGCTATTCTTTCCGATCGATCTAATCAAGAGTTCGTAATAAAATAACACCATATGATACATATTAAGCAACTCTAACGTCACCTAGATACCCCAATGTCACCGCGAGTACCCGTGAGTTAATTATACGATATGTATCAAACAATTTCAGATTCGTAATACTCAATCCACACAAAGAACTACAAGGAGACCCCAAAGTTTCTATCAGAGAAAAAATAATAAAAATGTGCATCAACCCCTACGCATAGATTAACCCAAAGTCACCTCGGTAATCCGCAAGTTGAGTGCCATAACATATATCAAGTGAATCAAAATAATACCCCATTCTCACCATGGGTATTCATATGCAAGAAATATATCATGTGTTCTCAGATATGAACATTCAATCCGACAAGACAAAACTTCAAAGGGTAAAGACTCAATTCCTCACAACAAGAGTAGAGAGTGGAAAAACATCATATGATCCATCTATGTTAACAAAGCCCATGATACATAAAGATTGTGACATCTCAAGATCGCGCGCGAGAGAGATTAAACACATAGCTACTGGTACAAACCCTCAGCCCTGAGGGTGGACTACTTCTGATCTAGGGTCTCCTCAAGGGTTTTTGGAATATTTGAGAATTTATAGGGCGAAGAGGGGTGCGGGAGGCCACCGAGGTGGGCACAACACACCCAGGCGCACCCTGGTGGGTTGTGCCCCCCTTGGGGCACCCCCCCAGGTGCTACTCTAGCCCATTGGTAGTCTTCTGGTCCATAAAAAATCCACAAAAAGTTTCGTGGTGTTGGGAGAACTTTCATTTCTGCACAAAAAACAACACCACGGTAGTTCTGCTGAAACAGCGTCAGTCTGGGTTAGTTCCATGCAAATCATACCAAAACCATATAAAATTATTGTAAACAAGGCATTAATACTTCATAAATTATAGATACGTTGGAGTCGTATCAGCATCCCCAAGCTTAATTCCTACTCGTCCTCGAGTAGGTAAATGATAAAAGAAATAATTTATAAGTGTGAATGCTAGCAAAGTGCACAAGTTTGATCAATGACAATTTCAATCACTTTTCCTAGAATCAGAACACCAATTCTTTCTGATAAAACTTCTCACGACCAAGTAGCAACCAATTCACATATTACGGTTCAAACAATGAATTCTCTTGAAACTCAACAACCTATATTCTTTGTCACCAAACAACTACAATTCAACTTATTCAACAGAGTCTAACTAAGAGCTGCACATACTCAACCATCATATTGTTTTCTATGATTGCTAACACTCACCGCATACACATGAGCAAAACGTTTCAACCGTACACAGAGAAAGATAGGGGCCTATAACTTTGCCTCCCAACGTATTCACCTCAATGGTGATGTCAACAATAATAACTTATGCTATCCATATCCAACTGGATATATGTGCCTAGATCTTCCCTCACCACATGATGCTTGCCAAAAGAGAAAATAAAAAGGAATAGAGATAAAGACTTTGACTCTTGCATTAAAGTAAATACATAAAAGTAAAAGATATGCCCTTCGCAGAGGGAAGCAGAGGTTGCCATGCGCTTATTTGTTTGTATGCTCAACCCCTTAGTGCAAAAGAATGTCACGTTATATTGCCCCCTTGTGATAGCAACCTTTATTATACAGTTTGTCGCTTTTATTCTTCGCCATCACAAGCTTGTACAACGCTGAATTTTCTCTTACACTAAATGATCTAACACTTTTCGGAGCAATTTTTATCACCTTATTGCACCGACGACAACTTACTTGAAGGATCTTACTCAATCCATAGGTAGGTATGGTGAACTCTCGAAAATAAGAATTGGGTTTAAGGGTTTCTGGATGCACAAGTAGTATCTATACTTGGTGCAGAATTGTTGGCTAGCAAAGATAGGGGGCAAGCACCACATGTTGAAGGATCTATGACAATATAACTTCTATGTGAATATGAGCAAACATAAATCATTACATTGTCCTATCCAACGTCAACAATTTTGGCATATAATATTTTGATGGAGGCTCACAACCACCAAAGATTTCCAAGATAGTGTATTTGCATGTGAAAGTTCTCTTCCTTCTAATCATTCATGAATTGCTCGTATGACCAATATTGTGATTGTCAAGCTGCAAAAGCTTTCACTTTATAAACCCAATGTGAAGCCACTACTAGGCATGATATGAACATGTAATTTAAACTTCATGATAATGAATTCATTCAACAATTTACTCATACGTTATAAGTGAAGCACAAGAGTAAATGACAAGCTACTCCAAAAAGATATAAGTGAAGATCAAGTGAGTTGTTATGTTAATGGGTATCTATTTGAGGACTCTCTCTTATTTAAAAACATTCAGATTTAAGTATTTTATTAAAACATAAAGCAAAACAAAATAAAATGACATTCCAAGAATAGCACACATCATGTGAAGACGCAAAACTTAGGCTCAACCGATACTAACCGCTAATTGTTGAAGAAGAAAGGTGGGATGCCTACCGGGGCATCCCCAAGCTTAGATGCTTGAGACTTCTTGAAATATTATCTTGGGGTGCCTCGGGCATCCGCAAGCTTGAGCTTTTGTGTCTGCTTAATTCCTTTTGTATCACGGTTTCCCTAAATCTTAAAAACTTCATCCACACAAAACTCAACAAGAACTCGTGAGATAAGTTAGTATAAACCAATACCAAACCCTTATCAATCTCTACTATAGCAAATCATAAAAATTATTATTAAACATTGCATACTAAATGCCTCCGCATATTTAATACTCCTATCCTCAAATAGAATCATTAAACAAGCAAACATATGCAAACAATGCAAACATAACAGCAATCTGCCAATACAGTATAGTCTGTAAAGAATGCAAGAGTATCAATACTTCTTAAACTCCAAAGATTATGAAAATATACCAAACTGTAGAGAATTTATCAGAGCTTATTGTGCAAAAAGTTTCAACATTTTGTCACATTCGGACTTTCTAGGGAATTTTTGCAACATCGGTAAGCTTTCTGTTTTCAAACAGCAACAAGTAGACTTTTAAAATAAGCATGGAAAAGGCTATACTTGACATTTTTATTGAAATAAAAGATGCAAAACATTATTCTAAATAAGAGTAAGCAAATCCTAAAAAAATAAAATGACACTCCAAGTTAGTATGATAAAGAGCAAACCATTTCACTTTTGGTACTGTCAAAGACAAGATTCATAATTGTTTCCACACAATTCCTACTGTAGCATATCATCTCCACAATTTATATTGAGAAATATAAGCCATAGAAACTAGAAAACAAGAAAATTATGCATCGAAAACAGAATCTGTCAAAAACAGAACAGTTTGTAGTAATCTGCACTCAAACCATACTTCTGCTACTCCAAAAATTATGAAAAAATTAGGACCACATGAGCAATTTGTATGTTATCTTTTGCAAAAAGAATCAACTCGAAATCACTCTCCTGTTAAAAATGACAGGTATTTTTGTGAGCGCAAAAGTTTCTGTTTTTCAGCAAGATCAAATCAACTATCACCCAACATGATCCCAAAGCTTTACTTGGCACTTTATGGAAACAAAAACAGTAAAACATGTTTACTACAGTAGCATAATCATGTGAACACACAAAAAAGTAGATAAAAGTGTTGGGTTATCTCCCAACAAGCGCTTTTATTTAATGCTTTTTAGCTAGGCATGATGAGTTCAATGATGCTCGCATAAAAGATAGAGATTGAAACATAACAAGAGCATCATGAATCATAAGTTCCTCTATCATAATAATTTTCAGTAGCATCATGAATAGATTACTCCATATAACCATCACATGAAGCATTCTTTTCATGATCCAAAAGCATAGATAATTTATTACTCTTTACGGTATACATGTCATCACAATAATCATCATAAGTAGCAACTTTGTTCTCATCATCAATTTAATCCTCATCCAAAATGGTGGATTCAACATTAAATGAAGTCATGACCTTTCCAAATCCACTTTCATCAATATAATCATCATAAATAGGAGGCATGCCATCATCATAATAAATTTTCTCATCAAAACTTGGGGGACTAAAAATATCATCTTCATCAAATATAGCATCCCCAAGCTTATGGCTTTGCATATCGTTAGCATCATGGATATACAAAGAGTTCATACCAACGACATTGCAATCATGCTCATCATTTATGCCAAACATTCTATTGAACTCTTCTTCCATAAATTGAGCAAAATTTTCATTTCCATCATTTTTAAGAAAGACATTATAAAGACAAATAATATGAGGCAACCTCAATTCCAATTTTTTTGTAATTTTATTTTTATAAAACAAACTAGTGATAAAACAAGAAACTAAAATATTCAATTGCAATATCTAAAGATATACCTTCATGCACTCACCTCCCCGGCAACGGCGCCAGAAAAGAGCTTGATGTCTACTATGCAACTTTATTCTTGTAGACTCGTGTCAGGCCTCCAAGCGCAGAGTTTTGTAGGACATTAGCAATTTTCCCTCAAGTGGATGACCTAAGGTTTATCAATCCGTGGGAGGTGTATGATGAAGCTGGTCTCTCGGGATTAACCCTGCAACCAAATACAAGAAATCTCTTGTGTCCCCAACACACCCAATACAATAGAAAATTGTATAGGTGCACTAGTTCGACAAAGACATGGTGATAAAAGTGTAGTATGGATAGTAGATATGAGTTTTTGTAGTGTGAACAACAAAAAAAACAAGGTAGTAAATGAAACAGGGATCACAAACGGTATTGCAATAATGGAAAATGAGGCCTAGGGTGCATAGTTTCACTAGTGCAATCTCTCAACAATGCTAACATAGTTGGATCATATGATTATTCCTCAAAGTGCAATAAAGAATCACTCCCGAGTTCCTATTAGCGGAGAACAAAAGATAGAAATTGTTTGTAGGGTACGAAACCACCTGAAAGCTATTCTTCTCGATCAATCTATCCTAGAGTGCATACTAAAATAACAACAATCTATTCTTTCCGATCGATCTAATCAAGAGTTCATACTAAAATAACACCATACGATACATATCAACCAAGTCTAATGTCACCTAGATACCCCATTGTCACTGTGATTACCCGTGATTTAATTATACGATATGTATCAAACGACGTCAGATTCATAATACTCAGTCCACACAAAGAACTACAAGGAGACCCCAAAGTTTCTATTGGAACAAAAGATAATAAAAACGTGCATCAACTCCTATGCATAGATTACCCCAAAGTCACCTCCGAATCCGCAAGTTGAGTGCCATAACATATATCAAGTGAATCAAAATAATACCCCATTGTCACCACGGGTATTCTTATGCAAGACATATATCATTTGTTCTCAGATATGAGCATTCAATCCGACAAGACAAAACTTCAAAGGGTAAAGACTCTATTCATGACAACAAGAGTAGAGAGGGGAGAAACATCATATGATACATCAAGACTGTGACATCTGAAGATCACGCGTGAGATAGATTAAACACATAGCTACTGGTACAAACCCTCAGCCCGGAGGGTGGACTACTCCCTCCTCATCGTGGTGGCCGCCGGGATGATGAAGATGGCCAGCGGTGATGATCTCCCCCTTCGACAGGGTGCTGGAACGGGCTCCCAATTGGTTTTCAGAGGATATAGAGGCTTGCGGCGGCGGAACTTCTAATCTAGGGTCTCCGTGAGGGTTTTTGGAATATTTGAGAATTTATAGGGCAAAGAGGGGGTGCGGGAGGCCACCAAGGTGGGCACAACCCACTGGGGTGTGCCTGGGGGCCCAGGCGCACCCTGGTGGGTTGTGCCCCCTCAGGGCACACCCCGGGTGCTGCTCTGGCCCATTGATAGTCTTCTGGTCCATAAAAAATCCACAAAAAGTTTCGCGGTGTTTGGAGAACTTTCATTTCTGCACAAAAAACACCACCACAGTAGTTCTGCTGAAAACAGCATGAGTCCGGGTTAGTTCCTTGCAAATCATACCAAAACCATATAAAGTTATTGTAAACATGGCATGAATACATCATAAATTATAGATACGTTGGAGATGTATCAGTCCTGCTAAAGAAACAAAGAAGGGGAAGAAGGCTAGCAGAGACGCCGGCAAAGACTCCAGGAAGCGCGCCTCTCCGGAATGCGCTGCACCTGTCGAGGACCTGCCGGAGAGTTCCACCAATAAGAAACCCAAAGTTGCTTCACCTGCTGTGAAGAACTTCCTGGCAAGGTAGGATGACACTGATGGTACGTTCACCATCAGCGCCACCCTTGATGACAAATAGGAAAGAGCGGTCATTGCCATCCTGCAGGTCAATGTCAATGTGTTTGCTTGGCAACCATCTGACATCCCCGATGTTCCCTGGGGGGTAATCGAGCACCACCTTGCTGTCTGTCCTCATGCTAGACCCATCAGATAGAAGGTCAGAAAGCAAGCTTTGGAGTGGTATAAGTTCATTGCCGAGGAGATCAAGAAACTTGAAGCAGCTGGTTTGGTCAGAGGTGTGCTGGATCCAACATGGTTAGCAAACCCAGTGGTAGTGCTCAAGGCAGATGGGAAATGGAAGCTTTGCATTGACTTCATAGACCTGAACAAGGCCTGCCTGAAGGACCCTTTCCCACCTGCCGCACATCGGTTAGATTATAGACTCCACTTCCGGGTGTGATCTGCTTTCCTTTTTGGGTGTGTACTCCAAGTACCATTAGATATTCATGTCCAAGGAAGATAAAAAGAAAACCGTGTTCATAACTCCATTGACATGTACTGCTTTGTACGTATGCCTTTCATGTTAAAGAGCGTTGGGTCCACCTTTGCAAGAACAATACAAATTGGTTTTGAACCTCAGCTACATAGGAACGTAGAAGCTTACATGGATGATATAGTAGTCAAGACCAAGGATAGATCAACGCTCATTCAAGATCGGGAAGAGACTTTTGCAAACTTGCGCAATATCAATTTGAAGCTAAACCCTGAGAAGTGTGTGCTTGGTGTTCCCTCCGGCAAAATCATTGGTTTCTTTGTGTCTCACTGAGGGATAGAAGCCAACCCCAACAAGATCAGAGCAATCGGGAAAATTCAGGCACCCAAGGCTGTCAAAGATGTGAGGCGTTTGACTGGATGCATTGCCGCGTTGAGTAGGTTCATTTCCATGTCTGCCGAGCGTGCCTTCCGTTTCTTCAAAATCATGAAGAAGGCAGGTCCAATGAAGTGGATCCCGGAGGCAGAAGCGGCGTTGCAAGACCTAAAAGCCTACCTTTCCTCCACTCCCACCTTAGTCGCTCCTAAACCGCAAGAGCCATTACTGCTATATTTAGCGGCAACGAATCAAGTGGTTAGTGCAGTGTTGGTCACGCAACGAGAAGTGGATGAGGAAGCAGCTGCATCAATTGTCCCATCCGGAGATGAAACTGAACAAGTCACGGCAAGACCAGACATAGAGCAAGTTAGCGAAGGCAGTCCCGAAACCGCGACAAAGAGGAAAGTGGTGCAATGGCCAGTGTACTTTGTGAGCTCCCTATTACAGGGGGCTAGGTCAAGGTACTCTGGAATGCAAAAAGTGATCTTTGACCTTATCATTGCCTCGAGCAAATTACGCCACTACTTCCAAGCTCATGATATCACGGTTGTCATTCGTTTCCCACTTCAATGCATATCGAGGAACCCCGAGTCTACCAGCAGAATAGTTGAATGGGCACTAGAGTTGTCAAGATTTGGCTTGAAGTACGAAAGTAACTCAACCATTCAGAGTAGAGCATTGGCAGAGTTCATTGCAGAATGGACGCCCACTCCAGATGAAAAATACTAGAGACAGTCATCCCCGGCAAGGAAGCGCTCAGGAGTGGATCATGTATTTTGATGGTGCTTTCTCGTTGCAGGGCGCTAGAGCTGGCGTGCTCCTTGTTGCGCCCACAAGAGATCACCTCAAGTATATTGTTCAAATGCACTTTCCCCAGGAGAAGGCCACCAACAACACCGCTCAGTATGAGGATTGTGGTGGAGTTTGGAATCAAGAAATTGATCATCCGTGGAGACTCGCAGCTCGTGGTGAGACAAGTCAATAAAGATTACCAGAGTCTGTTGATGGAGGCATATGTAGAGGAAGTGAGAAAGTTGGAGGAGCACTTTGATGGATTACAAATAGAGCACGTGCCACATGCGGAGAACAACATTGTTTATTAGTTGTCAAAGTGCGCTGCACAAAAGCTCCCCGTGGAACCAGGAACTTTTGTCTTCCACCTAACTCAACCATTAGTGTGCCCTTCAATGATGGCCAAAAAAGGAGGAAGCTAGGCTCCGACAAGTATCTCTCGATAGGGCTCCCCGAAGCCGCTGGTAGAGAGGTTACCGGAAACAACTCTACTTTGGTTAGTGAGCAGCACCCTCCCGGGGAACCAGAGGTCATTGCGGTCGAGGTGGGCGCTCCCACGAACGAGGAGGTGCCATTAGTCCTTGTTGTTGAGTCTTAGGCTCCAACTTGGGCGCAGCACATAGCCCACTACCTTCAAACAGGAGAACTTCCTGAAGAGCAAGAAGAAGCTGAAAGAGTAGCCAGGTGGTCTAGTATGTATCAGTTTGTCGGGAAGATGGAAGAAGCTTCTGGCATAGATACAAAAGGGCGTGTGCGGCTCCCACATTTGATCAAGAGCCCTGGATGGAAAAGCTTTCCGACAGGGTGTCTACTGGCCCACAGCGCTCCATGATGCAACTGGGCTAGTCACCAGATGTGAAGCCTGCCAGTTCCACTCCAAGAACATCCATCAACCAGCTCAAGCCCTCCAGACGACCCCTTTATCCTAGACATTTTTGGTCTGCGGGATCGACATCTTGGGCCCCTCCCCCCTTGCTACCGAGGGCTTTGAATTCTTGTATGTTGCAATCGACATGTTTACAAAGTGGCCCGAAGTGGAGTCAGTGAGGAAGGTAACCGCAAAGTCAGCTATCAAGTTCCTGAAAGGATAGGTGTGTCATTTTGGAGTACACACCAGAGTGATCACCGATAATGGCACCCAATTCACACGCCGTGACTTGATGCAATATATCCAAAACCTCGGGAGCAAGGTCTCCTTTGCCTCTGTTGCTCATCCCCTGAGCGATGGACAAGCTGAAAGTATGAATGCTGAAGTGCCGCGCGGACTGAAGAAAAGAACTTTCGATAAGTTGCAGAAGTGCGATAGACACTGGATTGACGAGATGACGGTGGTTCTTTGGTCCCACCGTACAACACCAAATCGAGCCACCGGCCAGACTCCCTTCTCCCTAGTGTATCGGGCAGAAGCAATGCTCCCCACGGAACTCGTATATGTGTCACCTCGAATACTTGCCTATGATGAAGTAGAGCAAGAGCAGCTTCCGCCTGACGATGCCATGCTCCTCGAGGAAGATCTTCTCCCGGCCGCGGTGTGCGCTGCACTCTACCAGCAAGCCCTGTGTCGCCATCATAGCCGCAGGATTCATGCCCGGAGCCTCTAGGAAGGCGAACTTGTCCTTAGGCGTTTTCAATCTGCTAAGGGTTCCAATAAGTTGACGCCAAAATGGGAAGGCCCTTACTGGGTAGTACAAGTCAAAGACCTGGCGCAGTCCGTCTAGAGCCCGAAGATGGCATTAAAGTGCAAAACTCATGGACTATTGAGCATCTTCGCAAGTTCTACCTGTAAGGCGCGGCTACCGGGTTTAGTTCCCGATAGCCACCTTTTGTACAAGCCTTGCCGATGTGCATGTAACCCTTTGTACAAAGCCAGGCGTAGACCCTATGCAAAGATAATAAAATGAAGCGCTGGCGCTCAAAAACTTGCGTGCATATTTATTTTAGTATGATCTTTCCATGGTCATTTAGAAAGGGTCATATGTTGCAAGTTCCCCCCTATATTAACCACAGGTCCCCTGCCGCAGATAAACTCCCAAGGGGAGAAACAGAGAACAAGCTTGCGTATTGACCCCCAGCAACACAAATCAGATAAGTTCCTTTAGCCATCCATAATGTGCCTCTGTGTGAAAAATTTGTGCTTAGAAAAACTTTGTCGCCCTCAAACATTTATGCTCCCATCCTTTGATTCAAAGATTACTTCGGTCAGGATTGTCGCAGTAGCATTTGAAAAAGGGGTTTGACAAGGGGCCAGTTCTCTTCCACGCCCCTGACCCGCCAGACTGAGCGTCACGGCAATGATTGAAGGGACCGGCAAGATGTCTTGCCGAAAAACCTTGTTTACTTTAGAGTATAGAGGAGTCATCCCTCTGCATGAACATGATACATGCACAAGTGCCGGACAAGAATATTTTTTCATTAATACGAAGAGAAACAAGTACAAACCTCTGCGAGAATAATAGTAGATGAAGAACTCTTAAGAAGTTATGTAGTTCCATGATAATATGGAGATACCAGGGGGTAATACTCGACAACAGATCAAAGTAGAGGTTATACTAGGGTATTGCTCTGCAGAACACTAGTTCTTAAACTTCCACGAGAAATTGTATTTAAAGGAGAAGATGGTCGGAACCATGATGGCAAAAGACCAGATCCCAGATATAAGATGAACTTATACCAAGGGAATAATTAATTTATGAGAAGCTTTAATGACAAAACCTACATCGTGTCCATGGGCATGAACACAAGTTCAAGGTCGACTCCCACTTGTTCAATGCATGACCGTCCATTCACTACTCTATTAAAAATGATTGAGGGCAAAGACCTACCTAGTGAATTACGAGCGGAGTATGAACCTTGGAAAGCTTTCGGGTTCACACAGATTAAGGAAGGCATAGGTGCATCCCATTGGGGCATCTTAGAAATACATACCACAAGCTTTGAGAATACTTATCATCAGCTCAAAAGTAGAGCATGCTTGTCCAAATCAGAGAATAGGATTTACCAGCGGCATTAAGTATCATGGAAAGAACTTCTTGATGTTTTTTATATGAAGGACACTGTCGGATGATAATTCAGCAAAGAATCAGACAGTCCATAATGGAGCTGATGTGAGCATCGACACACAACCAGAGGAAGAAAGAATGCAAAGGCATTGGATCATAGTAACAACTAACTAATTCAAAGTTCAAATGCAAAGGAACTATGATTTCCAATTCAAGGGATCAGAAGCAAATGCTCTTATTATGGGTGGATAAGTTGAGTAGGTTTTTTAGGGGTACAATCAACGACAATTCGATTGGTCGAGATCCAGCTCATCTTTAAAATGACGTCTGAGCCGGCAGGTTGAATTCTAGGATCTGATTGAGGATTGCGAGCATTCGCAACATATTGAATAAAGGGACTCGAAATGATAATGACAAGGGATACTAATAAATATTGCTAAACATATGGAACGCAACCATAATGCAAGCAGACAAGTGTTTGAAGGGCAATAGTGGGCATAGGATTACCGGAAGATCAGATAGTATTTTAATGTATCTTGTGAATCATAAACGAGGGAAAAACATATACTTGGTATATACGAGGAATTATCCGTAGGGGGTATTCAGGTGGCAAAGAACTGCAAGGCAGTAGACATGAAGGGTTTCTCGGAATATAGAAAAATGTTTCCGAGTATCTTGTAATAACAAGATCAATTGGGAAAGAACGTATGAACATGAAGTGTAGGTCGTTATCCATAAGGATATAATGGTGGTAGGGAAACACATCGGTGATGGGCACAAGGATCTCAATAATACATCAAAGAGTATCTTCGAAATCTTCTAGTACACTAAGTAATCATCTGGAGCGAGGGCTCTCCGGGAGGAAGTAGTTACGAGAACCTAGAGTGGGTGTTAGTAAAATCATTTAACCCGAATAGAGGAGAAATCAGAGTCCCAGAGTAAAGGTCGAAGAGTAAAAGATCCTAATACCACCCGAATGGCGACGTGGGCCCGTAAGACTCACATCCATGTTAGTATAAGTTTTGTAGTGACTAGACTCGATTTCGGCCAAGGAGTGTGGAAGGGGGATTGCTACAGGCAGTCGGCTCTGATACCAACTTGTGACGCCCCTGATTCAATAGTACACTAATCATGCACGCAAATGTGTAAGATCAAGATCAAGGACTCATGGGAAGATATCACAACACAACTATAAAAATAAAATAAGTCATACAAGCATCATATTACAAGCCAGGGGCCTCGAGGGCTCGAATACAAGTGCTCGAACATAAACGAGTCAGCGGAAGCAACAATATATGAGTGCAGACATAAGTTAAACAAGTGGACATAAGATGGCTAGTACAAACTAGGATACAGATCGAAAGAGGCGCAGGCCTCCTGCCTGGGATCCTCTTAAAGTACTCCTCGTCGACGGTGGCCTGAACGTAGTAGTAGGCACCCTCAGTGTAGTATTGGTCGCCGCGGACGATGGCGTCTGGCTCCTGGGCTCGAACGTCAGGTTGCGGCATCCGAGAAGAAGAGGAAAAAGGGGGAAAAGAGGGTTGCAAAGCAACCGTGAGTACTCATCCAAAGTACTCGCAAGTAAGGATCTACACTACATATGCATGGGTATATGTGTAAAGTGGCCATATCGGTGGACTAAACTGCAGAATGCCAGAATAAGAGGGGGATAGCTAGTCCTATTGAAGACTACGCTTCTGGCAGCCTCCATCTTGCAACATGTAGAAGAGAGTAGATGGTAAGTTCACCAAGTACCATCGCATAGCATAATCCTACTCGGCGATCCTCCTCTCGTCGCCCTGTGGGAAAGCGATTGCTGGGTTGTCTCTGGAACTTGACTGCGTATGTTTTATTAAGTATCCGGTTCTAGTTGTCATAAGGTCAAGGTACAACTCCGGGTCATCCTTTTACCGAGGGACACGGCTATTCGAATAGATAAACTTCCCTGTAGGTGTGCACCACATTTCCCAACACTCTCGATCCCTCAGGCCAGACACACTTTCCTGGGTCATGCCCGGCCTTGGAAGATCAATACGTCGCAGCCATACCTAGGCACAACAGAGAGGTTAGCACGCCGGTCTAAATCCTATGCACACATGGGTCTGGGCCCATCGCCCGTTGCACACCTGCACGTTGCGTATGCAGCCGGTGAGCAGACCTAGCCTCCCTTATACAAGAGTAGGTGTTCCAGTCCAACCCAGCGCGCGCCGCTCAGTTGCTGACGTCAAGAAGGCTTCGGCTGATACCACGACGTCGACTGCCCATAACTGTTCCCGCGTAGTTGGTTAGTGCGTATAGGCCAGTGGCCAGACTCAGATCAAATACCAAGATCTCTTTAAGTGTGTTATTTTTAAGTAACCGCGGACGCCGACCAGGGCCAGGCCCACCTCTCGCCTAGGTGGTCTCAACCCGCCCTGTCGCTCCGTCACAATGAAACCATCTGGGGGCTGTCGGGAACCTAGGCCCATCACTACCTGGATGGAACCACCTGCCCCTTCAGCCCCATATCCGAATCACTTGCGGGTACACTACGAGCCAGCCCGACTTTAGCCACCATCTGAATATTATGTATGTATGTATAATATATACCTGGGATCACCTCCCGAGTGATCATGGCCTGATAGTATAGCATGACAGATATACAAGAATGTAGGGCCACAGATGATAAACTAAGCCTTTAGGATTGCAGGTAAGGTATCAACAACTGTAGCAACAATGACAGGCTATGCAACAGAATATGATTAACCAAAACAGTAACATGCTACACTACTCTAATGCAAGCTATAGAGGGAAGGAATAGGCGATATCTGGTGATCAAGGGGGGAGGCTTTCTTGGTTGCTCCGGCAAGAAGGAGGGGTCGTCAACTCTGTAGTCGAACGGGGCAGAAGAAGCATCGGTCTCATAGTCTACCGGAGAGAAGAGGGGGGAGAAACAATAAATATAATGCAAACATAAGCATGACGATGCAATATATGACAGTGAGTGGTGCTAGTTGTGCCCTAACGCGGTAGTAGGTGATACCGGCGAAAGGGGGAAACATCCGGAAAAGTATCCCCAGTGTTTCACGTTTTCGGATAGATGAACCGAAGGTGAAAAGTTACAGGTTCGCTATGCTAGGTATGCTTGGCGGACGAACATGCTGCTTATTCGGACTCGTCTCGTCGTTCTGAGCAACTTTCATGTACAAAGTATTTTCATCCGAGCTACGGTTTATTTTATATTGATTTTTAAAATTTTAACCAATTTATAAATTATTATTAATTCGGAAATAAAATGAAATTGCTATGTGCACCCAGGAGAGTGCACACAGCAAGGCCATGAGAGGCCGACAGTGGGACCCTGTGACGCCCGGGTATTTAAGCTACAGTAATCCCCTCCTAATGTTGCCATGTCATCGCAGTTAATTTGCTAAACCTCACTTTGATCCAAACCCAACAAATTCAAAAGTTAAAATAAAGTCAAATTATTATTTCTTCAACCGGTAAAACAAAAATGTTCGGTCGTTTGCGAATATTCACTAGGTAATTAACCTGGAGGATCTAACATTAAATGGATTTTTAAATCTCCCCTGGAAATAATTAAAGTGGTCATACAACACCTTTTATGCCTTTTAAAATGTGAACTTATTTTCAAACAATTCCAAATAACCCACCAAACCTTTCGGACAATGCCCAAAATATCAGTAGGTAATTATGTGAGGAGTTTCAACTTTAACTAAAAACGTTTAGTACCTACACTAAGTACATAACAGTAGCTAAATAAATAAAACAGAAAAAGGGAACATAGAAACCAAAGAAAGAAAAAAAGCAAAGCCCCCCTCCCCCTGGGCCATTCGGCCCAGCTGGGCATCGAGGCCACCAGGAGGCCCACCCCATTCCCCCTTATCTCCCCGAGCGACCGAACCCTATCCCGGTCGACCCCCACTGCTCCCGCACGAACTCCACTCCCCCCTCGATCCCCTTCTCCCCCCACCGATCTGGATCGGGATCGGCCCCGATCCCGTCGACCCCGACGCCCAGCGCTCGCCGCC
>NC_041387.1:357491978-357499930 GCF_002162155.2 Triticum dicoccoides | reverse complement strand
CGTTGGATGCCGGAGCGCTCCCCCACCGGCCTGCTTCTCCAACGGCGCCCCGACCCCATCGACCTCGACGCGCTCGCCGCCCGGAGCGCCTGGGCCTCGCTGAAGCCACCCCACCCCGCTGCCTCCATCACCTGCCGCCCCATCATCGGACCCCCTTCCTCTGCTCGATCCCGTCTGGATCAGGGGGGATGCGACTCCGATGTCGCCGACCGCGCTGACGCCGCCTCATCCGCGACCGTGCCGTCGCCGGACTGCCTCGCCCTCTTCGCCGTCGTCCGCCTCGTCCTCTCCCTCGCCGGACCACCCCAAGCCGCCTCGAGCCCACTGCCCCTCCCAACAGCTTCGCGATGAGCCGCCGCGCCGGCTGCGCCTCCCCTCTCCTTCCCCCTCTCTGCTCTCGTACTTCCCCGTGGTCGCCGCTCATGCTACGCGACTCGGCCACACCACTCGCACAGCCCCGCGCACGCTCGCCTCTGCATCCCACAGGACTGCGGTACCGAGCGCCGCCTACAACTGCCGCTGGGCGTTGTCGTCCTCGACGCGCTCGGCCACCCCCGCGTCTCCCTTCATCGCCCCTGGAGGCGGCTCGACCCCATGTTCGACGCGGCCAACCGCGTGCGGTTTGGCCACACCGGACGGCGAGTCCCGAACCCCGCCGCCGTTTTCTGTGCTCGCCAGCGGGCACGCGCGCACACACGTTTAGCCAGTGGGTTGACCCACCGACGCGTGGGCCCGACCGGTTTAACTAACCGCTAAATGCTAGTTAAAAACAATTAATTTCAGTTAACTAATCTCTGTTAAGTTAATGACTCCATGACAGAAGGGCCCCACTGTAATTTAAACAAAATTTGGTTAATCTAATAAAGCTAGAGACAATGACAAGTGGGACCCAAATACTATTCCCCTTTTGACCAGTCAACTTTTGACCGGGTCAACTCAGTCAATGACCCCACCTATCAGCCAGATAAGCAACATTCTGGATACTTTTCCTGTGTACCGATAGCTTTTAATCTTTTATTTTCGAATTATTATTAATTCCAGGAATTTTAGGAAAATGTTTTAAACTTCAAAAAAATCATTTAAAATAATCCATAACTCAGATGAAAATGTTTTCTACATGAAAGTTGCTCAGAAAAATCAAACGAATCTGAATACGCGGTCCGTTCATCTGTCACATGCCCCTAGCATGCTGAACATGGGATATTCCCCCTCCGGTCATTTGTCTAACACATGTCCGGAACCGGGAAAACATTCCCGGTTGAATCCCCCCTTCACCTATAACGTGTAGCCATGCATTAGGTCACACTCAGCACAGCACATTGCCATGTTACGCTTTGTGATGCTATGCTTGCTCTATATTTATTGTTTCTTCCCCCTCTTCTTCCGCTAGACACTGAGACCGACGCCGCTGCTACCCAGTACGACTACGGTGTTGACGACCCCTCTCTCTTGCCAGAGCAACCAGGCAAGCCCCCCCCCTTGATCACCAGATATCGCCTACTCTTCTCTATACTGCTTGCATTAGAGTAGTGTAGCATGTTACTGCTTTCCGTTAATCCTATTCTGATGCATAGCCTGACATTGTTGCTACATCTGTTGATACCTTACCTGCAATCCTAAATACATAGTATAGGATGCTAGTTTATCATTATTGGCCCTACATTCTTGTCGGTCTGCCTTGCTATACTATTGGGCCGTGATCACTCGGGAGGTGATCATGGGTATATACTATACATACATACATACTATACAGATGGTGACTAAAGTCGGGTCAGCTCGAAGAGTACCCGCGAGTGATTCACAGATTGGGGGCTGAAAGGACCTTTGTCCCGACGGCCCTCTGTGTGGATCTTTGTGGTGGAGCGACAGGGCAGGTTGAGACCGCCTAGGAGAGAGGTGGGCCTGGCCCTGTTCGGCGTTTGCGGATATTTAACATGCTTAACGAGATCTTGGTATTTGATATGAGTTGGCTACGAGCCAATACGCACTAACCATCTACGTGGGAGTAGTTATGGGTATCCCGACGTCGTGGTATCAGCCGAAGCACTTCAGACGTCAGCGACGGAGCGACGCGCGCCAGATTGGACTGGAACGCCTGCTAGGCTAGGTCTGCTTCCGGCCGCCCTCGCAACGTGCAGGTGTGCTATGGGCGATGGGCCCAGACCCCTGTGCGCTTAGGTTTAGACCGGCGTGCTGGCCTCTCTGTTTTGCCTAGGTGGGGCTGCAACGTGTTGATATTCCGAGGCCGGGCATGACCCAGGAAAGTGTGTCCGGCAAAATGGGATCAAGCGTGTTGGGTAAGTTGGTGCACCCCTGCAGGGAAGTTAATCTATTCGAATAGCCGTGATCTTCGGTAACAGGACGACTTGGAGTTGTACCTTGACCTTATGACAACTAGAACCGGATACTTAATAAAACACACCCTTCCAAGTTCCACAGACAACCCGGTGATCGCTTTTCTACAGGGCGACGAGGAGGGGATCGCCGGGTAGGATTATGCTATGCGATGCTACTTGGAGATGCTACTTGGAGGACTTCAATCTACTCTCTTCTACGTGCTGCGAGACGGAGGCTGCCAGAAGCGTAGTCTTCGATAGGACTAGCTATCCCCCTTTTATTCTGGCATTCTGCAGTTCAGTCCACCGATATGGCCCTTTACACATATACCCATGCATATGTAGTGTAGCTCCTTGCTTGCGAGTACTTTGGATGAGTACTCACGGTTGCTTTTCTCCCTCTTTTCCCCTTTCCCTTCTACCTGGTTGTCGCAACCAGATGCTGGAGTCCAGGAGCCAGACGCCACCGTCGACGACTCCTACTACGCTGGAGGTGCCTACTACTACGTGCAGCCCGCTGACGACGACCATGAGTAGTTTAGGAGGATCCCAGGCAGGAGGCCTGCACCTCTTTCGATCTGTATCCCAGTTTGTGCTAGCCTTCTTAAGGCAAACTTGTTTAACTTATGTCTGTACTCAGATATTGTTGTTTCCGCTGACTCGTCTATGATCGAGCACTCGTATTCGAGCCCTCGAGGCCCCTGGCTTGTATTATGATGCTTGTATGACTTATTTATGTTTTAGAGTTGTGTTGTGATATCTTCCCGTGAGTCCCTGATCTTGATCGTACACGTTTGCGTGTATGATTATTGTATGATTGAATCAGGGGCGTCACAAGTTGGTATCAGAGTTGAGTGCCTGTAGGAATCCCCTTTCCAACTCCTTGGCCGAAGTTGAGTCTAGTCGTTGCAAAACTTTTACTAACTTGGCTGTGTGCCTTACGGGCCCACGTCGCCATTGGGTGGTATTAGGATCTTTTATTCCTCGACCTATACTCTGGGACTCTGATCTCTCTTCTATTCGGGTTAAATGGATTTTGCTAATTCTAACATGAGGATCTCGTTATCACTTTCACCCGGAAAGCCCGTTATTACTGATGATCGTCTGCTGCAGGTGAAGACTCTGAAGATACTCTCCGCTATAACCCGAGAATTTGTGTCCGTTGCTTTTGCAATTCCCTACCACCAAAATATCCCTATGGATAAATACATACAACTGTCGTTCTTACTTTTGTTCCCAGTTGATCTTGTCATTGGAAGATACCCTAAAATTCTCTATTGATCCGAGAATACTTTGTGCCTACTGCCTTGCAGTTCCTTTCCACCTGAATACCTCTAGGATAATTTCTCGCCCTTATCGAGTATCCACTCATCCCCAGTTGTTCATGTGTTTCACAATGGTCTTTGAAATACTATTCGAACCTCCAAAATTCCTCAGTAGCTTATTTCTCTGCAATACTTGTCTGCTTGCATTATGGATGCTTTCCATATGTCTGACAATATTCGTTAGTATCCTTAGACACCGTCATTTTGATCCTATTGATTCAACATGTGTGCGAATGCACACAATCATCAATCGACCCTTCTAATTTATCTTTCCGGCTCAGACGTCATTCTGAACATGAGCTGGTTCTGGACCAAACTATTTGACGTCAATTGTGCCTCTGGTCTATACAACTTATCCATCCTTGATCAGAGCGTCTGCTTCTGATCCTTTGATTTGGAAATCATAATTCCTTTGTTATCTAAGCATCGAATTATTCTGATGTTCTATAATATGATGCTCGTGCATTCTTTCTTCCTTTGATGGAGTATCGATACTCACATCAACTCCGTTGTGGATCACTCGATCCATTGTTGGATTGTTATCCGATAGTGTCCTTCATATTCAATCACCTTGTGAGTTCTTCCCCTGATACATAGTCCCTTTGGTAAATTGTATCATCTGCTTTGCTCTGCTTTCAAGCTGGTGGTATTTACTATTGAAGCTTGTGGTATATGCTTCCACGATACCCTGACGGGTTGAACCTATGCCTTCCTTAATATGTGTGGACTCGAAAGTTTTCACGAGTCATACTTATCTGGTATTGCACCAGGTAAAACTTTGAAGAACTAATGTTATTTTTGAAATACGAGAGGTGAATGGAAGGTTATGCATTGACGAAGTGGGAGTCGACCATGAACTTTGTGTTCATGCCCATGGGCACGATGTAGATCCTATCATGGAAGCTTCTTGAAATAATAACCATTTCATTAACAAATATCATCTGGTATCTGTGAATTGATCCTTTGCAATCGTGGTTTTGACCATGATCTCCTTTAAATACCATTTCTCGTGCATGTTTAAGCACTTACCTTCTATAGAGCAATACCCCAGTCCAAGCTCTACTTTGGACTGTCATCGAGTAATACCCCCCTGGTATCTCGAGATTATCTTGGAACTGCATAACTTCTTATGAGTTCTTCATCAAGTACTACATTCTCACTGATTACAATTTTTCATGGACTCTGAGTTATGAAACACTCAAAGACACCAATAACTGAACCGAGTCCGCACTATGGTTCAACTACTCTTAGTAATCTTCTTTAAGTATGAGTTTGTACCCAATCAAGCCATTCCTAGCCTGATCGGCTATATCCTTATCGTGCAACTTTTTAACTATGCTACATGGTGCTTATTCCCGGAGCACCACTTTCGACGATGAGCTAAGCTTACATCGATTTTCCTCGTCATAGCATTTCGCCTTGAACAACAAGCTTGATTTTGAGTTTGTGTCGAACTCATGGTTCCAATAACCTTTCGCTTCGACATTCCTTTGACTTGATGTCATCGCCGAGCGGTTACACCTTCTTGAAACCTCTCGACACAGTTGCCGGGATCATCATCAACATTTTGAATCCTTCCTGGGCATCAATTGAATTCATGATGGTAAGTGCCATCCTCGTCCCTTGGTAATTTGAGTTACCATCGACAACATATTTACCTTCCTTTCATCACAAACTTGTTCTTGTTAAGGATGCAACTTGCGATTCAGTTTGTGTTATGTTCTACCTTGAAGTATTACTGTCCCTTATGTCAAGGATGTTGCAAGGATTACTCCACCTCTTAAGAATTCTGGGTATTGTGATGCCCTCTCGCCATCACCCTTCTTTTTGGTCCTCGTGTTGCTTCTAACCGGAAAATACCAGTAAATGAACTCAGCTGTGAGACTACAGTATTCTTAGCAACCTTATTGCTTCGGAGTTAATGGACAATAAATCCAACTTGGTGTGTTGGTTGCTGAATCACCATTCTGGTATTAGTCGTGCATCCCAGCCCATATTTCCGGTGCACCTTTCAATCAACGCTTCAATGTGTATGGTTTCCTTGAGCATATATCTTTAAATCTTTTGATCTGACAGTTGTTATCTCCTTGTTCACCTAATTTTGGAAATACATCTTTTGGGACTCTCGATGGATTGTCGCTGAGTTCATCAGCCACCCCCTCATCCTCTCCTTGGTTTAATGATGAACTCATGATTCGAAACTTGCTTCCATAGTTCACTCCTCGAGTATCTTGCAACGCCGTCGCGTCAAATTGTGTCGCACCTTTTTCATGTCAGGCATCCTGAGTCTGAGGTGTCCTGACACCAATCAAATTTGAATCTCGGTCAGATATGATAGTTGGAACATATTTCAAGAGTTATAACATTGGTCTTTATATGACCCGGTAAGGTGATGTCATGCCTAGCACACCTGGCTCGAGGCCCTATTGTTATAGAATCCTTTTCAGCAAGGCTATCCATTCTTCCATGAGGAAATTGTAGGACTTTCCTATAAGTTGTTTCCGACGGATCCTTTGTGTTTCCAAAGTTTGATCTTCACCTGATGACCATGTCAATGCTATCTCGAAGCATGTCTATGGTACTCTGATTTTCAACAAGAACATTTGAAGCCCAATGCTAAATGTTTCTTGCTCAATTATCCAAACACCGTTGCATGGGTAATGTCATAAAATTTCTCTCCCCTTACCTAAAGGGTTCTCTACATTATATCATCTCATGGATATCATGCTCTACTTGTCCTTGGGAAGGATATACCCCTGAAATATGTGTTTAAACAAATTTTCCTTTCCATTTATTTGTTTAACCTTCCTTGTGATCCATATGATCTAAGCAGTAACGTTCTTCTGCTTTAGTAAACACCTTGTTGTACAACCATGTCAGTAAGACCCTGTTGCATTTGTCGATAGCATTCCGGTAACCACCGATGGATGAGAACTTTGCCTATTGGTCCGCCTCGTTCAACGAGCAGGAAAATAGTTCTCTTCGTCCGTCGCCCTTGGTACCAACGATGCAGTCAACATAACTGACCGACTACCCTCTAACATGCCTTGCTATCATGACCGTGCAAGATGTCACCACCCTTCCTACTTTCAACCCACATGGTGGGCCCATAACCCACAAGTTCCACAGGATCGAAACCTGACTCTCCTGTACACACCCTATTGTCAAAGTTATTCCTCGAGCTTGACTTCGCATGTAATTCACGGGCTACATGCCTAGCAATCTGTTCTGGTATCAGACGCAATACTTACTTCTGAACCCCTTTCTCACTCTGGTTCAGGCTTCGAGCAACTATCTATCTGCTGGGAACCTCTTATTGTACCTTCGTACCTTACTCTCGATGTATTTTTATATGTTCAACTCGAGAGATAATCTTGTGCTCATTCATGGGTTAACCCCAAATTGTTTTTCCTCATAAGCATTCTGTCGTAGCCGAGCTGCCCCTTACCTATTCGTAAGTACGTTGGAGATTTCGAAGAAAGGATGACGACTTGATCATGGTGACTTGAAGCAGACAAATGAAGACAGCAACGAAAGGGATCAACCTCTTCGAAAGAGCAAGCCAGAATGAGAAGACCCGCTAGATTCGTAACCAAACCTTCCCCCCTTTCACTACCTCTTAAATCTCGGGACGAGATTTCTTGTAGTGGAGGAGATTTGTGACGCCCGGGTATTTAAGCTACAGTAATCCCCTCTTAATGTTGCCATGTCATCGCAGTTAACTTGCTAAACCTCACTTTGATCCAAACCCAACAAATTCAAAGTTAAAATAAAGTCAAATTATTATTTCTTCAACCGGTAAAACAAAAATGTTCGGTCGTTTGCGAATATTCACTAGGTAATTAACCTGGAGGATCTAACATTAAATGGATTTTTAAATCTCCCCTGGAAATAATTAAAGTGGTCATACAACACCTTTTATGCCTTTTAAAATGTGAACTTATTTTCAAACAATTCCAAATAACCCACCAAACCTTTCGGACAATGCCCAAAATATCAGTAGGTAATTATGTGAGGAGTTTCAACTTTAACTAAAATCGTTTAGTACCTACACTAAGTACATAACAGTAGCTAAATAAATAAAACAGAAAAAGGGAAAATAGAAACCAAAGAAAGAAAAAAAAAGCAAAGCCCCCCTCCCCCTGGGCCATTTGGCCCAACTGGGCATCGAGGCCACCAGGAGGCCCACCCCATTCCCCCTTATCTCCCCGAGCGACCGAACCCTAGCCCGGTCCACCCCCACTGCTCTCGCACGAACTCCACTCCCCCCTCGATCCCCTTCTCCCCCCAC
>NC_041387.1:357487490-357491538 GCF_002162155.2 Triticum dicoccoides | reverse complement strand
TGGATCAGGATCGGCCCCGATCCAATCGACCCCGACGCCCAGCGCTCGCCGCCGCCCGACGCCGCCTCGCCGTTGGATGCCGGAGCGCTCCCCCACCGGCCTGCTTCTCCAACGGCGCCCCGACCCCATCGACCCCGACGCGCTCGCCGCCCGGAGCGCCTGGGCCTCGGTGAAGCCACCCCGCCCCGCTGCCTCCATCACCTGCCGCCCCATCATCGGACCCCCCTTCCTCTGCTTGATCCCGTCTGGATCAGGGGGGATGCGGATCCGATGTCGCCGACCGCGCTAACGCCGCCTCATCCGCGAACATGCCGTCGCCGGACTGCCTCGCCCCCTTCGCCATCGTCCGCCTCGTCCTCTCCCTCGCCGGACCACCCCAAGCCGCCTCGAGCCCACTGCCCCTCCCTACAGCTTCGCGGTGAGCCGCCGCGCCGGCTGCGCCTCCCCTCTCCTTCCCCCTCTCTACTCCCGTACTTCCCCGTGGTCACTGCTCATGCTACGCGTCCCGGGCACACCACTCGCACAGCCCCGCGCACGCTCGCCTCTGCGTCCCACAGGACTGCGGTACCGAGCGCCGCCTACAACTGCCGCTGGGCGTTGTCGTCCTCGACGCGCTCGGCCACCCCCGCGCCTCCCTTCATCGCCCCTGGACGCGGCTCGACCCCATGTTCAACGCGGCCAACCGCGTGCGGTTTGGCCACACCGGACGGCGAGTCCCTAACCCCGCCGCCGTTTTCTTTGCTCGCCGGTGGGCATGCACGCACACACGTTTAGCCAGTGGGTTGACCCACTGACGCGTGGGCCTGACCGGTTTAACTAACCGCTAAATGCTAGTTAAAAAAAACAATTAATTTCAGTTAACTAATCTCTGTTAAGTTAATGACTCCATGACAGAAGGGCCCCACTGTAATTTAAACAAAATTTGGTTAATCTAATAAACTAGAGACAATGACAAGTGGGACCCAAATACTATTCCCCTTTTGACCAGTCAACTTTTGACCGGGTCAACTCAGTCAATGACCCCACCTGTCAGCCAGATAAGCAACATTGTGGATACTTTTCCTGTGTACCCATAGCTTTTAATCTTTTATTTTCGAATTATTATTAATTCCAGGAATTTTAGGAAAATGTTTTAAACTTCAAAAAAATCATTTAAAATAATCCATAACTCAGATGAAAATGTTTTCTACATGAAAGTTGCTCAGAAAAATCAAACGAATCTGAATACGCGGTCCGTTCATCTGTCACATGCCCCTAGCATGCTGAACATAGGATATTCCCCCTCCGATCATTTGTCTAACACATGTCCGGAACCGGGAAAACATTCCCGGTTGAATCCCCCCTTCACCTATATCGTGTAGCCATGCATTAGGTCACACTCAGCACAGCACATTGCCATGTTACGCTTTGTGATGCTATGCTTGCTCTGTATTTATTTCTTCCCCCTCTTCTTCCGCTAGACACCGAGACCGATGCCGCTGCTACCCAGTACGACTACGGTGTTGACGACCCCTCTCTCTTGCCAGAGCAACCAGGCAAGCCCCCCCCCCTTGATCACTAGATATCGCCTACTCTTCTCTATACTGCTTGCATTAGAGTAGTGTAGCATGTTACTGCTTTCCGTTAATCCTATTCTGATGCATAGCCTGACATTGTTGCTACATCTGTTGATACCTTACCTGCAATCCTAAATACTTAGTATGGGATGCTAGTTTATCATTATTGGCCCTACATTCTTGTCGGTCTGCCTTGCTATACTATTGGGCCGTGATCACTCGGGAGGTGATCACGGGTATATACTATACATACATACATACTATACAGATGGTGACTAAAGTCGGGTCAGCTCGAAGAGTACCCGCGAGTGATTCACAGATTGGGGGCTGAAAGGACCTTTGTCCCGACGACCCTCTGTGTGGATCTTTGTGGCGGAGCGACAGGGCAGGTTGAGACCGCCTAGGAGAGAGGTGGGCCTGGCCCTGTTCGGCGTTCGCGGATATTTAACACGCTTAACGAGATCTTGGTATTTGATCTGAGTTGGCTACGAGCCTATACGCACTAACCATCTACGTGGGAGTAGTTATGGGTATCCCGACGTCGTGGTATCAGCCGAAGCACTTCAGACGTCAGCGACGGAGCGGCGCGCGCCGGATTGGACTGGAACGCCTGCTAGGCTAGGTCTGCTTCTGGCCGCCCTCGCAACGTGCAGGTGTGCTATGGGCGACGGGCCCAGACCCCTGTGCACTTAGGTTTAGACCGGCGTGCTGGCCTCTCTGTTTTGCCTAGGTGGGGCTGCGACGTGTTGATCTTCCGAGGCCGGGCATGACCCAGGAAAGTGTGTCCGGCCAAATGGGATCAAGCGTGTTGGGTAAGTTGGTGCACCCCTACAGGGAAGTTAATCTATTCGAATAGCCGTGATCTTCGGTAACAGGACGACTTGGAGTTGTACCTTGACCTTATGACAACTAGAACCGGATACCTAATAAAACACACCCTTCCAAGTTCCACAGACAACCCAGTGATCACTTTTCTATAGGGCGACGAGGAGGGGATCGCCGGGTAGGATTATGCTATGCGATGCTACTTGGAGATGCTACTTGGAGGACTTCAATCTACTCTCTTCTACGTGCTGCGAGACGGAGGCTGCCAGAAGCGTAGTCTTCGATAGGACTAGCTATCCCCCTTTTATTCTGGCATTCTGCAGTTCAGTCCACCGATATGGCCCTTTACACATATACCCATGCATATGTAGTGTAGCTCCTTGCTTGCGAGTACTTTGGATGAGTACTCACGGTTGCTTTTCTCCCTCTTTTCCCCTTTCCCTTCTACCTGGTTGTCGCAACCAGATGCTGGAGTCCAGGAGCCAGACGCCACCGTCGATGACTCCTACTACGCTGGAGGTGCCTACTACTACGTGCAGCCCGCTGACGACGACCATGAGTAGTTTAGGAGGATCCCAGGCAGGAGGCCTGCGCCTCTTTCGATCTGTATCCCAGTTTGTGCTAGCCTTCTTAAGGCAAACTTGTTTAACTTATGTCTGTACTTAGATATTGTTGTTTCCGCTGACTCGTCTATGACCGAGCACTCGTATTCGAGCCCTCGAGGCCCCTGGCTTGTATTATGATGCTTGTATGACTTATTTATGTTTTAGAGTTGTGTTGTGATATCTTCCCGTGAGTCCCTGATCTTGATCGTACACGTTTGCGTGTATGATTAGTGTACGATTGAATCGGGGGTGTCACAGCCCCGTTGACCAGGTCAACTATTGCTCGTAGCAGGGGCCCACATGTCAGTTTTTGTTAGTCTTAACTAACAACTAATTAGTTAATTAAACTAATTAAGTTAATTAATTAATTACTTTATTTAATTAATTAATAGTTTTTTCTTTCTCTTTTTTTAGGGGCTGGGCCCCATGTCAGTGGCACAAGGCCACGGGTCTGGGCGAAACGGGGCAGGCGCCCGCCCGAACGGGCTCGGACGTGCGGGCGCCGGTGCCGAGGCGTGGAGGCGGTAGCAGGGAGGGAGCAGTGGGGCTGCGACGGGGCGCATGGGCGAGCGAGGCGCAGGCGCTCGGCGACAGCAGAGTAGCTGGGCCGACGAGCGGGGTGGCTGCGGCGTCGGCTGGAAGTGGTGGCGCGGCTGGGCCAGTGACGGCGAGCGCGGGGCGCTACCAGGAGGCGGCGGAGGGTGCCGGATGCCGGCTCGGGGAGTAGGAGGCGCACGTGCGGCAGAGGTGCGAGGAGTGGGAGCTGTGCACGCATAGGGTGACTGGCGACCGCGGGCGCCGATAGAGGTAATGTAAGGGTGCGAGCTCGCGGTGGACATGTGAGGGGCTCGTAGCAATCGTAGCCCGCAGTGAGCGGGCGCGCGAGGGAGACCGTACCGCGGGCGCGACGAACGTGCGGGGGTGGCGCTGTACTGCGTGGTTGGCGTGGTTGTGGCGAGGGCCGAGGCCAAGGGAGGGGAGGGGAGCGTGCTCACGAGCTTTGCCTCGTAGAGGGGTCTGCGTGTCTTGGGGATGCCGGCGAGGGAGAGGCGGGGAGGTCCG
>NC_041387.1:357437843-357487101 GCF_002162155.2 Triticum dicoccoides | reverse complement strand
TTGGGATCGGGGGTGGTTATGGTTCGGTCAGATGTGAGAGGCCAAGAGGGGGGGGGGGTTATATCCCAGGGGGTTCGGCCAACCAGCTGGGGGTCCAGCTGGGCCAAACGTCCCAGGGAAGGGGGTTGGCCTTTTGCTTGTTATTTTATCCTTTTGTTTATTTTCTTTTACTGTTTTATTTTGCTTTCCAAATTGTTTTAGTTTTGTAAATTATACCAATAGCACCTAAATTAGTGATGTTAATTTGCACACTGCCATAAAAAGTTTGGGCACCCAAATAAAATAGTTTAACATTTTATAATATATTAAAGGCACTTAGTCGATTGTTTTCGCTACTATGTAAATCAGTTTAGTCCATTTAAATATTTTAAAAAAGATATTTCCTCCACCAATAATATTTGTGGTTTATTTGCCACAGTTTGAATTTTTTTGTTGACATTTCAAAACTTTAATTGTTTTGACTTTAATTCATATTTGAATTTGGATCGGTTCTGAACTAACGCGAGATTATCAACAATAATCGAGGTGACATGGCATCATTACCAGAGGGTTACTGTAGCTTGATTACCCGGGCGTCACACCGGTCCACCTACATATCGAATTATCAAAGTAGCGAACGCGAATCGAATAAACATGATGAAAGTGCCAAGATGAAATTCCCGTTTGTCCTCAAGAACTCTCTGCTTATTATAAGAGACCGTTCCGGCCCATGCTTTGCTACAAGAAGGATTTGGCTACCTTGCTGCACCTTAGTTATATTTCTGTCAAAAGAGACCCGGGAAGGCTCGAGAGAAGACCAGAAGAGTCATGAGGGAGCGACAAGCTCACCAGGCGCTCCCCAGGGGGCACCCCTGAGCTTGTGGACCCCTTGTGGCACCTCTTGACCTAATTTCACCTCTATAAATTCCAAAATATTCCCAATATACCAAAGAGCCACCTGAAACACTTTTCCCGCTGCTGCAAGCTTCTATTCGTCCGTAATCCCATCTAGAGGCCTTTTCCAGTACTTAGCCAGAGGTAGAATCCATAACGGACGGCTTCTACATCATCCTTGCTGCCTTCCGACGATGCGTGAGTAGTTCATAATAGACCTATGGGTCCATGTATTGTAGCTAGATGGCTTCTTCACTCTCTTCGATCTTCAATACAATGTTCTTGGAGTTCTATTCTATGTAATCTTCTTTTGCGGTGTGTTTTTGGGATCCAATGATTTGTGGGTTTATGATATGAATATTTCTAAATATTAATGAAGTATTTTCTGAAATTTATTATGCATTATTGTTATTATTTTCTATTTCTCTCGATCTATCCATTTGGTTTGGCCAACTAGATTGATTTATCTTTAGTGGAGAGGTGCTTTGTGATGAGTTCAATCTTGCGATGTTCTATCCCAGTGACAGAATGGGACAAGACACATATTTGTATTGGTGCCATTAAAGGTAAAATGACAGGGTTTATTCACATTTATTGGGTTTACTTTGTCTACATCATGTCATCTTGCTTAAGGCGTTACTCCGTTTTATACTTAATAGCCTAGATGCATGCTGCATAGCGATCAATGGGTGGAGTAATAGTAGTAGATGCAGGCAGGAGTAGGTCTACTTGTCTCGGACATGATGCCTATGTACATGATCATTGCCTTGAATATCATCATAACTATGCGCTTTTCTATCAGTTGCCAATAGTAATTTGTCTACCCACCATATGCTATGCGTTCGAGAGAGGCCTCTAGTGAAAACTAAGGCCCCCGGGTCTACTTTTTTACCATATATAAAACAGAAAAATATGTTGCAGCAATTTTCAATTTTATTTTATTTTATATGTGCAATTTATCTATCTATCACTACAAGATTTAATTCTAGTAACCGCCAAGGGGATTGACAACCCCCTTGTTTGTGTTGGGTGCAAGTATTTGCTTTTGTGTGTGCAGGTGCTGTTCATGAGGCTTTGCGTGATTCTGCTACTGAATTGATAATATTGGTTCTTAACAGAGTGAAATACTTACCTTTACTCTACTTCATCATCCTCTCCTCTTCGTTGAAATCCCAATGCATCTCACAACTAATAGGAAGAATTTCTCGTGCTGTTGCCGAGGACACATCATCAAAACCTATCAAGTACCTTTGCATAAAATATCATCTACTTGCTCTTACTTTAGTTACCTTTTTATTTTCCTTTGCCTCTTGTTTTCATGTCCCCCACTTCTATTATTTTTATAAAAACACAATAATATTTTTGTTTGCTCGTTTGCTTGCTTTGCCACTATGTCTCAAGAAAACACTAAGCTGTGTGATTTTTGACATACTAATAATAATAATTTTGTTAGTACTCCAGTTTCTCCTCTACTAGTGCGGAGTCATGTGATATTAATGATGCTTTGCTAAATCTTGTTATGAAAGAATAATTTTCTTGTAGTCCTAATGAAGATGTTGCATCCCATCTTAAGACTTTCGTAGAATTATGTGATATGCAAAAGTAAAAATACGTGGATAATGATATTTGTAAATTGGAGTTATTTTCGTTCTCACTACGAGATAATGCTACAACTTGGTTGACATCCTTGCCTGGAAATAGTATTGATTCTAGGGATAAGTGTAAGGATGCTTTTATTGCCAAGTATTTTCCTCCGGCTAAAATTATTTCTCCTAGAAATCAAATTATGAATTTTAAGCAACTTGATCATGAACATGTTGCACAATCTTGGGAGAGAATGTAATTAATGATAAGAGATTGTCCCACTCAAGGTTTAAGTTTATGGATGATTATACAAAATTTCTATGCGGGACTGAACTTTGTTTCTTGAAATCTTCTAGACTCTGCTGCAGGTGGTACTTTTATGAAAATCACATATGGAGAAGCTACCAAACTCATTGAAAAATATAATGGAAAATTACTCTCAATGGTATACTAAAAGAGCTCCAACTGGTAAGAAGGTAAATTCTGTCGAAGAAATTACTACTTTAAGTTATAAAATGGACGCTCTTATGAAATTGGTTGCTAATAAAAATGCTTATGTTGGTCCTAATGATGTGCCATTTTCTACTTTGATTGAGCAAATTAATGATTCCGTTGATGTGAATTTTGTCTCTAGAAATAATTTCAATAACAATGCTTATAGAGGTAATTTTAATCCTAACCGTATCCTAGAAATCCCTCTAATAATTATGGAAATTCCTATGGAAATTCTTATAATAATTATATGATACCTACTAATCTTGAAAGTAATATTAAAGAATTAATTAATTCTCAAAAGATTTTTAGTGCCATGCTAGAACAAAAATAGAATAAAGTTGATGATATGGCTAGGAACATCGTTAGAATTACTGCTCATGATGTGGAAACTCATAAATCAAATTTTTTTCCACCTGAGCTTGATAATAATATGTCCATTAAATCTGTGTCTGTCTCCATTAATGAAAGTAAAGAAAGAACCACTAGGTTAAGAGCTGAGCGAGAATTCCTAGAAAAGGCTATTCCACTCAATTTCTACCGTAATCACGATGAAGATATTAAAATGATTGGTGTCTCACCCATTGAATAATTGTTTAATAATATAAAACTTGATTAAAAATGGACTGGAGATGAGTCAACTTTGGCTAGAAGGCGTCGCAATTGTTCAGAGGGTGATGATCTTAACGATAAAAATAATAAAAGTGGGTTTGGAGAGGTCAAGACTTTAACTAGTGATGTGCCCACTACTTTTGATTACAAGGACTTTAATTATGATAGTTTTTCTTTAGTAGAGTGTATTTCCTTTTTGCAATCCATGATAAATTCACCCAATGCTTATGAACAAAATAAATCTTTCACTAAACATATCATACAAACTATGATGAAAGCTCATGAAGAAAAGCTAGAATTGGAGGTTTCAATACCTAGGAAATTGCATGATGAATGGTAACCTACTATTAAAGTAAACATTAAAGATTATGAATGTAATGCTCTATGTGATTTGGGTGCTAGCATTTCTACTATACTGAAATATTTATGTGATTTGCTAGGCCTAGTGGATATGGATGAATGTTCCCTTAATTTGCTCTCAACGGATTCACCTATGAATAAACCATTGGATAGAATAAATAATGTGCTTATTCTTGCAAATAGAAATTATGTGCCCATGGATTTCATTGTGCTTGATATGGAATGTAATCCGTCTTGCCCTATAGAACTTTGTAGGCCCTTCCTACGAACCATAGGTTTTATTATTGGTATGAAAGAAGAAAACATAAGGTTCCGGTTTCCGTTTAAGAATGGAAAGGAACACTTACCTAGAACCACCATATGAATCAATTATGAGGGCCACCTATGGGTTGAAAAGCAAAGATGACAATACTTGAAACTATGCATTACGCCTAGCTAGGGGCGTAAAACAATAGTGCTTGTTGGGAGGCAACCCAATAGTTATCTTATTTTACTTGTTTTCTTTTCTGTTTTTGAGTGTCCAAACAATTATGCTACTTTTATGATTGTGTTTTTAATGTTTTCATTCGTGTTTGTGCCAAGTAAAGCCTTTGGGAAGATTTGGTTGATAGTCAACTTGATTTTCTCAAAAAATAAATATTTTGCACCCGATACTAGAATTTTTAAAATCCACTGGAACGTGATAAAATTATGTATTTTTACACATTATTTATATACAAATTTCCCATGTTGTCCTAATTTTTCTGAATTTTTGGAGTTACAGAAGTATTACGTTTGTGCAAAGCATTACAGACTGTTCTGTTTTAGACATATTCTATTTTTGTTGCATAGTTTGTTTGTTTTAAGTATGCTATGGATTATATCGTGGAGTCTAAGTCATGGAATAGTTAGAATACAATAGGTATTATGAAATAATAAAATATGAATGGGTTTATAACAACACCTAAAATTTATTATTTGCTTGTTATACTAATGGATCTCACGAGGTTTCTGTTGAGTTTTGTGTTTTGAAGTTTTCAAGTTTTGGTCAGATCATGATGGATGAAGGAACAAGGAGAGGCAAGACCCTAAGCTTGGGGATGCCCAAGGAACTCCAAGGTAATATTCAAGGAGAACTAATCATGTAAGCTTGGGGATGCCCCAGATGGCATCCCCTGTTTCATCTACAATCCATCAGTATATTACTTGGAGCTATATTTTTGTTCATCACATGATATGAGTTTTGCTTAGAGCATCATGTATTATAGTAGTATTTGCTTTGTTCTCTTTTTAGTTTGCCAGAATCATTGTTTTCTGCACGCACCTTTTGGGAGGGACATTCATTTATTCACGATTTGTTAGAATACTCTATGTGCTTCACTTATATCTTTTAAGCTAGGCAGTTGCTCTAGTGCTTCACTTATATCTTTTAGAGCATGGCAGTGGTTATATTTTAAACAAATATTTGCACTCTCATGCTTCACTTATATATTTTTGAGACTATAATAAATAGTAATGGCAATATGCACATGTCATGAAATTGGTCCTGATATGATAGGTATTCAAGATGGATATAATAAAAACTTTCATGTAAATCACTAAATATGATACGTTTGATTCCTTGCAATAGTTTTGCAATATCAAGATGGTAATATGTGGGAGGTACTAGTGAATAATTGTGGTTTAGTAAGAATATTGGTGTTAAGGTTTGTGATTCCCGAAGCATGCACGTACAGTCTCTAGTTATGCTAAGAAGTTGGAGCACGATTTATTATTGAGTGTCTTGCTTTGCGTGAGGGTGGGAGCGCATGATGGTTAAGTCCTACCAACCTCCCCCCTAGTGAGTTCTTTATGGATAATGCCAGTCCATGGATTATACACACTCTCACCTTTCCACAATTTGCTAGCTTCTTCGGTACCGTGCTTTACCCTTTCTCACCTCGAGAGTCCGTGCAAATTTCGCCGGTGCATCCAAACCCCGTGATATGATAGACTCTATCACACATAAGCCTCCTTATATCTTCCTTAAAACATCCCCATACCTACCTATCATGGCATTTCCATAGCCATTCCGAGATATATTGCCATGCAACTTCCACCGTTCCGTTATTATGACATACACCTTCATTGTCATATTGCTTTGCATGATTATATAGCCGACATAGTATGTTTGGCTTAGCCAGTGTTCATCATTATCATACATATTACACTAGTATCATTGCACATCCTGGTACATTGCTAGAGGAATTCATATAGAGTCATATTGTTTTAATCTTATCGAGTTGTAATATTGAGTTCTAAGTAAATAGAAGTGTGATGGTCATCATTATTAGAGCATTGTCCCAATGAGGAAATAGAAAAGAGGCCAAAAAGAGCCCAACAAAAAATGAGAGAAAAAGAGAGAAGGGGTAATGTTACTATCCCTTTCCACACTTGGGCTTCAAACTAGCACCATGTTTTTCATATAGAGAGTCTCCTATGTTTTCACTTCCATATACTAGTGGGAAATTTTCATTATAGAACTTGACTTGTACATTTTGATGATGAGCTTCCTAAAATTCCCGAGGTCTTCATGAGCAAGCAAGTTGGATGCACACCGGCCGAGTTATTTTTCAATTTGAGCTTTCATACACTTATAGCTCTTAGTGCTTCCGTTGCATGGCAATCCCTACTCCTCGCATTGACATCAATTGATGGGTATCTCCATAGCCTGTTGATTAGCCGCGTTGATGTGAGACTATCTTCCTTTTTTCTCTTCGCCTTATTAATCTCTACCACTGCATTCTATTCCATCCATAGTGCTATATCCATGGCTTACGCTCATGAATTGCATGCGGGTTGAAAATGAAGCGCGTTAAAAAGTATGAACCAATTGCTTGGCTTGTCATCGACGTTGTTCATGATTTATATTTTGCGTTAAGAAGATGGAGCATGACAAGACTATATGTTTCTAGGGATATCATTCTTTAGCTTTTTTATTTTGAAAGGCATGATTGTTTGTTGGTATGCCTGAGTATATTCTTTTATATGCATTTATATACTATTTTATATAATTTTTTGGGACTATCTGTTAACCTAGTGCCTAGTGCTAGTTGCAGTTTTTTTTGCTTCTTTTTGGCTTTTTAGAAAATCTATATCAAACGGAGTCCAAACGCGACGAAACCTTACAGTGATTTTTTATGGACCAGATGGGACCCACGAAGGTTCGGGAGAAGACCAAAAGAGACACAAGGGAGGGATAAGCTCACGAGACACGCCCGAGGGGGCGCCTCCTGAGCTTGTGGGCCACTCGTGGCACCTCTTGGCCTAATTCCGCCTCTATAAATTTCCAAATATTCCCAATATACCAGAGAGCCACCCAAAACACTTTTTCCGCCACTGCAAGCATGTGTTCTCCCGTGATACGAATCTGGAGGACTTTTCCAGTACTCTGCCAGAGGGGCATCGATCACGGAGGGCTTCTACATCATCCTTGTTGCCTTCCAATGATGTGTGAGTACTTCACCAAAGACATAAGGGTCTATGTATAGTAGCTAGACGGCTTCTTCTCTCTCTCTCTTTGATCTTCAATACAATGTTCTCCTCGATGTTCTTGGAGTTCTATTCGATGTAATCTTCTTTTGTAGTGCATTTGTTGGGATCCAATGAACTGTGGGTTTATGATATGAATATTAATGGAGTATTTTCCAAACTTTATTATGCATGATTATTATACCTTTGTATTTCTCTTTGATCTGTCCGTTTGGTTTGGCCAACTAGATTGATTTATATTCAGCGGCAGAGGTGCTATGTGATTGGCTCAATGTTGCGGTGCTCTATCCTAGTGACAGGAAGGGACAAGACATGTATTTGTATTGTTGCCATTAAGGGTAAACGACAGGGTTTATTCATATTGATTGGGTTTACTTTGTCTACACCATGACATCTTGCTTAAGGCGTTACTCTATTTTATAATTAATACCTAATGTCTGCTAGAACTACATCGGTATTTCCCCAAAGAGGTAGGGATGATGCAGTATAGCGACGGTAGATATTTCCCTCAATGATGAGACCAAGGTTATCGAACCAGTAGGAGAACCTCCTCACACCACGTAAACAACACCTGCACACAAATAACAAATACTCGCAACCCGACGTGTTAAAGGGGTTGTCAATCCCTTTCGGGTACGGCGCCTCAAGATAGGCAAATAACGTGAGGTAAAAGTGGTAGACATGATAAATAGATCGCGGAACAAATAAATTGCAGCAAGGTATTTTTGTATTTTTGGTTTAATAGATCTGAAAAAAATGCAAAGGAAAAAACCCGCAAAGGAAAATATGATGAAAAGAGACCCGGGGGTCGTAGGTTTCACTAGTGGCTTCTCTCGAGAAAAATAGCAAACGGTGGGAAAACAATTATTGTTGGGCAATTGATAGAACATGACAATATCCAGGCAATGATCATTATATAGGTATCACGTCCAAGATTAGTAGACCGACTCCTTCCCGCATCTACTACTATTACTCCACACATCAACAACTATGCAACATGCATCTAGTGTATTAAGTTCATGGAGAAATGGAGTAATGCAATAAGAACGATGACATGATGTAGAAATGGTCTATCTATGTATTGATAGACCCCATCGTTTTATCCTTATTAGCAACGATATATACGTGTCGGTTCCCCTTCTGTCACTGGGATCATGCACCGTAAGATCGAACCCACTACAAAGCACCTCTTCCCATTGCAAGATAAATAGATCAGGTTGGCCAAACAAAACCCTAATATCGGAGAAGAAATACGAGGCTATAAGCAATCATGCATATAAGAGATCAAAGAAGACTCAAATAACTTCCATCATATCCCAACAAACACACCGCAAAAGGCTTACATCATATGGATCTCCAACAGACCATTGTATTGATAATCAAGAGAGAGAGAGGAAGCCATCTAGCTGCTAACTACAGACCCGTAGGTCTACAAAGAACTACTCATGCATCATTAGAGAGGCACCAATGGAAGTGGTGAACCCCTCCGTGATGGTGTCTAGATTGGATCTGGTGGTTCTGGACTCTGCGGCGGTTAGAATTGAATTTCGTCGACTGCCCTAGGGTTTCTGGAATATTGGGGTATTTATAGAGCAAAGAGGCGGTTCAGGGGGCACCCGAGGTGGGAACAACCCACCAGGCGTGCCTGGGCCTCCTGGCGCGCCCTGGTGGGTGCTGCCCCCCTCGAGGCACCCCCAGGTGCAGCCTTGGCCCACTGGATGTCTTCTGGCCCAAAAAGATCTTCAAGAAGTTTCTCTGCGTTTGGACTCCATTTGATATTGATTTCCCGCGATGTAAAAAACATGCATAAAACAGCAACAGGCACAGGGCACTATGTTAATTGGTTAGTACCAAAAAATGATATAAAATGACTATAAAATGATTGTAAAACATCGAAGAATGATAATATAACAACATGGAACAATTAAAAATTATAGATACATTGGAGACGTATCAGCATCCCCAAGCTTAATTCCTGCTCGTCTCGAGTAGGTAAATGATAGAACTTAATTTTTGATGTGGAATGCCACCTAACATGTTCATCACATTTCTTTTCTTTGTAGCATGGACATATGGACTTTTATATGATTCAAAGCAATAGTGTAGTTTTGACATGAAGACTTTAATACTCAAGCATACTAACAAGCAACCATGTCTTTCAAAATATCAACACTAAAGCAAGTTATCACTGGCCCATTATGCTCAATCATTGATCCATTCATGAAACACACTTGAATATTAGCTAGACCCAATGCTAAAATACGATCATAGTGCCCCTTAGTTGGTGCTTTATAAGAGAAGATGGATACTCAAATTCAAAAACAAAAATGCATAAGTAAAAGAAAGGCCCTTCGTGGAGGTAAGTAGGGATTTGTAGAGTTGCCAGAGCTCAAATCTTAAACTGAGAGATAAACATATTTTTGAGAGGCATACTTTTCCCACCAACGAAAATGATTTAGAGATCTGAACACTTTCCATGCTAGGTACATCATAGGCAGTTCCCAAACAGAAAATAAAGTTTATCCTTTTTCCACCATTACTAAGAAAAAGGGTTTCCCCCCGCTTTGTATTACAAAGCAAACATCCGATACAACCAACGATAGGTGCTGGGGCGGAAGCAGCACAACCACGCCCAAAAGAAAAGAAAGAGAAAAAAGAAAAGAAACAAATGCCGATAATGGCGGATCGACAAAGACAACGAATCCTCTCTACCGCTGCTTCCACCGGAAATCGTCCCCCAAGCTCCAAGACTCGGAAGTGCCGGTACCAATCAACACCTCCAAGAAGGGACGCGATGATGATGCTGCTGCTGCAAGGGGTTTCCCCCGGCACACAGTGAGGAAAGAAGAAGGGTAGCCCAGACGCCCTCCAGGAAGGTCCGATGGCACCCTTAGGCGCCACCGCGTCGGGTCGGCCAAGCGAACAGGGATTACTCGTGATCCCATCCTCCCCCTCAGGCACTCTGGAGCTCGCCACCAAACCGACCAGCACCCTGCGCACATGGACACGAAGGTTCCCACACTGTCTCACCACGACACCGCGAAGATGGCCTGCACAATGAGGAAGGGGAGCCGGGACTAGGGTAGCAGCACCGTCAGCATACTGGAGGGCCCCACCTCCACCATCCACGACGGTAGCCGACCGGACGCCAAAGCGGGAGTCTGCCAGGCCCGTGGCCCCACAGGCCCGACCGGGCCCTCAGAGGCCCGGACATCTCCCGCCTCTACGCCGCAGTTGGCATGACGACGGTGTCACTGCCCCCTGTCCGAGCTACTCCACCACCTCACCACACAGACGACGACGAGGCCACGCCGGGGCCCGGCCCGCTAGGACCCAGATGAGTCCCGTGGGCCCTGATCTAGGCCAGGGGCGCGTCACCAGCCAACCAGCGCCACCACGCCATTTCATCGCCAAGGGGTCGCACCACCACCGTGCGAGCCGTTGGCCACCGCGCTGGGACGCCGGGTCGTCATCAGGCCGAGGGGCACCGCCGCCGCCCCCATGCCTCGGGCAGGGAGCCGCGCACGCGGGGACAAGCAGGCCCCGCTACCGCCAACACCACCCGACCAGCGTCGGGGGCACCTATCGGTGGCGGCAGGGAGGAAAGGAGCGACGAGGGCGGCCGAAGGGCGCCGTGCTCAAAAAGATATAAGTCAAGCACTAGAGAAAATCCATGGCTCTAAAAATTTAAGTGAAGCATAGGAGCAAGCATAACATAAATTTTGTCTCCCTCAAAAGGGTGTGTCCAGCAAGGATTCAACACTTAAAACACAAAGCAAAACGAGCAAAGTCTCATATCATACAAGACGCTCCAATCAAAACTTATATTATGTGACGAATAAAAATATAGCTTCAAGTAAAATACCCATGGTTGTTAGAAGAAACCGGGATGCCACTCAAGGGCATCCCCAAGCTTAGTTGCTTGCTACTTCTTGAATATTATCTTGGGGTGCCTCTTGCATCCCCAAGCTTAGCCTTTTGCTAATCCTTATTCCTTCATCCATCGTAAGATCACCCAAAACTTGAAAACTTCAACCACACAAACCTCAAACAAAACCTTCGTGAGATCCGTTAGTATAAGAAAGAAAACCACTACTATAAGTACTGTAGAAAAACTATTCATATTTTGTTTTTTCATTATATCTGTTGTATTCCAACTTTCCTATGGCAAAAACTCATCAAAGAAAACCATAGAATGATCAAAACAAGCACACAACGGAAAGAAAATAAAATCTGCCAAAAACAGTACAGTCTGTAGCAATCTGGATATTTCTAATACTTATGTAACTCCAAAAATTCTGAAATAAATTGGTGGACGTGAGAAATTTGTCTATTAATCTTATGCAAAAAGAATCAACTCAAAATCACTCTTCTATAAAAACAGACAAATAATCTCGTGAGTGCAAAAGTTTCTGTTTTTTAGCAAGATCAAATCAACTTTCACCCAAATCTTCCCAAAGGCCTTGCTTGGCACAAACACTTAATAAAACACAAAAAACACAATAATAGAATTATAATAATTGTTATAACACACAAGAACAGAAGAAAAACGCAATAATAAATTTTATTCATTGGGCTGCCTCCCAGCAAGCGCTATCATTTTACGCCCCTAGCTAGGCATAACACGTAGGATCTAAGTGTTGTTATCTTTAGTTATAGATCAATAAGATGCCCTCATGATTGATTCATATGGTGGCCTAATTCTTGTTCTAGGGAAGTGTTCCATTCCCTTCCTTAGTGGAAATTGAAATTTAATATGGCCTTCTTTCATGTCAATCACGGCACCAATAGTACGCAAAAACGGTCTACCAACAATAATTGGACAAGGCGGATTGCAATCAATATGAAGAACAATAAAATCTGTGGGCACATAATTCCTATTTGCAAGAACAAGAACATCATTAATTCTTCCCATAGGATTTTTAATAGTAGAATCCGCTAAGTGCAAATTTAAAGAGCATTCTTCTATATTGATAAGACCAAGCACATCAGATAAAGATTTCGGAATTGTAAAAACACTAGCACCCAAGTCACATAAAGAAAAACATTCATAATTTTTAATCTTGACTTTGATAGTAGGTTCCCACTCATCATGCAATTTTCTAGGAATTGAAACTTCTAATTCCAACTTTTCTTCAAAAGCTTTCATGATGGCATCAACAATATGTTTAGTAAAAGCTTTATTTTGTTCATAAGCATGGGGTGAATTTATCATGGATTGCAACAAAGAAATACAATCAACCAAAGAGCAACTATTATAGTTAAAGTCTTTGTAATGAAAAATAGTGGTCACATCACTAGTTGAAGTATTGACCTCTTCAAACCCAGTTTTATCAAATTTTTCAACAAGATTTTCACCCTCCGAATCATAGGGACGCCTTCTAACTAAAGTTGACTCTTCTCCAGACCCTTTTTCATCAATCTTAATTTTACTAAACAAGGAATAAATAGAAGAAACACCAATCATTTTAAGATCTTCATAACTCTTATGTTGGTAATAACTAGAAAACACTCTTCCTAAAATTTCTCTTTTAGCTCTAAGCATAGCAGTTCTTTTCTTATTTCCATCCATTGAAACATAAAGAGCTTTAATTGATTCTTCAACTTTAGGCACAAAAATTTTCATCTTGAGAGTTTCTACATCATGAGAAATCCTATTAACACTTCTAGCGAAATCATCAAGTTTATTCAACTTTTCTTCTATCGAAGTATTGAAAGCCTTTTGCGTATTGATAAATTCTTTAATATTGCTGTCAAGATCAGAGGTGTTTCTAATATTATTATAGGTTGGATTACCATAGGAACTACCAGTGTTATTAGAGGAATTACCAGGAAAAGGCCAAGGATTAAAGTTACCTCTATAAGCATTGTTATTGAAATTGTTTCACGAGACAAAATTCACATCTATGGCATCACTATTTTTATCAATCAAAGTAGACAAAGGAACATCATTAAAATCAATAGGAGCACTTTTATTAGCAACCAACTTCATAAGAGCATCAACTTTTTCACTCAAAGAATTTATTTCTTCTACCGAATTGACTTTTTTACTATTAGGAGCTCTTTCAGTATGCCATTGCGAGTAATTTGCTATAATATTGTCTAGCAATTTAGTAGCTTCCCCCAAAGTAATTTCCATAAAAGTACTCCCCACGGCGGAATCTAAAAGATTACGAGAAACAAAATTCAATCCCGCATAAATTTTTTGTATGATCATCCAAAGATTTAACCCCCTGAGTTGGGCAATTCCTTAGCATCAATTTCATCCTTTCCCAAGATTGTGCAACATTCTCATGTTCAAGTTGCTTGAAATTCATGATCTGGGTTCTAAGGGAAATAATTTTTGCGGGCTAAAATACTTAGTGATAAAAGCATCTTTGCACTTGTTCCAAGAATCGATACTATTGCGAGTTAAAGAAGAAAACCAAATTTTTGCACGATCTCGCAAGGAAAACGGAAATAATTTCAACTTCACAACATCATTGTCCACATCTTTTTTCTTTTTCATATCGCATAATTCCGCGAACGTGTTAAGATGGGATGCGGCATCCTCATTAGGAGTGCCGACAAATTGATCTTTCACGACAAAATTCAGCAAAGCAGTATTAATATCACATGACTCCGCACTTGTGGCGGGAGGAGCAATCAGAGTGCTAATAAAATCTTTGTTGTTGGTATTTGATAAATAACACAACTTGGTGTTCTCTTGAGTCATGATGAATTCAAAACAATATTGCACTCAATAACAAATTTGACGAGAAAAACAGCGAACGAAAAAGAGGGCGAATAAAACGGTAAATATTTGTGAAGTCGAGGAGAGGAAAATGAGAGGCAAATGGAAAATAATGTAAATTGAGAGGAGATGAGATTTGTGGTTTGGAACCTGGTTGATGTTGAAGATCCTTTCCGGCAATGACGCTAGAAATTCATTTTGATGTCTGCTAGAACTACGTCAGTATTTCCCCAAAGAGGAAGGGATGATGCAGTATAGCGATAGTACGTATTTCACCTAGTGATGGGAACAAGGTTATAGAACTAGTAAGAGAACCTCCTCACACCACGTAAACATCACCTGCACACAAATAAAATATACTCGCAACCTGACGTGTTAAACGGGTTGTCAATCCCTTTCAGGTACGGTGCCTCAAGATAGGCAAACAATGTGAGGTAAAAGTGGTAGATAAAATAAATAGATCGTGGAACAAATAAATTGCATTAAGGTTCTTTTGTATTTTTGGTTTAATATATCTAAAAATAAATGCAAAGGAAAATATATCGCAAAGGCAAATATGATGAAAAGAGACCCAGGGGACGTAGGTTTCACTAGTGGCTTCTCCCGAGAAAAATAGCAAACAGTGCAAAAACTGTTACTCTCTAGCAATTGATAGAACTTTGAATAATTATGAAGATATCTAGGCAATGATCATTATATAGGCATCATGTCCAAGATTAGTAGACCAACTCCTGCCTGCATCTACTACTATTACTCCGCACATCGACCGCTATCCAACATGCATCTAGTGTATTAAGTTCATGGAGAAATGGAGTAATGCAATAAGAATGATGACATGTTGTAGACAAGATCTATCTATGTAGAGATAGACCCCATCATTTTATCCTTAGTAGCAACGATACATACGTGTCGGTTCCCCTTCTGTCACTGGGATCAAGCACCATAAGATCAAACCCACTACAAAGAACCTTTTCCCATTGCAAGGTAAATAGATTAAGTTGGCCAAACGAAACCCAAATATCGGAGAAGAAATATGAGGCCATAAGAAGTCATGCATATAAGATATCAAACAAGACTCAAATAACTTCAATGGATAAAAACATAGATCTGATCATAAACTCAAAGTTCATCGGATCCCAACAAACACACCGCAAACGGCTTACATCATATGGATCTGCAAGAGACCATTGTATTGATAATCAAGAGAGAGAGAGAGAGAGAGAGAGAGAGAGAGAGAGAGAGAGAGAGGAACCCATCTAGCTACTAACTATGGACCCGTAGGTCTACAAAGACTACTCACGCATCATCTGAGAGGCACCAACGGAAGTGTTGAACCCCTCCGTGATGGTGTCTAGATTCGATCTGGTGCTTCTGGACTCTGCGGCGGCTGGAATTGATTTTTGTCGACTACCCTAGGGTTTCTGGAATATTGGGGTATTTATAGAGTAAAGAGGCGGTTCAGGGGGCACCCGAGGTGGGTACAACCCACCAGGGCGCGCCTGGGCCTCCTGGCGCACCCTGGTCTGTGCTTCCCTCCTCGAGACACCACCCAGGTGCAGCCTTGGCCCACTGGATGTCTTCTGGCCCAAAAAAAATCCTCAAGAAGATTTGCTGCGTTTGGACTCCGTTTGATATTGATTTCCTGTGATGTAAAAAACATGCAGAAAACATCATCTGGAACTGGGCACTATGTCAATAGGTTAGTACCAAAAAATGATATAAAATGATTGTAAAACATCCAAGAATGATAATATAATAGCATGGAACAATAAAAAATTATAGATACATTGGAGTGTATCAATACCCTAGATTCCTGCTGGATAGCGGTCGATGGGTGGAGTAATAGTAGTAGATGCATGCAGGATTCGATCTACTTGTCTCGGACATGATGCATGGATACATGACCATTGCCTTGAATATCTTCATAACTATGAGCTTTTCTATCAATTGCCCAGCAGTAATTGGTCTACCCATCGTATGCTATGCGTTCGAGAGAGAAGGCTCTAGTGAAGACTCTGGCCCGGGGTCAATTTTTATCATATATAATAACACAAAAATACCTTGCTGCAATTTTCTATTTTATTTTATTTTATCTTTGCAATTTATCTATCTACCACTACAAGATTTAATCCTTGCAAGTAACCGCCGAGGGGATTGACAACCCCCTTTGTTGGCATTGGGTGCAAGTATTTGCTTTTGTGTGAGCAGGTGTTGTTCACGAGGTTTTGTATGATTCTCCTACTGGATTGATAACCTTGGTTCTTAACTAAGGAAAATACTTATCTCTACTGTACTGCATTGTCCTCTCCTCTTCGGGGAAATCCCAATGCAGCTCGAAGTAGCAGTAGGTCGGGAAGTATGGCCAGTTTAGAGCCATCCATAGTCTCTTGATAAAATAACCCATCCTTTACGATGATGGAAAGCTCTGCATCTTTCTGAAAACTAGGATCATCATCACAAGCATACGTCTCTGGCTCTGGAGAGGGAAAACTTACTGTTTCCATCTCTGTTCAGATATGTTAAACTTCTATTCATGAAATAAAAATACAATGTTCGGATAGACGAGGTAATTCGAGGAAGACTCACCGCCTCAACGGATCGATGATAAGAGAAGCCATTGATAAACTTCCGTTTGGCGAATTCTTCTCCCCCCTTATATATGCCGACTACAGTAATGACCATGGTTGGCTGATCCTTAAAGCGTTCCCGCATAGAGGATGTCACCGTTAGCCCAATTATACCTCCACAAAGGATGTATGCGTTGTTGAAGTGTCTAGAATCCTTAGGAAATGGCCATCACCATCACATCAATGATGGTCAGCTTGTTGTGCGCTAATTACCTCACTTGGGTGGCTATATGAGCCACCTCGCTATCATCCTTTTGGTAGGAACTCCTCAGCCACCAATTGAAGCGTTTCTTTGAAGGTGCATAGGAGAAGATTAGAAGCCCAAAACAGATCGGGTCGTAAAGAGGGACATCGACCATATAAAACCATTCGGTGGCCTATGTCTCAGTGTCCTCTCTACGGGTGCCAGGAAGATAGCTAGTCCCCGCAATACGTCATACCTCGGCTCCGCCCACTTCATGAATTTTCTCATCTCGGGATAATGGCATCAGACAGAAATACTTCCTCCATAGCCCAAAGTGCTCCTCACATTCGAGGTACATCTTGCAGACGGCGACGAATACCGCAACATGTAGGATCGAATTGGGCATTAGGTGGTGGAGTTGGATTCTGTGAAATGCCAACAACCTCTGAAGGAATTGAGGGATTGGAAATCCAAGACCTCGCAATAACAAGGGAACAAAGCAAACTCGTTCCTCCCCATGTGGAATGGTATGATTATCCATATGTGCTGACCCCTCTAAGAATACCAAGCCAGGGTGAGTGGAGGTGACATTTGAATCCGAGAGATAACCTAGAGTAGCAAGTTGGTCCATTTGTATATGGGTGATGGAACAACTTCCCCAATCACACATGAGAGGCCCGTGGGAGCGTGTCAACGAGCCTACGCCACTTGCCATTGTCGGAGCTTTCGAGCTAAGCTTTGAGAAGAAAGTTTCTTACTGGGCGAGATGAGGAAAGGCTGGGGTGTGATGTTTGTTGTGACCCTAGGTAATTAAATACCCATTGAATCAAGCAAGGAAGACACTTCGATGTCTAGCCATAGGTGCTCTTGTTCCTTGGATTACACAAAGATCCAATTTTTTTTAAAATAATAACCAAAGGCCACATATGTGGGATCCGTGGTGAATCGCCAATAAAGGTCTTCACATTACATGAAGTGAGGGCCGCCTAGTCTGATGTATGTTAATGTTGGGCCCCTTGTTGAGGAAGCCGAAGATGTTTTGAAGATCCTGACACCAAACTTAAACCAATGAAGGAGGAACTCACATGCCATGCCTAAGACATTGTGTCAAGCATGGAGCTGCCATCCTCAACTTCGAAGACTAGTTTAGGGGCTAATGACAGTGTCCCGGACTAAGGGGTGCTAGCCAATATGAACCACAGTCGACTGGATGAACTTACAACCCACTGATCTCCGTAAGGAAGGACTCAAAAAGCTATGAACTTTGATGTAATCAAGATGGATGCCTCTAATGACTTGGCATGTACTTCCAGCATAGCTCACTACCCGGTATAATCGGCCACTAACCATATGTGTAACCTAGGTACCCCCGGTGTGTATATATCTTTAGAGGCACGATTACCAGCCTTATGGTTTAGAACCTAGTCATATGATCTCAAGGTAGGTCATCTTGTACTCGATAATCCATCACATTAATATAATCAAGCAGGACGTAGGGTTTTACCTCTTTGAGGGGGCCTGAACCTAGATAAGCATCATCTCCCATTCCCCATGTTATAATCATTCCTAGACCACTAGCTCGGGACCCCCTACCCGAGATCCACCGGTTTTAGCACCGACACTCGCCACTACACTTTCCATCCATCATTATTATTTCGAAGAGCCTACTTGTGATGGGTGCCAGGTCCCACCCGCCACTAGATTGAACCTAGCAGTGGTGGTGCGTTTAGGTACCTCCCATCGCTATTTTGGAAAAGTAGACGTGGCGGCTGACTCGCTCTACCCGCCACTCATTTGAGTACACCTATAGGGCTTTTCCTAGTAGTGATAATTGTTTTCCTTCTGTAATCTGTTAACAATGGGTGTGTGGAAGAAGGTTTCCAAAGAAAATCGGGCTTATGGAGGCGGCTCTAGGCGATCTTGCACCGGCGGCCACCCCACCTGCCGGAAGCCACCCTGGCCCTGGTAGCCACCCGCTCGCCTCTGGCTCCATTTGCCCTACTTGCTTGCTAGGCTTGTCTCCGGTGAATTCAAAAATTTTGTGTGGAAAGGATTTCCAAAGTTCTATGTAGGGCAAGTTTGGTCACCCCATGGTCTTCTCACCGAGATTTCACAACAGGGAATTCACTTTGGAGGTATCCTTCTGACGTGCCACTTTCAAGCTTGATGTTCACACGGTTATTCTTGCCCTTCATTCCTGTTTTGGTGGTTATCCACAAGGGTTTTAGTTGCTTCAAAAGAGGTGGGTTTTGATATCTATAATGCTGGTAGGATCGTGGAACTTGATTTTGAGATAGTGTTTAAACTTTGGGGTAATGGCGGGTCAAATTGGCTTAGAGAGGAGTCTCTGTTTTACAAAGAAGAAGATGCTGAATGGACCTTGGTTGGTCAGAATGGACGTGTAGTTCCTTCACATACCGCCGGTGATCATCAGAATACTACTCCGGCGGTTAAAATAATTTCAGTCTTCCAGTGTCTTTCACGCATCGATAACGCCTAGCTTAATCAGGGTGGACTAGAAGTTAATCCACTGTTATGTGAGAGTGCTCATTCTTCAGGAGAGGTTCACTAGAATTCTGCTGATAGACGTGCTTGGGGAAACGTCTGTTGCCATGCATGCAACCAACTATGCCATCTGGTGCATTATTGCCTGGTCCCGAGGCTCTTTTGGCTCTGGTCATTTATGGGCATCGACATATTTTATGGACCACCTGAAGAGGCCAGGGCCGAGGGCGTGGTTGAGGGCTGGTTTTGTGCTGAGGGCCCAGCCCCACCCGTCAAGCAGGTTTCCTCTTTTAGTGAGTTGATCGAGGGAATTTTTTCCCAATTTCCATCCCCAGACATCACTTGCCTCCTCGTGTTCCTCTGTACGAAACACTATTCCTCCCTCACAGTCTGCTAAAATGCTTGAGCCCTCTGACACCCCCGGCGATTCTGCTTCTCTGCGCTGACTTACCTACATGGCCAACATCTCCGTTGACCCGCGTCCGTTTGTGCCTCGCGGGTCTGTGATTCAGCACATCCCCAGGCGTAATTGGGTTTCAAGGGTGATGGTGTCGCGCCGTTTGTGTCGCGATGAGGACTGGGCGATCATCACCATCAATCCACTCCTAGCACAAGTATGTTTCCCCCAATGTTAGAGCTGTAGTGGAGGAATTTCTAGAAGAGAATAAGGCTGGTGTTAGGAGTGTGCAGAGATGCCATCTTGGATAAGCTTATGTGCATTTTTGTGGGTGAGAGACATAGATAGGATGGTCAGGGATAGCCCGCATCGAGTTAGAGATGGGTTTCTCATGTTTGTTTAGCAAAATGAGGGCAATAATTGGTGTCATACTTATTTTAATAGAACTTGTTGGTTGATGCTCACTGGTGTCCCTTCCGATTATTGGTCATTAGAGTATTTGTCTCTTGTAGTCTACAAATTTGGGAAACTGCTAATGTGGGACAAGGATGAAACTAGGAGGGGCAGGCTGCTCCTTCAAGTTAGAATTTCCCAACTGATTGATATTCCCAAGAGTCCGAGATGGTCAGAAATGGAGGATTTCGAAGAGGACACCTGGTCCTGTCCTGTGGAAGTTCTTCTCGAGGAGATGCTCAAAGGTGGCTTAGCAGATGAGGATCCAATCCCTCCTCCGGACATTGGTCCTCACCCATTGCCAGAGGATGATTTTCCTGGGTTCCAGCCACCTGAATACAACCAGAACAATGTTGAAGATGAGAATGAGGGCTAGGATTTGGATGATGACCGGGCTTTTCCTCACCAGGAGGCACAAAATAACCTTGAAGAGCATGTCTTGCCAGAGCAAGAAGAGATGCCCATTGATAATGAGGATCCACCCATGCTTGAGCCCAACAACTGCATCACAACCACTTTATCTCTCTCTAATGGGGCTTTTTCTCAAAATAGCATCTCAAGTGGGTATTTAATCAGTTAGTTTAGTTTCATCCTGCAATTCCACCTCCCCTTGTTGGACTTGGAGTTGGGCTTGCTAATCTAATGGAGGCTTATCCCAAAGAAGACCTTGATATGCATGCGTTGGTGATGATCTGCCCATTGTTACCGAGGCTTTAATTTCCGTTTATCAGGAGGAGCCCCCTTCATGTTTTGATGTTTTAGTTGTCTCTATGCCTTCTACATCTATTGTAATTAATTCTAATGTTGTCCATGAGAATGTTTCAATGCTTCCTGCCTATGAGGGGTTTGTGGCACCCGATGCCCATGTTGAACTTAGTAGTTTGCTGCTGGTTTATTATTCAGTCTGGACATGTGGCCCACACTGTGGAGGATGCGCTCCACACCGAGAAGCCTGCTACACCTGCTCCTCAGGTTGGTTATGAGGATGTATTTGCTCCTTCATCTATTCTTGCCGGACCTTCTTCAAAGAGTTCTGCTCCCAATGGTGAGTTTTCCCATCAGATTTGGCATGATGATTTAGATGATCACTACAAATCTTTCAGCCAGGGTGCTTATCTTTTATGTATGAAAAATACTCAACTTATGGTTTCCTTGTACCTAGACAATGTGATGTCAGATGAGGGAGTCCAGCTATGGGAAAGGTATTTTGCAAACAAACCAGAAGGGGCTAAATGAATTTTCTCTGTTAAGATCCCTATAAGTTGGTTGAACTTTATTATCCATTTTCTCATGACTCAAGAAAAGTTAGGTTGGGCAATCCATATGTTAAAATAATCTTTATGGGAAATTATGACTGCTAGTAATGATCTTGAAAAATATGTGCTTTTCCATATACCTGACAAGTGTATGGTGTCTGAGGCACCTGTTTGTCTGACCCTGGCTGCTTCCAATGAACATGACACAGAGAATGATGGGAACTCTACCAATCATGTTGATGCTAACTTGGAGCAAGCCCACCTTATGCCTTTTGGTGCTGATAACCCCAGGAAGAGAAGGGGTGGAAAACTCCTCTAGTAGAATTTGAGGTAAGAAGGAGTGATATAATTAGAAAAGAAAAGAAGGGCTTTCAGAGGAATTCTTGCTCTAGCAGTAAATGTCTGCCATGTAATGTTATTCCTGGAGTTTTGCAAAAAAGGTGGTCAAGAACCTAACAGAAACTTTATGCAAGGTTGCGGAGGATGAGCTGGAGGAAAAGCTTGCTAAGAAGCAGAAGAAAAAAAATCTAAGGAAGAGCTGGCCAAGGTGTCTTTGTCCAAGGAGAAGGAGTCATATCCAGCAAGTTCCAATTGAAGGGAAGCCTTATAGAAGATGGTGTGGAGATGGACACTTGTTTTCTTATATTTAGTGTGAGTTATTTTGGGTCTATTTCTGGAATATGTGTTGCTAGTATAATTTGGACTATAATTCTAAGTTGTATGAACTATGGTACTTTATGTTTACTAACCTATCTGAATATCATGTGTGGACTTGTAGTTATTGTTGCATCTCTATGTTTGTCTGGCTAGGGTTAACCCTTGTCTGTTGTGAGATTTTCAGCATGATTTTAGTATTAATCACAACATAAATTGGAGTATCTTAAATTGGAACAGAAGGCGTTTGAATGCCTCAGAGAAATGGTTGGATTTACATCAGAAAATTGAAGAAAGTGCTACTGCCATTGTTAGCTTACAAGAAACCAAGAGATAACACTTTTATCTTGCTTATATGAAAAAAAAATTCCTCACATATTTTCTAAGTTTGCTTTTGTCCCTTCTATTAGGGCCTCTGGGGGATTTCTTTGTTTGACGGAGATGTTCTTTTCCAAAACAAAATTTCAATTTCTATCCAATTTACCAACCTTATGTCTAACCAGAGTTGGATTCTTACCAAGATTTATGGGCCTTGTGAGCATGTTGAAAAGGTGAAGCTCTTCAATTGGTTTTCTAAAATTCATATGTCAGCTGATATTAATTGGATCATCATGGGAGACTTTAAATTTATCAGGGATACCTTTGACACAAAGACCTGGCGGGATGTCAATGAAATGCTTCTGTTCAATGAAGCCATTAGCAAATTGGGGGTTGTCAGATATCAGGTTCCGACAAAACCCTTAAGGTTTGAAAATTGTCGTGCACACGAACATTCCCCCCTACCGAAACACGCCCTCAGCCTCGCCACGATCCCTAAGCTAGCTCAATGAACTCACAACACAAGAGGCACAAGATTTATATAGGTTCAGGCCATCGTTGTAGTGTACTACTCTACTCCTGTGTGTGGTGGTGGTGGATTGCCTCTTGGGCCAATGATGAACAGTACAAGGGAAGAACAGCCTCGCGAGGAGAGGTGTTGTTGAGCCAGTGTGGTGTGTAGATGAACTTAACGTCTCCCTTTTATAGAGGCCCTGGTACTCTTCCCAAATATTGAGCAGGAAGGGATACAACAATGGCCATTTTGAAAGGGGACAACTAGTATAAGCTATCCTAACTAAAGGTGGTCTTCGCCTCTCAAAGGCGCTGGTGGTGACGCAGTCTTGGGCTCCATGATGACCTCCATCCGGCCATCCTGCTAGTCTTGGTCTTGTTGCACTAATATGGAAACCTTTTCCCGATGCCTCGGTACTCCGCGCCTGCGCTTGCCCCCTTAGCACCAAAGAGGAAACGAGGACACTGCGCGGGCTGGCGCCCGCCTGGCCTTGGTCGTCATGGCTTGCGTCACGGGAAACTCGCGAGGTACCCCTTGCCTTGATCTCTCCGCCTTCACGCGAGCCTGCCTGGCGAGGCCGCTCCTGAGGAGGATTTGCGTCGTCCTCTCCGCGAGGCTTGGCCCCTCGCGAGGGTCTTGTGTGTTGGTTGATGAAGATAGGCCGCACTGGGCCACTAGTGGAGCCACGCCCCGAGCCGCAGGCTAGCATGTCTCGGGACCCCCGTTCCCAAAACACCGACAGTAGCCCCTGGGCCCAAGGCGCGCTCTGACTTGGCTTAGCGGCAAAGCCAAGGGGCAAGTGCGGAGCGCCACGGGCCCCAACAGCCAGCGGCCTTCATTGACACGTGGTGACTGATTGGACGTGGGCATCTCCGCTTCCCCGCGCTGCCTCGGCAACTGCCCGACTTGACAAAAGGCTGGCGCGGGCAAGGCTTGCTTCATTGCTCTCCTTCTTCTTCCTCCAGATACCCTTCCTTGCTCCTTGCTTCCGCAATATCCAGATCCTCTTCAATCCCTTCCCTTTCAACGAGCGATGGCGCCCCGCAAGGTCAAGGTTGATGCGCAGCCAGCTTGCTACGCTCCGGCCCAGGATGCCCTCAACATGTAGGAGAAGTATCTCGCCGCCACACGCCTGATGACGGCGGTGGAGGGCAATGAAAAAGGGGGAGACGGAACTCTGGGTTGGCTCCGCTGTGCCGGAGGCTCAGGGAAGCACTTTCTACCCCTTCTTCATGAACGCCATCGTGGCTGGCCTGGTTCCTCCCTTCTCCGACTTCTTCTACGCCGTCCTCCGCCATTACAGGTTGCATGCCCATCATCTCCATCCCAACTCTATTCTCCTCTTGTCGATTTTCGCCTACTAGTGCGAGGTGGATGTTGGGGTGATGCCATCTGTGGCTCTGCTACGCCACTTCTTCCTTCTCCGAACCAACAGCGACCACACCTCAGCGTGCATCAACTTCGTCGCGTACGGCAAGGCCAACGCAATCTCGAAGGCCGGGAAGAGGGCCGACAACTTCTAGAGCAAGTGGGTCATGATGGATGCCAAGCGTCCAACCCCAGTTGACGCTGCCAACAAAGGTGCCCCAGTCTGACGAAGGGTGGTCTGGCATGAAGCTTGCTGACGATCGGGCGAAGTTGGTGCTGGAGAAGATGAACGCCGACCTGAAGCCAGGCAACGCGAAGGCGGCGAAGCTGACCGGGGCCACGCTCCTGGGGGAGTTCCTGACGCAGCGGGCGGCTCCGCTTCAGGTGCGCTTGCGCCCCTTATGGGTGCTTAAGGGCGGAGATGACAAGCTTTGCCTGAATCTAGTGGCTCTGGATGATGATGAGCTGGCCTCAGCTCTCCGCCTCTTGGTCGGGGACGACCAGGAGTATCCAGCGGGTGCCCCTGCCACCTTGTTCCTCCCCGAGGATAGGACACAGGTGGTGGCTGCTGTGCCCACCTTTGATGGGCGCGGCCTGGTGCCTGCGGCACTCCCTACTGTCCAGGGGGCGCTGGCGCCGGTGGACGTGTCTTCGGGTGACTCCCGCAGAGGAGGTGGAGAGGAAGAAGACAAGGAGCGTGACTCGGAGACAACCCTCGAGGGGACGCGGGAGACCTCCCCCCACGCAGGGCCGACATCCTCCGCACCTTGCCAAACGACGACGAGGCTGACACCACCCAAGAGGAGGAGACCCGCCCGCGATCACGAAGAAGGGTAGGTCGGCGCTGATCTCCCGAGAGGCTGCTTCTGCCCAGGCGCCACCTAGAGCCATTTCCCGCCCTTCTGCTATGCCTTCCCTTGCTCCTGAAGCCCTTGCGGCTGCGCCCCGAGCCTCGAGGCTCTCGGGCTTCAAGCTCGGCAAGAGGACAGTGAACTACGCCGCTGTAGACCAGTAAGTGTTCGTGCTTCATCTTGTTCTTGATTATGCTGCTGGGACTTGACGTTCTCCATCGATTGGTTAGGCCGCCGAGTGCGGCAAAGAAGAGGAAGAGGGGCGCGGTGACTCCGTCTGGGGAGACTCATCTGCCGTGGCCGCTTCTTCATCTATGGGGAGGGGAGGCGACGACGTGCGCACCTCCCCTGCCCAGTCATCCTCACGAGGCCTGGACGAGCGCCCTGGTGGGGCACCAGCCCCCATGGCCCCGCTGGCTCCGGAGGTGCCGATACCAGATGTTGTTGTTGAGGTAGCCAAGGCTCAGAAGCCCCCTGTCTCCCGAGATGTGGTTATGCTGCTGCCTCCTCCTTCTGCTGCGCCGCTGGTTCCAGGTCCTTCTGCCTCCTTAGATGTCTTGGATCGTGCCCTTTCAGAGTTGGCCCAGCTTCGAGAAGACCTCCAAGGCACCGACTCCCATCTGGTAGCCGGGCGCCTGGAGCTGGTCTCCGGCTGGCTTCATTCTGACGCCTCTGTCCGAGCAGCGCTAAGGTGGGTCACAGCAGCCTCTGGGGAGGAGAAGCAGGCCACTGCCCTGGCCGCAGCCGCTCGCGAGGTGGCACTGAAGGATGCCACGGTAGCCCAGGACCGTTGCACGACACTGGAGGCCGAGCTGAAGGATCTGCATGACAAGCACGCTGAAGAAGCTCGTGGCCGCAAGGTGGAGAAGGAGAGGATGAAGGCTTGGGAGGACGCCATCAGGGACCGTGATGCCGAGCTGACGCGGCTGGCGGAGGCGTAGACCACTGAGCGTTGCCGGCTGGAAACGCTGGAGCAGAAGGTGAGGGCGGAGAAGGCCAAGCGGGATGCCAAGGCGAAGGTCCTGGCCGAGGACCGCGTGGTAGTCGCACTCCTTGAGGAGAGGTCTCGCGTGGCGCTGAAGACACTCTATGAGAAGGGCCTGGAGAAGCCTCTGGCTACCGACAAGGACGGCCCCACCCAGCTGCTTCCTTACTTGGTCGAGGCGCTCGAGGAAGTCGTGAGCCGCGTCGGCCCCATGGCAGAAGTAGAAGCTCGCATCCTCTCTTCCGCGGCGCTGACACGCGTCTTCAGCCACCTCCATCTTCGTGACCCTGACACCAATCTTGATGAGCTGCTGGAGCCTATGGACAGTGAGTGCTTTGCCGCTGCTAGTGAAGCCATGACGAGCCAGGTGGATGCCTTGCTAGGGAAGTTCCGAACCTTCGCTCCTGCGCCCATGGCAGGTGGTGCTGCTGATCCTACGGCCCTGAGTGGCGCCACCACAGGGGTGGAGTCTCTGGCGGGCGTCGACGATGTCCAAGGGTGACGACTTATTTCCTGCTTAATTCCTACAACATGCACCATGGCTCATGGAGGCGTATAAACTTGCGTCTGGTATTGTGAAGACAATTATGGTTTGTAATATTTGCTCTGGGATTTGCTTCGAGATTTTGCGGCTTCCTTCCTATTTGCTTCATGTTTTACGTTGGCAGAGCCCGGCCCCGCGCATACCTCAACCGCCGTTGGCCCCGAGCGGATCACCAGGACGGGACCAAGGAGTGAGGGGCTACGTGACAAGTTAGGCTCCTGAGTCGCAATGCTCAGGAGTCCTCCTTGACGTTCAAACGATCTTCATACCTTGGCTTTGCTCGGGGAGGGGCGCGCGATGGCTAGGTCTGGAGGGCCTGGCTGGGTGGCGTACGCTCGGGCGTGACCCGGGCGCAGCCCCCATGCCCAGCCCCCTCGCGCGACGCTCCCGAGGGGAGGTGTTGCGATGAGGCTAGACACTGAGCTCTGGGCTCCCCTACCTGGCACGCCAAATGTCAGATATTGGGTTCCGGCAAAACCCTTAAGTTTCGAAGGCATGGGTGTGCACAAAGATTTCCCCCTACCAAAACACGCCCTCAGCCTCGCCGTGATCCCTAAGCTAGCTCGATGAACTCACAACACAAGAGACACAAGATTTATACAGGTTCGGGCCACCGTTGTGGTGTAATACCCTACTCTTGTGTGTGGTTGTGGTGGATTGCCTCTTGGGCTGATGATGAACAGTACAAGGGAAGAACAGCCTTGCGAGGAGAGGTGTTCTTGAGTTGGTGTGGTGTGTAGATGAACTTAACCTCTCCCTTTCTACTGTGGTGGCTAGCCCTATTTATAGAGGCCCTGGTCCTCTTCCAAAATATTCAGCGGGAAGGGATCCAACAACGACTATTTTGAAAGGGGACAACTAGTACAAGCTATCCTAACTAAAGGTGGTCTTCGCCTGTCAAAGGCGCTGGTGGTGATGCCGTCTTGGGCCCCATGATGACCTTCGTCCTGCCATCCTACTAGTCTTGGTCTTGTTGCACTGATATGGAAACCTTTGCCCGATGACTCGGTACTCCGCGCCTACTCTTGCCCCCTTAGCACCAAAGAGGAAACGAGGACCCTGTGCGGGCTGGCGCCTGCCTGGCACCCGTCTGGCCTTGGTTGTCATGGCTTGCATCACGGGAACCTCGCGAGGTACCCCTTGCCTTGATCTCTCCGCCTTCTCACGAGCCTGCCTGGTGAGGCCGCTCCTGAGGAGGCTTTGCATCGTCCGCCCCGTGAGTCTTGGCCCCTCGCGTGGGTCTTGAGTATTGGTTGATGAAGATGGGCCACACTTGGCCACTGGTGGAGCCACGCCGCGGGCCGTAGGCAAGCAAGTCTGGGTATCCCCGTTCCCAGAACACCGAGAGGGGTGATTGAATTTCCATTGAAAGGAAGACAATACAGTTGGAGTAATGTGCAAGATAGCCCCCTCCTAGAAAAAATGGACTGGTTCTTCATTTTTGCTTCCTAGATGACCACCTTCCGTCACACTACTACTTTACCCTTAGCTAGGCCTATTTATGATCACCTACCTGGTATGATTAAAGTGGTCACTTCCATTACTAAAGCAAAAGTTTCCAGGTTTGACAATTATTGGCTTCAATATTCTTCCTTCAGAGATGTGGTAATTAATGCTTGGAATATACTTGTTGGTTTACAGACTCTGCCAAGAAGATTAATGCTTTTAAAAATCTAGGGAGGGCTCTCAAGAAGTGGCTCAGTCTCTATCTTGTTTATAGCATCTAATTGTTGCTTCAAATGAATACAATTTCTGATTTGGTCTTTTTTAAGAATTCAGAGACTTCGGCCCTTGGAATGAAACTGTAGTTTATTTTGAAGGAAGAGTTGTTGACACTTCTGGAAAACAAGAGGATTTATTGGATGCAAAGGGTTAAAATAAAGGGTCTGAAATTTGGGGATGAAGACACAAAATTCTTTCACACAAGACCAATAGTTAATCATAGGCACAATCACATTGCTATCCTTCAAAATGAAGATCAGATAGACATCTCTAAACATGAAATGAAGGCAGCTATTTGTCATTGTACTGAATTTGGGGTCCCTTAGTACCCCAGATTCGTGCACAGGAAGTTGCATCCCTCTAAACGGCAAGGCCTTGCCCGAGGATAAATCAGCCCAAGCCTCAACACTTGACGCCAAGACCGTGAAGAAGACCTTCGGGTAGGTGATCGACAAGTACTAAGTTTGTACTGAAGATCAAGATTTCTGTTGCCGGCAACCTCCGCACCGAAAAGCCACGACCCGACAAGTCCCTTGAAAGGAAGTTCCCCCTTCATGCTTTTCGATCGTTCCACCTCATCGGCTAGCTGATGGCTTGTCAAGATTAGGTGTCGAGCGGGCGAGCGACTTGGGGAGGATCATTAGGACGCGTGTTATCACGTTGCATGTAAATCAACTTTATTGACACCTGTCTAGTGGACATGTTAAGGAGATAGGTTTGTCCACGTCAATGGCACACAAGGAGAGATGCCTTTTTCCAAAGGATTGCTATCAGTTCACAGCGCATTAAATGCCCTTGTCCTAGTCCAGCAAGATTAGGTTGTATAGCATCGAGACCACTATACACAAGATGTAATGACCATATTGCCACTATGGTGACCCCCCTATTTGTCTATAAGAGGAGGCCCATGGCTACCTTGGCACAAGACAACACTTTGCTCACGTTTTTTTGACAAGCTATGCTTGTAACTTGAGCCCCAAGTCAAACCACCCAAAGACAGGAGTAGGGTTTTATGCCTCCATGGTGGCCCGAACTCGAGAAAACCTCTCGCGTGCACTCTTGGATTTGCACTCCATGCTCATTGATCTCCTAAGCCGAAATGCAAAGGGATCCTCGCTGGTCCCATAGATCATCGTACCCTGACACTATTCTATGGGACACCTTCAAAAGGTGGTTGGGCACTTCTCAAGACACTAAAATGCATTTTGATCTGGCTTCTCTTTTTAACCAGTAACATACTAGGACATTTTTGATGATTTGGAACAGCCTTTACTGAGCATGAAATCAACGAGGTAGTTATAAATGTTCCAAATGGTAACACTGGTGCAGCGACGTCGTATACAAATGGTTTTTAACCCCTTTCCGCGATAGAGTTTTAAACCGTTGCGTTGCTCGTGTGTGTAATAGGCGGGTCCTTCCCACATGACCCAGAAACCATCGGTGATAGCTCCTCCAGTCACACACGCTTAGCGCATATGCTTGTGTGTGTTTGGGGGAAATAACACAAATGCTTTCGTAGGACATGCCGTGGGAGATCGTCTTGCCACTACAAAAAAATACACTTCCGTGATGATACGTGTTTGTCACAGTAGGTCACTTTTTGTTCATGCATGTACATCCATGACGATTTTATTATAGAATCAAGATAGTCATACATGTGCTGTCGTAGAAGTGTTCTATGACATTACCAAAATCATCATCATGGAAGTGTCCACTTCCATGACTATAAATCGTGCGTCATGGAAGTGCTTTCGTCAAGGGTGACAGACACATGGCATCCACCGTAATGGGTCACCGTTAAGCTATCGGGTCCGGTTTTGGATCCGATAACCCACTAACTGCCACGACCAATGGGGATTTTCCACATGTAAATTTCTCATTGGCCAGAGGAACCATGTGTCGACTCACCGTTGGGACTGATGTCCTCCACTCATTGGACCGAAGGCGCCTATGATACATCGACACGTGGCACGGCCCAACAGAGGCCCATTCCTATGAAAAGGCCGACCCATATGATTTGGTCAAAAGGTAGCGTGCCGGCCCACGGAAAGCCTATTAACGGCATGTTCGCATATAGCCCATTTACAGCCCTCTAACCCAGGGCCCATTACGGCCTATCCGAATTAGGCCAAGTAGCGTCATCTGGACCGTCCAATATGATTCCAGCCCGTTTTAACTTCCGGCCCATGTGTGGCCCATGACGATTTCCGGCCCATATGAGGCCCTTTGTAACTCTTGGCCCATTAACGGCCCATGGTGAAACTGGCCTGTAATGAACAATGTAGCACTTTGTACCCATTAACTATCCATTATTCCATTGGGCCGTTTCCAGACCATGTTATCTTTCGGCCTTCTCAGGGCCCATTTATTCTTGGGCTCATTTCCAGCATTCGGTTACTTACGGGTCGCTTCTGTCCCTTTCTGCTTGTAGGCCAAATTCAGCCTGTGGTTACAGTCGGCTCATTTGCGGCCCATTAATCTGTTGGTCCTTTTTCATAGCGTCATCAAATATGGCCGATTAACGACGTCCCGTTATAGTTGGCCCATAAACGGACGATTCCAACTTTAGCACGTTTACAACCCATAATGTGGTCTGTTATTGGCCCGTAGAAGGCCCATTGATGATACGACCCGTAGAAGGCCCATTGTTTCTACGACCCATAGAAGGCCCATTGTTTCTACGACCCGTAGGAGGCCCAGGGTCACTACAGTAAATATGTAGCCCATGGTTATTGTGGCCTAGTTTTTAAAAATAGGTTATTGCGGCCACTAAAAAACCATGGAAAAAGAACTACACTGACTACAAGCAAACAAATAAACAAGACAACAAGAAAATAAATAAGCAAGCAACTTACGCTACGATATCACGACTATTAGACATATTATATCGACTGGGCATCAAAGTTCGCCACCAGTGCAAATATAGGGAACAAAGTAGCATAACACGTACACTGGTTGTCAAAGTTGGCGACCGGTGCAAATAAGCGCTGCAGCAAAACAAGTCCAGAACTGAAGCCATTTTAGACACTACTAGGAAAAGGCCTACTAATGGCGCACCGGTTTTGCCTACTAATGGCGCACTACCGGTGCGCCATTACTATCACGCCACTAGTATTTTTTACTAATGGCGAACCACAGGTGCGCCATTAGTATCTGGTATACTAATGGCGCACCATGCAGTGCGCCATTAGTATAGCCCACGGTGCGCCATTAGTAACATTTTTTTTCAAAAAAAATTCAGATTTTTTTATTTTTTTAAATATTTTTTTAAATTTTTTTTGTTTTTTTCTTAATCTTAGGTCACTATGGCTTAATCTCGGGTCAATATGCTTAAACTCAGGTCAAATCGCACTACTCCAGCCCAAGCATGCTTAACTTCAGAGTTCTATCCAACCCCAGCAACAGCTCACTTCACAGGCACTTGTTGATATATCTAGCATATCAATCCTATTATACCTTGTTGATGTCTAGGACTTTGTTCATGTTCATGACTATGATGAAATTTTGAAAAATATTTCAAACTTCCCGGTCATATTACGTATCATTTTTTGAAAACAATTCAAAAATAAAATAAATTCAAAACCAATTTTTTTTCTATTATTAGTGGCGCACCACATCCATGGTGCGCCACTAGTAAGTTTGAATTTTTTTGATTTTTTTGCCTCTAGATCTTGAAAGCCCCGTAACTTTTTTTCTGTTAGGTTTTTGGGGATTTTGGAAATGTTTAACTTTTCGAGTAGATGATTTTTCATATAAAAAACTTTTTAATCCGAGTTCGTATGCAAAAGTTATGGCCATTTTACAAATTTCCAGAGAGATTTTGCAAATAAAGTCGAAATTCATATTTGTAAATTTTCCCAACAACTAGACCACATATCACATGGGAAACTTATTTTATTTTATTTTTTTGACATTCTTATCATTTTCTTTTATTTTTTTTAAAACTAAAAAGGCGGTCCACAGGGGGGGGTGCATTCGGGAACTTTTGGGCCAAGTTAGTAATGGCGCACCGTGGGGTGGTGCGCCGTTACTAGTTAAACTAGTAATGGCGCACCACACCCACGGTGCGCCATTACTAGTTTTGAAAAGAAAAAAGAAAAAAAATTAAATTTTTTTTGAAACAAACTTAGTAATGGCGCACTTGTGTACAGTGCGGCATTACTAGTTAAAACTAGTAATGGCGCACAGTCCACAAGTGCGCCATTACTAACAATTTGTTTTATTTTTTTCAAAACTACTAGTGGCGCACGGTGGGTGTGGTGCGCCATTACTATGTCAACTACTAATGGTGCACCACTCCCACGGTGCTCCATTAGTAGTTTTGAAAAAAAAATTTACTAATGGCGCACCGTGGGATGTGGTGCGCCATTAGTATTTGCACACTAATGGCGCACCGACACATGGTGCGCCATTAGTATTTAGTAATGGCGCACCACATGTACAGTGCGCCATTAGTGTCCATCCCATCTATAGCCCTTTCCCTAGTAGTGAGAAGAGCTCAAGAAACAATATCCTGGGTACCCATAATGCTGGCAAGATGCTTAGCAAGCTTATTAACTCTATCTTGTTTGGCGCTTAAATCCTCCAGCACTTGCTGTTGCACCAGAAAGTATGCATCTCAATTCTACAGGGACTTCCTCAGTCCTTCGGCTTCCTATCACATAACATCTGATCGATGTCTTTCAACTTGAAGTTGAGACTCAAGAAGTTGAACTGATTCAGGCAGCGAGTTCGAAGAGCCGGTGCCAGCAGTAGTAGCAAGTAACTCGAACACTACATCAAGACAAGACTTTGGGGTTTTCTCATTGTCTTCAATATAGTTTTTATCAGCTTTCTTGGAGGCCAACAGGGATGTCTCACTATCTTGAACCTTATCTGCATTACTTCCTTACTATTGCATAACGGGATACTCTTCTCCAATATTTTATCCTCATTATAAAAGAGAAACAAACAAACACATCACATGTTTACCGTGTTGTCTTTGTTTCTCTCATTTTGGTAAACCAGTTCAGTAGTAAGGTGGGCAGGATAACATCATGAAACAAACATATATCTATCTAGTATGGTCACTGTATAGTCTATATGATTCTAGTTTATGTTGCCAAATCAAGATAGACAAAGTTCAAATCATATATATTTAAGACAAAGCTGCATAGACAGAATATAAGTGTGGGAAACTACACAACAATAACAACACTTGTAATGTGCATGGCATGAGAACATAACTGTTTATTGAATTGAAACTGAAATCAACATAGAGCAAGTTACAACAGCAAACACGTTAAAGAAACAGGTTTAAAACATACCTGTTGCACCATTGGAGTTTCAATTGCATCCTTCAAATTTGAAATTAGTTGGTATGAGTAAATAAAGTGATGCAAGAGCAAAGGAGTATGAACCATAGATACAGAACCTGACCAGAGAACTATTCTTCTTCTACTTTAAGTGTTGACTTGGGGTTCGGAGTGGTGGTCCACGTGCTTTGGGCACTGCAGTTGCCATACAAACTGCTCGTGTTTGGGTTCTCTATGGTGGAGACGGTGCTGTGTCAACCAGAACTGGGTTACTATCTGTTAGGGTTGGGGTTAGAAGGGGTGTAGCTAGTTGTCGGTCCAACTGGGTAGGTGTACAATGTGCGTGAGTCGGGTTATGTGTGGTGGGGCTGGTTCCTGGGCAAGTACATCTATGGTTCTATCTGCATCAACTGGTAGCTTGATGTCTACTACACAACCTTCTTCTTGTAGACGTTATTGGGCCTCCAAGTGCAGAGGTTTGTAGGACAGCAACAAATTTCCCTCAAGTGGATGACCTAAGGTTTATCAATTCGTGGGAGGCGTAGGTTGAAGATGGTCTCTCTCAAGCAACCCTCTAACCAAATAACAAAGAGTCTCTTGTGTCCCCAACACACCCAATACAATGGTAAATTTTATAGGTGCACTAGTTCGACAAAGAGATGGTGATACAAGTGCAATATGGATGGTAGATACATGTACTTGTAAGCTGAAAATATAAAACAGCAAGGTAGCAAGCGATAAAAGTGAGCGTAAACGGTATTGCAACGGTAAGAAACAAAGCCCAGGGTTCATACTTTCACTAGTGCAAGTTCTCTCAACAATAATAACATACTTGGATCATATAACTATCCCTCAACAAACGAAGAGATTAAGGTAGGGTACGAAACCACCTCAAAGTTATTATTTCTGATCGACCTATTCAAGAGTCTGTAGTAAAATAGCACGAAGCTTTTCTTTCCGCTCGATCTATCCTAGAGTTCGTACTAGAATAACACCTTAGACACAAATCAACCAAAACCCTAATGTCACCTAGATACTCCAATGTCACCACAAGTATCCGTGGGTATAATTATCGATATGCATCACACAGTCTCAGATTCATCTATTCAAACAAACACAAAGTACTTCAAAGAGTGCCCCAAAGTTTCTACCGGAGAGTCAAGACGAAAATGTGTGCCAACCCCTATGCATAAGTTCACAAGGTCACTGAACCCGCAAGTTGATCACCAAAACATACATCAAATAGATCACGTGAATATCCCATTGTCACCACAGTTAAGCACATGCAAGACATACATCAATTGTTCTCAAATCCTTAAAGACTCAGTCTGATAAGATAACTTCAAAGGGAAAACTCAATCCATTACAAGAGAGTAGAGGGGGAGAAACATAATAAGATCCAACTATAATAGCACAGCTCACGGTACATCAAGATCGTGCCAAATCAAGAACACGAGAGAGAGAGAGAGATCAAGCACATAGCTACCGGTACATACCCTCAGCCCCGAGGGTGAACTACTCCCTCCTCATCATGAAGAGCGTTGAGATGATGAAGATGGCTACCGGAGAGGGATCCCCCCTTAGGTAGGGTGCCGGAAGAGGGTCCCAATTTGTTTTTGGTGGCTATAGAGGCTTGCGGCGGTGGAACTCCCGTTCTAGGTTATGTTCTAGAGGTTTTTGTATTTATAGGAGGGTTTGGCTTCGACAACACGTCAGGAGGACCCACAGGGTGTCCAGGAGGCAGGGGGCGCACCCTCCACCCTCGTGGGCCCCACTAGCCTCCTCTCCGGTAACTCTTTTTTCCAGTATTTTTTATATTTTCCAGAAAAAATCTCCGTTGATTTTCAGCGCATTCCGAGAACTTTTATTTCTGCACAAAAACAACACCATGGTAGTTCTGCTAAAAACAGTGTCAATCCGGGTTAGTTCTAACCAAATCATACCAAAAGCATGTAAAAATATTATAAACATGGAATGAATACATCAAAAGTTATAGATACGTTGGAGATGTATCAAGCATCCCCAAGCTTAATTCCTGCTCGTCCTCGAGTAGGTAAATGATAAAAACAGAATTTTTGATGTGGAATGCTACCTAACATATTTATCAATGTAATTCTATTTATTGTGGCATGAATGTGAAGATCCAAAAGATTCGAGATAAAAGTTTAATATTGACATAAAAATAGTAATACTTCAAGCATGCTAACCAAGCAGTTTATGTCCTATCAAATAACATAGCCAAAGAAAGCTTATCCCTACAAAATCATATAGTTTGGCCATGCTTCATTTTCGTCACATAAAATGCTCCCATCATGCACACCCCGGTTTCGGCCAAGCAATTGGTTCACACTTTTTAACGTGCTTCAGCCTTTTTAACCCTCACGCAATACATGAGCGTAAGCCATGGACATAGCACTATGGGTGGAGTAGAGTATGATGATGGGATTATGTGAGAAAACAAAAAAAGGAGAAAGTCTCACATTGACGCGGCTAATTAACGGGATATGGAGATGCCCATCAATTAATGTCAATACGAGGAGTAGGGATTGCCATGCAACGGATGAACTAGAGCTATAAATGTATGAAAGCTAATCAAAAGAAACTAAGTGGGTGTGCATCCAACTTGCCTGCTCACGAAGACCTAGGGCATTTTGAGGAAGCCCATCGTTGGAATATACAAGCCAAGTTTATAATGAAAAATTCTCACTAGTATATGAAAGTGACAACATAGGAGACTATCTATCATGAAGATCATGGTGCTACTTTGAAGCACAAGTGTGGTAAAAGGATAGTAGCATTGCACCTTCTCTCTTCTTCTCTCATTTTTTTATTTGGGCTTCTTTGGCCTCTCTTTTTTTTCTTTTTTTTCGTCCGGAGTCTCATCCCGACTTGTGGGGGAATCATAGTCTCCATCATCGTTTCCTCACATGGGACAATGCTCTAATAATGGAAATCATCACACTTCTATTTATTTACAACTCAAGAATTACAACTCAATAATTAGGACAAAATATGACTCTATGTGAATGCCTTCCGCGGTGTACCGGGACATGCAATGAATCAAGAGAGACATATATGAAAGAATTATAAAGGTGGCTTTGCCACAAATACGATGTCAACTACATGATTATGCAAAGCAATATGACAATGATGGAGCGTGTCATAATAAACGGAATGGTGGAAAGTTGCATGGCAATATTATCTCGGAATGGCTATGGAAATGCCATAATAGGTAGGTATGGTGGCTGTTTTGAGGAAGTTATAAGGAGGTTTGTGTGTGATAGAGCATATCATATCACGGGGTTTGGATGCACCGCCGAAGTTTGCACCAACTCTCAAGGTGAGAAAGGGCAATGCACGGTACCGTAGAGGCTAGCAAATTGCGAAAGGGTAAGAGTGTGTATAATCCATGGACTCACATTAGTCATAAAGAACTCATATACTTATTGCCAAAGTTTATTAGCCCTTGAAGCAAAGTACTACTATGCATGCTCCTAGGGGAAGAGTTGGTAGGAGTTAACCATCGCGCGATCCCGACCTCCACTCGTAAGGAAGGCAATCAAAGAACACCCCATGCTTCAAATTTGTCACACAACGTTCACCATATGTGCATGCTACAGGACTTGCCAACTTTAACACAAGTATTTCTCAATTTCATAATTACCCAACTAGCATGACTCTAACATTACCACCTTTATATCTCAAAACAATTATCAAGTATCAAATTTTTCATAGTATTCAATGCACTTTATATGAAAGTTTTTATTATATCCCTCTTGGATGCCTATCTTATTAGGACTGAATTCATAACCAAATCAAATTACCATGCTGTTCTAAAGACTCTCAAAATAATATAAGTGAATCATGAGAGTTCATCTATTTCTTCAAAATAAAATGACCGCTGTGCTCTAAAAAGATATAAGTGAAGCACTAGAGCAAATGACAAAGTACTCCGAAAGATATAAGTGAAGATCAATGAGTGGTCGAATAATTATGGAACTATGTGAAGACTCTCTAACATTTAAGAATTTAATATCTTGGGATATTATTCAAACATCAAGCAAAACAAAATAAAACAAAATGACGCTCCAAGCAAAACACATATCATGTGGTGAATAGAAATATAGCTCCAAGTAAAGTTACCGATGAATGAAGATGAAAGAGGGGATGCCATCCGGGGCATCCCCAAGCTTAGGCTCTTGGTTGTCATTGAATATTATCTTGGGTGGCTTGGGCATCCCCAAGCTTAGGCTCTTGCCACTCCTTATTGCATAGTCCATCGAATCTTTACCCAAAACTTGAAAACTTCACAACACAAAACTTAATAGAAAACTCGTAAGGTCCGTTAGTATAAGAAAATAAATCACCACTTAGGCACTGTTATGAACTTATTATAAATTCATATTGGTGTAATATCTACTGTATTCCAACTTCTCTATGGTTCACACCCTCCGATATTACTCATAGATTCATCAAAATAAGCAAACAACATATAGAAAACAGAATCTGTCAGAAACAGAATAGTCTGTAGTAATATGTAACTCTGGAATACTTATGTAACTCAAAAAATCGTACACAATTATGAGAACCTGAGAAATTTGTGTATGAATCCATATAAAAAAGAACCATATCAAAAGAACGTTTCTGTGAATTATCAAAACTAATTTACTAGGCACAAAAGTTTCTGATTTTCAGCAGGATCAACACAACTATCACCGTAAGCTATCCTAAAGGTCTTACTTGGCACTTTATTGAAACAAAAGCTATAAAACATGATTACTACAGTAGCATAATCATGTGGACACACAAAAAGAGTAAGGGTAAATATAGGCTTGTCTCCCAACAAGTGCTTTTCTTTAATGCCTTTCTAGCTAGGCATGATGATGACAATGATGCTCGCATAAAAGATAAGAATTGAAACATAACGGGAGCATCATGAAGCATATAACTAGCACATTGAAGCCTAACCCACTTCCTATGCATAGGGATTTGTGAGCAAACAACTTATGGGAAGAAGAATCAACTAGCATAGGAAGGCAAAACAAGCATAACTTCAAAACTTTAAGCACATAGAGAGGAAACTTGATATTATTGCAATTCCTACAAGCATATGTTCTTCCTTCATAATAATTTTCAGTAGCATCATGAATGAATTCAACATTATATCCATCGCATAAAGCATTATTTTCATGATGCACAAGCATATAAATTTTACTACTCTCCACATAAGCAAACTTCTTCTCAGGAATAGTAGTGGGAGCAAACTCAACAAAATAACTATCATGTGGAGCATAATCCAATTGAAAATTAAAATCATGATGAAAAGTTTCATGGTTATGTTTATTATTTATGGCATACATATCATCACAATAATCATCATAAATGGGAGGCATGCTTTCACCATAATAAATTTGCTCATCGAAACTTGGGGGACAAAAAATATCATATTCATCAAACATAGCATCCCCACGCTTGTGGCTTTGCATATCATTAGCATCATGGGTATTCAAAGAATTCATACCAACAACATTGCAATCATGCTTATCATTCACATATTTTATGCCAAGCATTTTATGTAATTCTTCTTCTAGTACTTGAGCACAATTTTTGGAATCCTTATTTTGACGGAAGACATTAAAAAGATGATGCACATGAGGCAGCCAAAATTCCATTTTTTTTGTTTTCTTTTATAGACTAAACTAGTGATAAAACAAGAAACTAAAAGATTCGATTGCAAGATCTAAAGATATATCTTCAAGCACTCACCTCCCCGACAACGGCGCCAGAAAAGAGCTTAGTTGACGGGGTGTTAGTGCCGCTTACCTCGCCTCCCCGGCAACGGCGCTAGAAAAGAGCTTGATGTCTACTACACAACCTTCTTCTTGTAGACGTTGTTGGGCCTCCAAGTGCAGAGGTTTGTAGGATAGCAGCAAATTTCCCTCAAGTGGATGACCTAAGGTTTATCAATCCGTGGGAGGCATAGGCTGAAGTGGTCTCTCTCAATCAACCCTGCAACCAAATAACAAAGAGTCTCTTGTGTCCCCAACACACCCAATACAATGGTAAACTGTATAGGTGCACTAGTTCGGCGAAGAGATGGTGATACAAGTGCAATATGGATAGTAGATATAGGTATTTGTAATCTGAAAATATAAAACCAGCAAGGTAGCAAGCGATAAAAGTGAGCGTAAACGGTATTGCAATGGTAAGAAACAAAGCCTAGGGTTCATACTTTAACTAGTGCAAGTTCTCTCAAAAATAATAACATACTTGGATCATATAACTATCCCTCAACTTGCAACAAAGAGTCACTCCGAAGTCACTAATAGCGGAGAACAAACGAAGAGATTATGGTAGGGTACGAAACCACCTCAAACTTATTCTTTCTGATTGATCTATTCAAGAGTCCGTAGTAAAATAACACGAAGCTATTCTTTCCGTTCGATCTATCCTAGAGTTCATACTAGAATAACACCTTAGACACAAATCAACCAAAACCCTAATGTCACCTAGATACTCCAATGTCACCTCAAGTATCCGTGGGTATGATTATATGATATGCATCACACAATCTCAGATTCATCTATTCAAACCAACACAAAGTACTTCAAAGAGTGCCCCAATGTTTCTACCGGACAGTCAAGACGAAAACATGTGCCAACCCCTATGCATAAGTTCACAGGTCACTGAACCCGCAAGTTGATCACCAAAACATACATCAAGTAGATCACGTGAATATCCCATTGTCACCACAGATAAGCACATGCAAGACATACATCAAGTTTTCTCAAATCCTTAAAGACTCAATCTGATAAGATAACTTCAAAGAGAAAACTCAATCCATTAGAAGAGAGTAGAGGGCGATAAACATCATAAGATTCAACTATAATAGCAAAGCTCGCGGTACATCAAGATCATGCCAAATCAAGAACACGAGAGAGAGAGGGAGAACAAACACATAGCTACGCGTACATACCCTTAGCCCCAAGGGTGAACTAGTCCCTCCTCGTCATGTAGAGCACCGGGATGATGAAGATGGCCACCGGAGAGGGATCTCCCCTCCGGCAGGGTGCCGAAACAGGGTCCCGATTGGTTTTTGGTGGCTACAGAGGATAGCGGCGGCGAAACTCCTGATCTATGTTATGTTCTAGAGGTTTCTATATTTATAGGAGGGTTTGGCGTCGAGAACAAGTCAGGAGGACCCACGGGGTGTCCACGAGGTAGGGGGCATGCCCTAGGGGGGTGGGCGCGCCCTCCACCCTCGTGGGCCCCACGAGCCTCCTCTCCGGTAACTCTTTATTCCAGTATTTTTTATATTTTCCAGAAAAAATCTCCGTTAATTTTCAGCGCATTCCAAGAAATTTTATTTCTGCACAAAAACAACACCACGGCAGTTCTACTGAAAAACAGCGTCAGTCTGGGTTAGTTCTAACCAAATCATACCAAAAGCATGTAAAAATATTATAAACATGGCATGAATACATCAAAAATTATAGATACGTTGGAGACATATCATAGCACGATCTTTTTTGAAGACCGTGTTTTTACTCCCACAGATACTGCCATCACCCCTGCAATCATATGGCTGATAAACAAGAAAAGAAATTGAATGTACAGACATTGTAAGATAGATAGGTGCAATGGATAGTAGGGAAGAAAACAGGGCATGAAATAATTCACAGTCATGTTGTCTAGCCAAACAGAATAGCATGACACAAATTCACATATATGATGGCTAATTAAACAGGATATCATGACAAAATTTCACATGTATGATGGCTAACTAAACATGATAGAATGACATACTTCAAAATATGATGATTATGTAAACAGGATGACATGATATAACTGTACGATGTGTCTCTTAAAGTGGTTGGCATGCCATAATTCACAAACATGCCATCGATGGAAACATGATGGCATGATATAATTCACGGATAGAATGACATAATTCAAAAATGATGACTATGTAAACAAGATGAGATGATATAACTATATTATGTCTTTAGAAAATGGGTTGGCATGCCATAATTCGGATTCATGTTGTCTATGTAAACATCATGGCATGATATAATTCAAATATATGATTTATATAGTAAGCAAGTGCGCACAGGGCAATCACATATATGATGTGTCAACTAAGGAGATGCCATTAAATATTGTGTATATGATGTAAAAACTAAGCATTAAAATACAACATATGCATGATATGAGTAATATAACCCAGCCAAGTTTGAGCATACACCTCAGGGGGATAACAGGACTGGTCATCTTCCTCTGAATCCTCCTCTGAGGAGATATCTATAACCAGCAAGATATCTGCTTCAGCGGGTAGCATTGTCTGATCTGAAGACCTTGTTTTCACTTTAGATTTCTCCATCACCAATTCAAATGGCTGATGCACAGGAAGACCAGTTGAATATACAAACATTTTCGACAAATGCAATGAGAAATACAAAAAAAGGACGGCATGATATAATCACATATATGACGTTTGGCTAAACAGCATCGCATTGCATAATTCACATATATAATGCCTTGCAACAAGATAGCATTGCATTAATTCACATATATAATGTCTTGCAACAAGATGGCATTGCATAATTCAGATATATGGTAATTAGACACTAAACTCGTGGCATTCACACAAAGCATGTCTAAACTAAGCAAATTACATAGCAATGCAAGACACCATACGCATGATATGAGCAACATAACCCTGCCAAGTTAGAGCATGCACCTCGGCGGGGGGGGGGGGGATAGGAATGGTCACCTGTCTCTGAATCCTCCTCCGAGGAGCTATCCGTAACCAGCAAGACATGCGCTTCGTTAGATAGCATTTTTTGCTCTGAAGACCTTGTTTCCACTCTAGATTTTTCCATGACTGTGTCAAATGGCTGATGCAAAGGAAGAGTAATTGAATGGACTAAAATTGTTGACAAATGTAATACGTAATAAAAAATGATGGCATGATATAATTCACATATAAGATGACTGGCTAACCAGGGTGGCATTGCAAAATTGACATATATGATGCCTGGCTAAACAAGATGGCATTGCATGATTCACATATACGATAAAGAAACTAAACAGATGGCATTAACACAAAGCATGTCTAAACTAAGCAGATGACATATTTGATGTATAAAGTAAGCAATGCAAGGCACCATATGTATGATATTACCAACATCAGCATGCGAAGTTAGAGCGAAGACCTCAAGGGGTAAATAGGAGTGGTATTCTCCTTCTGAATCCCCCCCAGAGAAATTACTTCCTCTTGATTACAATCCGAAATGGGTGGAGGGGGGCTGCCTTTGCGCCCACCATGGAGCGACGTCTGCATGAAATTTTATTGCCACGCAAGGCTTGCTTCTTTTTGCTCTACATGTTCAGTTCCATTGTGTACAATAACTGACATGCATAGGAATAAAACATAATGAGATTATGTAAGGAGTGCATGCAAAAATCCAGAGTGATGCTAGCAAACCGTGGATAAACCCAAAACCAATGACAGCATGCAGATAATAGCTTTAGTTAAAAAATACAGATAATGGCTCCTTTAATGTTGTTTGCACCCAACATGAAACTCATAGTAGACACCCGAGATTAACCAGATAGTAGAGATAGTACTGAATGTTGCCCCAATATGTACCCCACAACCATTTAAAAACTCAAGTTTCAGCATTAGTTTGGACCTGACTCGGAGTCTAAAAGGTGAACAGGACAATAAAGTAGCATGTCATCATATTAAGCGATGCATAACGTAAGCAGACATGGAAGAGTGCGACCTCTCTTGCGGACCTGTGTAGTCCTCAAGGTTATCTGCTCAGTTGATGATGGTAATGTAGTTGTCGTGGCTGCCAATGGCAGGGAAGAAGATCTGAGGTGGCAAAAGACAGTCTGGAGAGTGGATCCCTGCTGTGGTGGACAATTCCATCGTTGGAGCAGCTGAGCTGGGGTGGAACAGAGCGCAACAGGAGCGGAGCAAACCACAAAAGGTTTTGTTTGACACATATCTATAACAGAAGTAATTGTGTAAGGGCTTGTTAGAATTTGAGGATTCTAACAATGCAGGGATAGGAAATTGGTAACCCACAAGCATAGGGGATCGCAACAGTTTTCGAGGGGAGAGTATTCAACCCAAATTTATAGATTCGACGCAAGGGGAGCCAAAGAACATTTGAAGGTATTAGCAGCCGAGTTGTGAATTCAAGCACACCTAGAGAATAATTATCCGTAACAAAGTGATTAGTAGCATAGTAGTATGATAGTTTTGATGATACAAGGAGCAGCGACAGTAACAGTAACAGCGATAGCAATGATATTATATGTAACACCCCGAATCCGATGCGCCAGGTGTCTTCCAGCTATTCGTCGTTGTTTCCATGTCATTGCTTGCGTGTTGCATTTTGCCATGTCCTCATCTGCATTTCATCTACATGTTTTTCAAAAGTTGCACCCGTTTGGGTTCTACCGGTTCCTTCCGTTGTCCGTTCTGAGCCCGACCACACTCGCACGTGCCCCGTCGCCCTTCTCACACCTTGTTTCGTGAGCGAGAGAAAAACGTTCTCGGAATGGACCGAGGTTTGCCGAGTGGCCTTGGTATATAACCGGTAGACCGCCCGTCAAATTTCGTTCCATTTGGAGGTCGTTTGATGCCCCAATGGTTAACCGCGTAGCCCGTAACCCCTCTCTCTTTGTAGCCCAGACCCTCTTCACCACAGCCCGTGAGCCGATCCAAACCCCCTCCATGCTCTCGGTCGTTCGATCACGATCATGTGGGCAAAAACCGCTCCTCATTTGGACTCTCCTAGCTCCCTCTATCTATATATAAGTGCCTCCCTCTCCATTTCCCGGATGAAACCCTAGCCTAACTCTTCCCCGCCGCCGGACATGTCCGCCTCCGCACCAGACGCGTCCTCCACCGTCCAACCATGTCGCCCCGGCCAATCCGGAGCCGCCACCTCACAACCGTCGCCTCCCGCGCCCATCCAGGGACCGCCACGTCAGCCTCCGCGCAGCTCCCTCCGCCGCCGGCCCGCGAGCCTGGGCGCGGCCCGCCCAGGCCCGCGCGCGCCGCCCCGCTCTCGCGCCCAACCCCGCCGCCGCACGTCCAACCCTGCCGCTGGTCGCCGCCCCGCCGTCGTTCTTCCTTGCCTGCGCCGCCCGAGCGCCCCCGCCGCCGGTCGCCGCCCCGCCGTCCGAGCGTCGCCCCGGCCTTCCCCGCCGCCGACCGAGCGCCACCCGAGCCTCACGCTGGCAGCTCGCCGCCGCCTGACCATCTCCCTCAGCGCCGATCGCCCCGCCGCCCGGTGCCGCCTCCCTGCCGCCCGATCAGTGCCCGCGCCCCACGCCGGCCCTCTGCTCCGGCCCCGCTGCTCGCCGCCACCACCTCGCCGGAGCGCCCACCTCGCCGGTGAACCCCACCTCGCTGGAGACGAAGCTGGACCAGATCCACCCATCCTTCGAACCAAACGTTGTCCCTGCGCCCGGATCCCTCTGTTCCGGATCAAGCCCGTCCCGCGTTGACTTTTTCGCGGAGGTGAAATTCCACCAAGTCCCGGAGCTCTATGTTATTTTCTTACCAAGTTCATCGCATCATAACTCCTGGAACGTAGCTCCGTTTCATGCATATGATATATCAAAATATTCATTGTGAGATGCTCTTCATTTTGTTCCATTGTGCCATGCTTGTTTGGGTGCATCTTGATCCCCAAATCATCGTTGCAAGAGTGCTACATGATGTTAACTGCTGTCTGTGAACAGAACTTGCTGTTTTGTCTTCTTCATTGCATTTTGTGTGTGCATCCTATGAGCTTGATGTCTACATGAGTTTTGAGCTACATTATGCCACATTCACAGTGATGCAATTCATGTATTTTTCTGAGTCTTGTAGTGAGTGCATCGAGCTCGTGAATTAGGGTACTTGCTGTTACTGTTTTGCTAGTCTGAAACTGTTATACCATGATGCTATGTAACCTGCTCCTATAAGTCATTATATGCATAATCTGGAGATGTCCACTAAGGATGTTTTGTTATACATGTCATGTTATATTCATCCATGCCCCTAGTTGCATTTATAGCCTGTTGTAGCTTGTTGTAATCTTACTCTCAAATTGCTACTTAATGTTGCTGTCAGCCTGTTAACATTAAGTTCAGTTTTGCCATGAGCTCTGCTAGTGCTCCATGCACCCTATTAACATGATCTTGCCATGCTTAGCTTAAGAAATGTGTCTTATTACTGTTGGTCACGTTGTCATGCCATGTATTTCTCTGTGGTGAGTTGTACAAGCTCACCAACATGCCTACTTATTGTTGTTCCTGCCATGTCCGAATCTGTCATATCACTTGCCATGTTTGCATGGATGCTACCATGTTTTCTGTTGATCTTTGGAATTAGTTCAGTAAGGGAGTTTTGTTCTTTGTCTTTGTTATTAGCATTCCATGCCTTTTTTGCCATGTTAAGTTCATGTAACATGTTGTTTGATATCTCTAAACATTGCAACCTGATGTTATTATTTGCAATCTTGCCGCGTCCTTTTGAGCATGTTATAGTGTTTTCTGGAGATAGCTCAGTGTTCATGTTTTGTCATGCTTTACCTGTACTTCATGCCCATGCCTTTTGTTTTCACGTTGAGATGTTGTAGCATATTGTTTTGATGCTTGCTAGATGCCTAGTTGCTGTTTTGGACAACTTATCCTCTAAAGTTGTTTCATGTGTATGTGTTGAACCGTTGCTCTGTTTTGAGTGTGCTCTATATGAAACTTGCTTTATTTTGCATGAAGTTTCATATTATCATGTTGCATCCATGTTTTGAGATTGTTGCTTGATGTTTGGATGCATTTTGCATCAATGCCATGTTTAACTTGTTTTGCTCATATCTTCTAGATGGTAGCTCCGAATTAAATGAACTTTATATGTAACTTGACTAGAATTTCGTGTAGATCCTATTGGTGCTCTTTATTTTGCTGTTTAACCACTTCAACTTAATGTTTGTTCAGATCTGGACCAACTTAGAAACTTGCATATGAGGACTTACCAGAATTGTTATATGTTGTTTTCGGCCTCATTTAAACTTGCTTTGATGTGTTGCTCTTGTATGCATCATCTCTTGCCATGAGTAGCTTCATGTAGCTTTGTCATGCATCATGCTTGTTGTGCATCATGTCATGTATATGTGTGGTGTGTTACCATGTTGTGTGCTTCTTCTCGATAGTTCCCGTTTATTTGCTTGGTTCGGCTTCATCCGTTCGTCTTCTTCATGGACTCTTTCTTCTTCCTAGCGGGATCTCAGGCAAGATGACCGTCACCTTGGATCTCATTACTATCATTGCTATGCTAGTTGATTCGTTCTATCGCTATGCTGCGTTACCGATCACTTGTTCTTCAAGCCTCCCCAAAATGCCATGTCAGCCTCTAACTTTTTCACCCTTCCTAGCAAACCGATGCTTGGCTACGTTACCGCTTTTGCTCAGCCACTCTTATAGCGTTGTTAGTTGTAGGTGAAGTTGAAGATTGCTCCATGATGGACAGGATTATGTTGGGATATCATAATATCTCTTATTTAATTAATGCATCTATATACTTGGTAATGGGTGGAATGCTCGGCCTTATGCCTGGTGTTTTGTTCCACTCTTGCCGCCCTAGTTTCCGTCATACCGGTGTTATGTTCCTTGATTTTGCGTTCCTTACGTGGTTGGGTGATTTATGGGACCCCCTTGACAGTTCGCTTTGAATAAAACTCCTCTAGCAAGGCCCAACCTTGGTTTTACCATTTGCCTCACCACCACCTATACTTTTCCCTTAGGAGTCGCGCTCCCAAGGGTCATCTTTATTTTAACCCCGTCGGGCCAATGCTTCTCTAAGTGTTGGTTCGAACCGAGCAGCTTGTGGGGCCACCTCAGGGAAACTTGAGGGCTGGTTTTACTCGTAGCTTGACTTATCCGGTGTTGCCCTGAGAACGAGATACGCGCAGCTCCTATCGGGATTGTCGGCACATCGGGCGGCTTTCCTGGTCTTGTTTTACTATTGTCAAAATGTCTTGTAAACCGGGATTCTGAGACTGATCGGGTCTTCCTGGGAGAAGGAATATCCTTCGTTGACCATGAGAGCTTGTGATGGGCTAAGTTGGGACACCCCTGCTGGGTATAAACTTTCGAGAGTCGTGCCCGCGGTTATGTGGTAGATGGGAATTTGTTAACGACCGGTTGTAGATAACTTTACACTTGACTTAATAAAAACGCATCAACCGTGTGTGTAGCCATGATGGTCTCTTTTCGGCGGAGTCCGGGAAGTGAACATCATTTTGGGTTATGTTTGAACGTTAGTAGTTTCAGGAACACTTCTTGATCACTTCTAGCTTCTGGACCGTTCCTTTTGCTTCTCTTATCTCTCTCATTTGCGTATGTTAGCCACCATATATGCTTAGTCGCTGCTGCTACCTCACCACTTTACCCCTTCCTTTCCCATTAAGCTTTGCTAGTCTTGATACCCATGGTAATGGGATTGCTGAGTCCTCGTGGCTCACAGATTACTACAACAACAGTTGCAGGTACATGTTATGCGATGATCATGATGTGAGAGCGATGTTTGCTTGTTTTGGAGTTCTTCTTCTGCTTCTTCTTCGATCAGGGGATAGGTTGCAGGTCGGCATCCTGGGCTAGTAGGGTGGATGTCGTTTGAGTTTTTTGTTTGTGTTTCATCCCTAGTCAGATGGTGCTCTTATGTAAGATGATGTTGTATTCGTGTGGCATTGTATGCCTTTTGTATGTATCCCCATCTATTATGTAATGTTGATGTAATGATATCCACCTTGCCAAAGCATGTCAATATGCGGTTCTATCCTTGGTGGCACCTTCGAGTCTCTCTAGGATAGTATCGCATATTGGGCGTGACAAGTTGGTATCAGAGCCTCGACTAACCCTAGGAGCCCCCTTTGATTGATCATGTAGTTGGCCGTTGTCGAGTCTAGAAGAAAACTATTTCTGAGTATAGTTATATCGGAGAGTAGGAATACTTTTTACTCTGCAGCCCCTTCGTCACTCTGGTGAGGAATCTTGACGTAGGTGTTTTCAATTACTCCTCTTCCCTTTCAAACTTTCTTTAGGATCACGCAGTTGGTTTTTTGATCGTTGTTTCTCAGCCTCTTTTTATCCGGTGCATTCCTCGTCAAGTTGACTCGAGCCTCTTCATCTTTGCCAAGTTCAATCCTCAGTTGTCTTCTTTTCCCACCCACCCACCCTTTTTCTTCTCGGAGCCGGAGTCCGTAATTGAGTATCCTTCCTACTCGTGCAAAGTCTTTGCTTTCTTTCCTAAATGATTTCAACCGGTGTTTCCTCTTGAAGTTATTCATCGGTTTTTCCCCTTCCAAGTTGCCTTTGTTTTCCCGCCCTCCCACCCTCTTCTTCCCGGAGTCTGAGTC
>NC_041387.1:357423228-357437534 GCF_002162155.2 Triticum dicoccoides | reverse complement strand
TTCATTCACGCAGAGCCTGTTCAGTCTTCCCTCAGTTATTTCAACCGGTGAATTCTCGCCTTGTTCGTCATTCTTCATCTCTTTTTCTTCTCTGGTGGATTAAATTCCAATTGTCGGTAGTGATTATATTCTCTCCCTCGGCTCAAGTGTTTTCCTTGCTCGTTTGCCTCTCGCCATTTAACTATTCCAGAGTTCGGAAGACATCTCAGGAGATTCCTCTCTGTTCCAATTAATTCGAGGTTGTCACCTCACTCAAATATTTCAATTGTTCTGGTGCATCATCTATCTGTTCAACATCCCTTTCCAACGGTGTTTTCTCTTTAGTGGGCCCTAACCCATAGGACTTTTCCTAGGATCTTACCTGACTCTTCTAATTATTCCGAAGATATTCCTAATTCTTTTCAAGGTGACGTAAGAATGGATCCCATCAGTCACATGCCTTCTCCAAGATCTCTTTCAAATTAGTTTCATTGTTGGCTCAACCTCTTTGCCTGTCATTCTTCCGGAGTGTCTCAACAACTTTTGGTGGTGTTTCTCGTCGTCATTTGAAGATCGAAGAAGAGTTTTTCCTCCTAATCTTGCCCGTTCTCCCGAAGATTCGTGGTTCTAGCTTCGTGTTATTCTCTAGAATTATTCCATTGGTCAGATATTCCTTTTCTTACCCATCCGGAGTATGTCGGAAGTTGTTTTCCCATTTCTTTTCACCGGATGACTTCATTCTAGTTATCGTTCTCTATTTATTCTGACGATTCGTTCAAATGTTCTTTAATCAGCTCGAGTTCTTCCCGTTCCCTTGTATCTAAATCCCCTCTAGCATATTGGTTCTTCTAATTCTTCTTGGTGATTCATTCTCTTTCATCAGTCATTTTCGAATTCTTACGATGGTTTGTTCAAGATTCTTTTTCCTTGATTATCATTTTAATCCATTCGTTCTTTCGAATCCTACCGGTGGTTCATGAAGACTTTCTCAAGTTTTGTGCTATACCCCCTTAATCCTTTTCAAGAACAATAAGTAGTATGCAAAATCCATTGCTTGTTATCAATTTAATTTGATGAAGGATAAGCATACAACAAATCTTAATCTTATTTTCGTCAAAGTGATTAATCCCTTCCTTTAGAGTTTTTTCTTGGTGAATAAATTCTAGTTTCAAGTGTTCTCATCTTTTCTTTTCCGGAGTTTAGAATTACGCCGCCATTTCGTCGAAACCTCAATCTAAATCATTGCAATGCTCATCTTATTCTTTCTTCCTTCATTCTATCTCATCATCCTTTTTTTCACCGAAGTTCTTCATGGTGGTTCTTCATGATTTAATTCATTCTTCAAGAGTTCATCAAGATTTTGTTGGAGGAGTTCAAGTATCTTTTCTTCTCGCGGCTCGAAGTGCAAATAATTCTTCCTTTTCTTCTGAAGTGGAGTTTTGCATTTCTTCATTCTTCTCTGTTATTCAGACTTTTGGTTGTGGTATAATTTCACCTCAAGTTTTCAGTTGTTTTTGATAAGTCCACAACAAGCTTATTCTTTCATTGTTGATTTTCTCAACAACTCCATTCAACCCTTCCTTCTAAGTTCTTTTCATTCCATTCTTTCAATTCTTCCTGGAGGCATTGCGTTGCTTATGTCGTCAAGTGTCATTCCATCTTGTGAAGTTCATGTTCTATTCCTTCCATTTTCAGTCGGAGTGCTGCCAAAATTCTTTTATTCATTCCTTTTCTATCTTGTTCTAACCAGAGTGGTTTCAGAGTCTGCCTTAGTCCTTGAGCTTTTGTTTCTCGTCATATTCGCCGTTCATCTTTCCTAGCCGAGTGCTCTCAACTATGTTCATCTTCTCTCTTGCATTCTTACTTCACCTCTTCCTTTTTCTCTTTTGTCTCGTTCCTAAGATCTCGGGACAATATCTCTTCTTAGTGGAGGAGAGCTGTAACACCCCGGATCCGATGCACGAGGTATCTTCCAGCTATTCGTCGTTGTTGCCATGTCATTGCTTGCGTGTTGCATTTTGCCATGTCATCATCTGCATGTTTTTCAAAACTTACATCCGTTCGGGTTCCGCCGGTTCTCTCCATTGTCCGTTCTGAGCCCGACCACACTCGCACGTGCCCCGTCGCCCCTCTCAGACCTTATTTGTGAGCGGGAAAAAATGTTTTCGGAATGGACCGAGGTTTGTCGAGTGGCCTTGGTATATCACCGGTAGACCGCCCGTCAAATTTTGTTCCATTTGGAGGTCGTTTGATGCCCCAACGGTTAACCGCGTAGCCCGTAATGTCACGCCCAATATGCGACCCTATCCAAAAGGAACTCGAAGGTCCCACCAAGGATAGACTCGCATATTGAAATGCTTTTGCAAGGTGGATATCATTACATCAACATTACATAATAGATGGGGATACATACATAAGGCATACAATGCCGCACGAATACAACAATACAATACATAAGAGCATCATCCGACTACGGATGAATCACAAACAGAAGCTCAAATGACATCCACCCTGCTAGCCCAGGCTGCCGACCTGGAACCTATCCCCTGATCGAAGAAGTATCAGAAGACGAACTCAACGCAAGCAAGCATCGCTCTCCCGTCATGATCATCGCGTGAACCTGTACCTGCAGCTGTTGTTGTAGTAATCTATGAGCCACGAGGACTCAGCAATCCCATTACCATAGGTATCAAGACTAGCAAAGCTTAAAGGGAAAGGAAGGGGTAAAGTGGTGAGGCTGTAGCAGCGACTAAGCATATATGGTGGCTAACATACGCAAATAAGAGCGAGAAGAGAACAAGCGGAACGGTCGTGAAGCTAGCAGTGATCAAGAAGTGATCCTGAACTCCGACTTACGTCAAACATAACACACAAACCGTGTTCACTTCCCGGACTCCGCCGAGAAGAGACCATCACGGCTAAACACGCGGTTGATGCGTTTTATTTTGGATCTGGTGTCAAGTTATCTACAACCGGACATTAACAAATTACCATCTGCCTATAACCGCAGGCATGGCTTTCGAAAGATTATACCCTGCAGGGGTGTCCCAACTTAGCCCATGACAAGCTCTCACGATCAACGAAGGAATAGACCTTCTCCCAGGAAGACCCGATCAGACTCGGAATCCCGGTTTACAAGAACTTTCGACAATGGTAAAAACAAGACCAGCAAAGCCGCCCGGATGTGCTGACAAATCCCGATAGGAGCTGCACATATCTCGTTCTCAAGGCACACCGGATTGTCCAGACTTCCGGTAGGCCAGCCCAGAGTTGCCCCAGGTGGCCACCGGCGGCCGACAGTTTGGACCAACACTCACAACGAGCACTGGCCCGGGGGGGGATAAAATAAAGATGACCCTCGAGAGCGCGACTCTCAAGGGAAAAAGGGCTAGGTGAGGCAAATGGTAAAACCAAGGTTGGGCCTTACTGGAGGAGTTTTATTCAAAGCGAACTGTCAAGGGGGTCCCATAAATCACCCGACCGCGTAAGGAACGCAAAATCCAAGAACATAACACCGGTATGACGGAAACTAGGGCGGCAAGAGTGGATCAAAACACTAGGCAAAAGGCCGAGTCTTCCACCCTTTACCAAGTATATAGATGCATTAATAATGTAAGAGATATTGTGATATCCCAACCAAAATCCTGTCCACCATGGAGAAATCTTCAACTTCACCTGCAACTAGCATCGCTATAAGAGGGGCTGAGCAAAAGCGGTAACATAGCCAAGCAACGGTTTCCTAGGAAGGGTGTCAAAGGTTAGAGGTTCATGGCAATATGGGATGGCTTGAATAAACAGGTGATAGGTAACGCAGCATAGTGATAGAACGAAGCAACTAGCATATCAATGATAGTAGTGAGATCCAAAGTAGCGGTCATCTTGCCTGAGATCCCGCAAGGATGAAGAACGAGTCCATGAAGCAGACAAGCGGACGTAGTCGAACGAATCCTCACGAACGCAACATTACCGGAACTAAGAAGCAACACCGGAAAGAAACAAACAACATGGTAAACAACCATCACATAGACATGGAATGATGCACAACCAAGTATGATGCATGTCTGGTTTAATAAGGCATGACATGGCAAAGTGCAACAAACATCACTACAAATTAAGTGGAGCTCAATATGCAACGAGTTGCATATTGACGAAACACCACATGCAATTATTTAGTTTGATCTCGGTTATGTACCCAACAATATTAAATGTTATTAAACATGGCAAGAGGTGAAACATAATTAAACTACCTATCTAGGAAAGTTTAAGTGAGGCCGGAAGTAACAAACAACAATTCTGGATTCGGTACTGTTCTACCCTAAACACAATTTTAATGTTGTTAAACAGCAAAATAAAGTGCACCATGTTAAGCTAGGCATTTTCCACCCCATTTACATATAAAGTTTATTAAATTCGGAGCTACGGTTATTTAGTTATGAAATAAAGCATTTTAACATGGCATTATGCAAAATAAACACAAACAGCATGTTAAACATTTTTAACATAGATGAAAGTGGCATATTATTAATCTACACAATTTTCTGAGCATTTTACATATATAAAACATTTTGATATGATGCACGGTTGATGAGTTATTAAATGCATGAAGTGCAAGGACTTTTTTGCAAATCTGTAATTCCCTGGATAATAGACAAATCGCAGAGACCGGAAAAACACACTACTGGGCTGAAACTGCTGGGCTGAACACAGAGAAGGGGCTGGGGGGGTGCTGATCACCATGGGCCTTAGCAGGCCGGTCGGTTTGGAGAGGAGGCCAGGCAGGCCACGGGGGAAGATGGGCCAGGGGGCGCTGCCCACAGAGAGGCCGGCCCACGCGGGCGTGCGTCTCTCCGACGAGGCCCAGCGAGGCCATGGCAGATCGGCAGCGAGGAGGGGGCATCTTCGGCGAGGGCAGGCATGGGGAGGCCATGGGACGGCGGTCCCGGCCAGATCCGGACAGATCCGGGCGCGGTGGACCCGTTCCCGGCGATGGCGAGGCCAGCCGTCGACGGGGTTCCTGGTGGCGGCGGCGGGGTTCCTGCAAGGGGATAGAGAGAGACCTGAGAGAGGGAGAGAAACCAGAGGGAGAGACGGGAGGGAGAGGGAGGCGCAGGGAGGCGGTGACCTTGCAGGACGGCGGCGGTCCTCTGGTGGCCGGGGAGGCGAGGTAGGCGCGCCGGCGACGAGGAAGCCGGGCGGCGGCGACGAGGACTCGGGGGTCGAGGGGTCCTCCCTCGATCCAGATCGGGAGCGGGAGGCGTGGGGGCGCTCGGGCCCTCGCGAGCTGCGGCGACGCGGTCACGGGCCAGGCGGGCCAGATCCGGAACCCGGCGGGCCGCGCGGTGGAGAGGGGGCTCAGGAGGGCAGGTGGCGCATGGGGGTTGGCTGGCGCGGGCGCTAGGGCGACGTGGCGGCGCCTCATTGGCCGGGGCGATGTGGCGGCGGCGGCGCCAGATCCGATGAGAAGGTGGGAGGTGGCGACTGCGGGAGGTTAGGGGAGGCTAGGGGCTAGGGTTGCCCAATTTAGGAAGGCGGGGTGTTTATATAGGGGTAAGGCTAGGGTTAGGGGGGTTTCGGACCCTCAGATCTCGATCGGGCGGTTCCGAACGCGAGGGGGGTTAGGCAGCCCTAGGTGGGCTGTGTAGAATGCCTCGAGCTGAGAAGAGAGAGAAATAGAGCGACCCGGTGGCAGTTTCCGGAGAACGAAACGTCCGACGATTAAACCGACTATATCGCGGTTATAAATATAACGGTTGGGCAGTCAAACGGAGTCCGAATGCGACGAAACTTGGCAGGCGGCCTGTCTACACTATAATAAGACCGCACGACAAGTTGCAACCCATTCCGAGAACACTTTTATGCCACTTATAAAATAATATTTCGGAGGTTCCGCGGGCGCGTGCGAGTGTGTCTGGGCTCGGAACGGACAACGGAGAGAAACGGCGGAACCCAAACGGATGCAAGTTTTATGAAAACATATGGATGCGATGCACATGATGCTATGAGATGAGATGCATAACAAGAACAAAATGCAAAACAAACGACAAAACCCAACCACGAAGGAAATATCATATAGCATCTCCGGAAAAGGCAAGAGTCGGAGTTACGAATATGGAAAGTTGTATCCGGGGCGTTACAACACTCCACCACTACGAGAGGATCTCGTCCCGAGATCTAGGATGGCACCGAAGGGAAACGGAAGAGGAAGAGAAGAGGTAAACTAAGTTGCTTCTTCGACCAATGAGTGAAACCACGAACCTTGAGAGGTTGAGGAATTAGAGATGAACGAGATTGCAAACAATCCGTTAGAAAAGAGGAACGAGGAACATTACGGGAACTTGAAGGTTGCAAAGACATGAATCAAGAGTTTAATGGAGAAGATAGAATTCGAAACCACTCCGGTTAAAACAAGATGAGAGAGGAAGAATTTGGGCAGCACTCCGGTTGAACAGGGAAGGAATATAACATGAACTTGAGAAGATGGGAAGATACTTGATGAAATCAACAACGCACTGCCTACGGAACTATTGAAGGAATGGCACAAGGGGTAAGAAGGATTTCAGACAGCACTCCGATTGAAACGATAGGGAAAACTTGATAATATGAAAAGAACTTGAAGAGATGACACCACACTCCGGTTAAATGGAGAAGCAAGGAGAAGAACATGATCTTGCCAAAGCAAGATGATGAGTGAAAAGAGCAACATCACAATGCCTTCGGAATGAAAGAATAGAAGCTAGATCGTTGAAATAGAAGAATGGAGAAGAAAATGCCAACTTGTACCACAAATCAGCTTGGAAAGCATCCTTGCAAAGAAGAATAGAACGTAGTTGTTGGAAAACCAACAACGAAACGAATAAACTTGTAGTGGGATTATGGAAACATCTCAACGCTTGAAGTGAAATTCTGCCATAACGAAAAACAATTGCTTGTTTGAGAGCAACGAAGAGATGAAAACTTCTTTCATCGAGAAGGATATGGAGAAAGCTTGGATCAATGATAAGCACCACAAATAGCAACATTCCCAATGGAAGGCTTTAGGTGAAATATAACCCAAGATAACTCCAACAAAGAGATTGATGGATTTAAAATACCTCATTCCTGATAACAATATGAATCATGAACCTTGAAGGAAATTGTGAAGAATGACATAACACCATCTCAAAAGATAAGGTAGAAAGGATTGCACTTCGGAATGCAAGATGAAGAATGCTTGAACTCCCCAAAACAAAACATGTGTTTAGCACCATGTTTAATTTTGAGTATAGCTTGGCGGATCATCACCTTGAGAGAAATCTTGAAGAACAATTGAAGAATGAAAAGGATCCTTGTTGAACCACCATGTAGAGCCTCCATGAAGAACTCCGGTAACAAAAGGATGATGAAAAGAAAAAGAAGTTGAAAACACAAGGTGAAGCCTTGCGATGATTTAGATGGAGCTTTGCAACGATATAACCAAGAAAACTTGGAACTCCGGAAACAAAAAGATGAAACACTAGAACGAAGAATTACTTCATCATGAACAATCTCCGGAAGAAAAGAATTGAATCACCTTGAGGAAAATAAGAATAAGATTTATGTCATGCATATCCTTCACCAATTTATATTGATGACAGGCAACGGATTTGGCATACTACTAATTCCCGTTGAAAGAATTAAGAGAGATATAGCATAAACTTGAGAAGGTATAGATGGAACCACCTGTGGAATTTGGAAACAACGAATGAATTGATATGATAACAAAGGAAGAGGAATCTTGAACGAACCACCATAAGAATTGAAAATGAACGAAGTAAAGGGGTGAATCACCGGTAAGAATTAGAGAACGTATGAAGATACTTGAGGGAATTTGATACAAGAGAACGAAGAGACCACGAGCTGATTAGAGAATACTTGAGCAATGCACCGGTAAGATTTGGATAACGAGAGCTGAAATGTGAGGACGAAGAATTATGACATGATGGCCTTCGGAGGAAAGAAATGGAAACAACTCATGAAATGCTCCGGATGGTAAGAAAAGAATTCTGACAATCGAAAACAATTATGAGAGGATGGCATGAAGCTAGAACCATGAATCTTGAAGAGAATGGAGCAAGATTTAAGACAAACTCTTCTTCGGTCTTCAAATGTTGAGAATGATGATGAGAACCACCATGCATTGTTGAGATACTCTAGAACAAAGAAGAATAGAAATGATGAACCAACGATGAAAATATTCTGAAAGCGATCTTGGATAAGGAAAATGACTGATGAAAATTCATTCTTACGTCAAACTTCGAAAGACTTTGGGAATGGCTCCGGGAAAATTAGAAGAGTCAGGTAAGATCCTGGGAAAAGACCTGTGGGTTAGGGCCCACTCAAAAGAAAACACCGTTAAAAAAAAGGTCGCTTGGAAGAGAGATTGCACCGGTTGAATTAAATGACTTGAATGAGATAACAACCTCGAAATATCTTGAACGGATTGAGAATGGAAACACAAGTCTTCTGAGATATCTTGAGCACTCCGGATAAGAATAGAGAGAGGTGAACAATTAAGAGGTGCACCGACGTGGAAAAACATTTGGAACAAGGAAAGGGATATGATCAACACCGAAAGCTTGAATTGGATCCACCGGAGAAGAAAAAGAACGAAGGATGTTGAACTTGAAGCTCGTGAGCATCTTCACGAGGGATCACTGGATTAGAACATTCAAAGAAAAGAATGAAGAGACTTCACATGAATAAATGGATACTTGATTAACAAATCTGAGTCCTTGAAGAAAAAGGGTGGGAGGGCGGGAAAAACAAAAATAACTTGGGATGGGTGAAACAAACACCGGTGAGAAAACTTAGAGTTGATCTTGCGAATGTTGAAAATAATCGGATCCACTTGAAGAGAAGCACGCTGGTTTGGAAAAGAATTGACATGACAATCTCGATGATCAAAAGGATTAGCACTCCCATAGAAATATGAGAACACCATTTAAGAAAGGTATGGAACCAACACTTGACTTCGAAGCAACTCGAATACCACAAATAAAACAAAACAAAGGATTTGGCTTGAAGAATAAGCCGGAACAAACATATGATAGAGATTTTGTCCGAAGTTTTCATGGTGGGGCCCACACGGGCTTGATTGTACAGCACCATCATGTACAAGGCAGTGCACATGACATACGAAGTGTCCCCGAACCAGCATAGCCAAGGGTTCTTTAAGAAACAATGAGACCACTGTAAAAACGACCGTGGAAAGGCGGACCACTAGACGTCAAACCCCAATCTCATATCATGCATCTGTCGAAAAGATATTCTAGGAGCTACTTGAATTCCCACCTATAAAACTCCCGAAACTTTCTGGTTATGCAATATATCTCACCCAAACTAACAATACCTACATCCAAGTTGTATCCATCCGTCAACACATAACCAAGAAACCTTCGGAAATCGTGTACCTCAACCTTCGAAAAACATCCGTTATACGAGCTATGGCAATACTCCCGAGCTCGCCCCAGTACTGGGTTATCGGGGTTATCTCACCAACAACTGTACAAAAGAGATTTTCGATGTCGGCAAAGCTCAGGTATTCCAGAACTACAACGATAAAATTGTGACGACAACACCTCAGAGCTCAACTCCCCGGGTCAATGCCACATAAATAGACAGGAGGCACCAAGAACAATGTTCTCATCACAAAACCATCGAAGCGATTCCAAGATACCCGCGTGATCCTAAATTTTTTTTAGTGAAATTTGAGGAGAGGAAAGACAAAACATCTACGTCAGGAGTCCTCACCAGAGCGACGATGGGCCTGAGGAGTAAAAAGAATCCTACTCTCCGATATATATAATCCTAAGACTCAAAATAGTTTTCTTCTAGACTCAACAACGGCCAACAATCAAGGGGGCTCCTAGGGTCGGTCGAGGCTCTGATACCAACTTGTCACGCCCAATATGCGACCCTATCCAAAAGGAACTCGAAGGTCCCACCAAGGATAGACCCGCAAATTGAAACGCTTTTGCAAGGTGGATATCATTACATCAACATTACATAATAGATGGGGATACATACATAAGGCATACAATGCTGCACGAATACAACAATACAATACATAAGAGCATCATCCGACTACGGATGAATCACAAACAGAAGCTCAAACGACATCCACCCTGCTAGCCCAGGCTGCCGACCTGGAACCTATCCCCTGATCGAAGAAGTATCAGAAGACGAACTCAACGCAAGCAAGCATCGCTCTCGTGTCATGATCATCGCATGAACCTGTACCTGCAACTGTTGTTGTAGTAATCTGTGAGCCACGAGGACTCAGCAATCCCATTACCATGGGTATCAAGACTAGCAAAGCTTAAAGGGAAAGGAAGGGGTAAAGTGGTGAGGCTGCAGCAGCGACTAAGCATATATGGTGGCTAACATACGCAAATAAGAGCGAGAAGAGAACAAGCGGAACGGTCGTGAAGCTAGCAATGATCAAGAAGTGATCCTGAACTCCGACTTATGTCAAACATAACACAGAAACCGTGTTCACTTCCTGGACTCCGCCGAGAAGAGACCATCATGGCTACACACGCGGTTGATGCGTTTTATTTCGGATCTGGTGTCAAGTTATCTACAACCGGACATTAACAAATTCCCATCTGCCTATAACCGCAGGCACGGCTTTCGAAAGATTATACCTGCAGGGGTGTCCCAACTTAGCCCATGACAAGCTCTCGCGATCAACAAAGGAATAGACCTTCTCCCAGGAAGACCCGATCAGACTCAGAATCCTGGTTTACAAGACATTTCGACAATGGTAAAAACAAGACCAGCAAAGCCGCCCGGATGTGCCGACAAATCCCGATAGGAGCTGCACATATCTCGTCCTCAGGGCACACCGGATTGTCCAGACTTCCGGTAGGCCAGCCCAAAGTTGCCCTGGTGGCCACCGGCGGCCGATAGTTTGGACCAACACTCACAACGAGCACTGGCCCGAGGGGGATAAAATAAAGATGACCCTCGAGAGCGCGACTCTCAAGGGAAAAAGGGCTAGGTGAGGCAAATGGTAAAACCAAAGTTGGGCCTTGCTGGAGGAGTTTTATTCAAAGCGAACTGTCAAGGGGGTCCCATAAATCACCCGACCGCGTAAGGAACGCAAAATCCAGGAACATAACACCGGTATGACGGAAACTAGGGCGGCAAGAGTGGAACAAAACACTAGGCAAAAGGCCGAGTCTTCCACCCTTTACCAAGTATATAGATGCATTAATAATGTAAGAGATATTGTGATATCCCAACCAAAATCCTGTCCACCATGGAGAAATCTTCAACTTCACCTGCAACTAGCAACGCTATAAGAGGGGCTGAGCAAAAGCGGTAACATAGCCAAGCAACGGTTTGCTAGGAAGGGTGTCAAAGGTTAGAGGTTCATTGCAATATGGGATGGCTTGAATAAACAGGTGATAGGTAAGGCAGCATAGCAATAGAACGAAGCAACTAGCATAGCAATGATAGTAGTGAGATCCAGAGTAGCGGTCATCTTGCCTGAGATCCCGCAAGGAAGAAGAACGAGTCCATGAAGCAGACAAGCGGACGTAGTCGAACGAATCCTCACGAACGCAACATTACCAGAACTAAGAAGCAACACCGGAAAGAAACAAACAACATGGTAAACAACCATCACATAGACATGGCACGATGCACAACCAAGTATGATGCATGTCTGGTTTAATAAGGCATGGCATGGCAAAGTGCAACAAACATCACTACAAGTTAAGTGGAGCTCAATATGCAACGAGTAGCATATTGACGAAACACCACATGCAATTATTTAGTTTGATCTCCGTTATGTACCCAACAATATTAAATGTTATTAAACATGGCAAGAGGTGAAACATAATGAAACTACCTATCTAGGCAAGTTTAAGTGAGGCCGGAAGTAACAAACAACAATTCCGGAAAATCCCCATATGCAAATTATGGATTCGGTACTGTTCTGCCCTAAACACAATTTTAATGTTGTTAAACAGCAAAATAAAGTGCACCATGTTAAACTAGGCATATTTCCACTCCATTTACATATAAAGTTTATTAAATTCGGAGCTACGGTTATTTAGTTATGAAATAAAGCATTTTAACATGGCATTATGCAAAATAAACACAAAGAGCATGTTAAACATTTTTAACATAGATGAAAGTGGCATATTATTAATCTACACAATTTTCTGAGCACTTTACATATATAAAACATTTTGATATGATGCACGGTTGATGAGTTATTAAATGCATGAAGTGCAAGGACTTTTCTGCAAATTTCTAATTCCCTGGATAATAGACAAATCGCAAAGACCGGAAAAACACACTACTGGGCTGAAACTGCTGGGTTGAACACAGAGAAGGGGCTGGGGGTGCTGCTCACCATGGGCCTTAGCGGGCCGGTCGGTTTGGAGAGGAGGCCAGGCAGGCCACGAGGGAAGATGGGCCAGGGGGCGCTGCCCACAGAGAGGCCGGCCCACGCGGGCGTGCGTCTCTCCGACGAGGCCGAGCGAGGCCATGGCAGAACGGCGGTGAGGAGGGGGCATCTCCGGCGAGGGAAGGCACGGGGATGCCATGGGACGGCGGTCCCGGCCGGATCCGGACGGATCCGGGCGCGGCGGACCCGTTCCCGGCGATGGCGAGGCCAGCCGGCGACGAGGTTCCTGGAGGCAGCGGCGGTGTTCCTGCAAGGGGAGAGAGAGACCTGAGAGAGGGAGAGAAACTAGAGGGAGAGACGGGAGGGAGAGGGAGGCGCAGGGAGGCGGCGACCTTGCAGGACGGCGGCGGTCCTCTAGTGGCCGGGGAGGCGAGGCAGGCGCGCCGGCGATGAGGAAGCCGGGCGGCGGCGACGAGGACTCAGGGGTCGAGGGGTCCTCCCTCGATCCAGATCGGGAGCGGTAGGCGCGGGGGCACTCGAGCCCTCGGGGGCTGCGGCGGTGCGGTCACGGGCCGGGCGGGCCAGATCCGGAACCCGGCGGGCCACGCGGTGGAGAGGGGGCTGAGGAGGGCACGTGGCGCATGGGGGTTGGCTGGCACGGGCGCTAGGGCAACATGGAAGCGCCTCATTGGCTGGGGCGATGTGGCGGCGGAGGCGCCAAGTGGCGGGTAGGGGAGGCGGCGCCAGATCCGAGGAGAAGGTGGGAGGTGGCCGCTGCGGGAGGTTAGGGGAGGCTAGGGGCTAGGGTTGCCCAATTTAGGAAGGAGGGGTGTTTATATAGGGGTAAGGCTAGGGTTAGGGGGGTTTCGGACCCTCGGATCTCGATCGGGCGGTTCCGGACGCGAGGGGGGTTAGGCAGGCCTAGGTGGGCTGTGTAGAATGCCTCGAGCTGAGAAGAGAGAGAAACAGAGCGACCCGGTGGCAGTTTCCGGAGAACAAACGTCCGACAATTAAACCGACTATATCGCAGTTATAAATATAACGGTTGGGCAGTCAAACGGACTCCGAATGTGATGAAACTTGGCAGGCGGCCTGTCTACACTATAATAAGACCACATGACAAGTTGCAACCCATTCCGAGAACATTTTTATGCCACTTATAAAATAATATTTCGGAGGTGCCGCGGGCGCGTGCGAGTGTGTCTGGGCTCGGAACGGACAAGGGTGAGAACCGGCGGAACCCGAACAGATGCAAGTTTTATGAAAACATATGGATGCGATGGACATGATGCTATGAGATGAGATGCATAACAAGAACAAAATGCAAAACAAACGACAAAACCCAACCACGAAGGAAATATCATATAGCATCTCCGGAAAAGGCAAGAGTCGGAGTTACGAATATGGAAAGTTTTATCCGGGGCGTTACACGTAACCCCTCTCTCTTTGCAGCCCAGCCCCTCTTCACCACAGCCCGTGAGCCCATCCAAACCCCCTCCATGGTCTCGGTCGTTTGATCACGATCGTGAGGGCGAAAACCGCTCCTGATTTGGACACTCCTAGCTCCCTCTACCTATATATAAGTGCCTCCCTCTCCATTTCCCGGATGAAACCCTAGCCCAACTCCTCCCCGCCGCCAGACATGTCAGCCTCCGCACCGGACGCGTCCTCCACCGTGCAACCACGTCGCCCCGGCCAATCCATAGGTGCCACCTCACCACCGTCGCCTCACGCACCCATCCAGGGCCCGCCACATCAGCCTCCACGCAGCTCCCTCCGCCGCCAGCCCGCGAGCCGACGCGCGGCCTGCCCAGGCCCGCGCGCGCCGCCCCGCGCTCGCGCCCGACCCCTCCGCTGCACATCCAGCCCCGCCGACAGTCGCCACCCCGCCGCCGTTCTTCCTCGCCGGCGCCACCCGAGCGCCCCCGCCGCCGGTCGCCGCAGTGCC
>NC_041387.1:357419573-357423065 GCF_002162155.2 Triticum dicoccoides | reverse complement strand
GTCACCCCGGCCTTCCTCGTCGCCGACCGGGCGGCGCCCGGGCCTCCCGTCGGCAGCTCGCCGCCGCCCGACCCTCTCCCTCAGCTCTGATCGCCCCGCCGCCCGGTGGCGCCTCCCTGCGCCCGGTCAATGCCCGCGCCCCCGCGCCGGCCCTCTGCATGGCCCCGCCACCCGTCGCCACCACATCGCCGGCCCCGCCGCCTCCTCGCCGGAGCGCCCACCTCGCCGGAGATGAAGCTAGACCACAACCACCCATCCTTTGGACCAAACGTTGTCCCTGCGCCCGGATCCCTCCGTCCCGGGTCGAGCCCGTCCCGCGTTGACTTTTTCGCGGAGGTGAAATTCCACCGTCCCGGAGCTCTATGTTATTTTAAGACCATTTTCATCGCATCATAACTCCTGGACCGTAGCTCCGTTTCATGCATATGATATATCAAAATGTTCATTGTGAGATGCTATTCATTTTTTTCCATTGTGCCATGGTTGTTTGAGTTCATCTTGATGCCCAAATCATTGTTGCAAGAGTGCTATATGATGTTAACTGTTGTCTATTAACATAACTTGCTGTTTTGTCTTTTTCATTGCATCCATGAGTTTTGAGCTACATTATGCCATATTCACAGTGCTGCATTCCATGTATTTTTGTGAGACTTGTAGTGAGTGCATCGAGCTTGTCAAGTAGGGTACTTGCTGTTACTGTTTTGCTAGTCTGAAACTGTTATACCACGGTGCAATGTAACCTGCTGCTACAAGTCATTCTATGCATAAGAGATGTTCACTAAGGATGTTTTCTTATACATGTCATGCTCTATCCATCCATGCCCCTGGTTGCATTTATAGCCTGTTGTAGCTTGTTGTAATCTTACTCTCAAATTGCTACTTAATGTTGCTGTCAGCCTGTTAACATTAAGTTCAGTTTTGCCATGAGCTCTGCTAGTGCTCCATGCACCCTATGAACTTGCTCTTGCCATGCTTAGCTTCATAAATGTGTCTTCTTACTGTTGGTCACCTTTTATGCCATGTATTTCTCTGTGGTGAGTTGTACAAGCTCACCAACATGCCTACTTATTGTTGTTCCTACCATGTCCGAATCTGTCATATCACTTGCCATGTTTGCATGGATGCTACCATGTTTTCTGTTGATCTTTGGAATTAGTTAATTAAGGGAGTTTTTCTCTTTTTCTTTAGTATTAGGATTCCTAGCCTTTGTTTGCCATATTAAGTTCCTGTAACATGTTGTTTGATAGCTCTAAACATTGCAACCTGATGTTAAGTCTGCGAAACTGTTATTATTTGCAATCTTTCCATGTCCTTTTGAGCATCTTATAATGTTTTATGGAGATAGCTCAGTGTTCATGTTTTGTCATACTTTACATGTACTTCATGCCCATGCCTTTTGTTTTCACGTTGAGATGTTGTAGCATATTGTTTTGATGCTTGCTAGATGCGTAGTTGCTGTTTTGGACATCTTATCCTCTAAACTTGTTTCATGTGTATGTGTTGAACCATTGCTCCGTTTTGAGTGTGCTATATATGAAACTTACTTGATTTTGCATGAAGTTTCATATTATCATGTTGCATCCATGTTTTGAGAGTGTTGCTTGATGTTTGGATGCATTTTGCATCAATGCCATGTTTAACTTGTTTTGCTCATATCTTCTAGGCCGTAGCTCCTAATTAAATGAACTTTATATGTAACTTGACTAGAATTTCGTGTAGATCCTCTTGGTGTTCTATAACTTGCTATTTAACAACTTCAACTTAATGTTTGTTCAGTTCTGTACCAACTTCGAAACTTGCATATGAGGACTTACCGGAATTGTTATATGTTGTTTCCGGCCTCATTTAAACTTACTTTGATGTGTTGCTCTTGTATGCATCATCTCTTGCCATGAGTAGCTTCATGTAGCTTTGTCATGCATCATGATTGTTGTGCATCATGTCATGTATATGGGTGGTGTGTTTACCATGTTGTGTGCTTCTTCTCGGTAGTTCCCGTTTTGCTGCGATCGTAAGGATTCGTTCGCCTACGCTTGGTTCGGCTTCATCCCTTCGTCTACTTCATGGACTCGTTCTTCTTCCTAGCGGGATTTGAGGAAAGATGACCGTCACCTTGGATCTCATTACTATCATTGCATTGCTAGTTGCTTCCTTCTATCGCTATGCTGCCCTACCTATCACTTGTTCTTCAAGCCTCCCCAAAATGCCATGTCAGCCTCTAACTTTTTCACCCTTCCTAGCAAACCGTTGCTTGGCTACGTTACCGCTTTTGCTCAGCCCCTCTTATAGCGTTGTTAGTTGCAGGTGAAGTTGAAGATTTCTCCTTGATGCACAGGATTATGTTGGGATATCACAATATCTCTTATTTAATTAATGCATCTATATACATGGTAAAGGGTGGAAGGCTCGGCCTTTTGCCTGGTGTTTTGTTCCACTCTCACCGCCCTAGTTTCCGTCATACCGGTGTTATGTTCCTTGATTTTGCATTCCTTACGCGGTTGGATGATTTATGGGACCCCCTTGATAGTTTGCTTTGAATAAAACTTCTCCAGCAAGGCCCAACCTTTCTTTTACCATTTGCCTCACCACCACCTATATTTTTCCCTTAGGAGTCGTGCTCCTGAGGGTCATCTTTATTTTAGCCCCCCCCCGGGGCCAGTGCTTCTCTAAGTGATGGTCCGAACCAAGCAGCCTGCGGGGCCACCTCGGGGAAACTTGAGGGCTGGTTTTACTCGTAGCTTGACTTATCCGGTGTTGCCCTGAGAACGAGATATGTGCAGCTCCTATCGGGATTGTCGGCACATCGGGCGGCTTTGCTGGTCTTGTTTTACCATTGTCGAGATGTCTTGTAAACCAGGATTCCGAGACTGATCGGGTCTTCCTGGGAGAAGGAATATCCTTTGTTGACCGTGAGAGCTTGTGATGGGCTAAGTTGGGACACCCCTGTAGGGTATAAACTTTTGAGAGCTGTGTCCGCGGTTATGTGGCAGATGGGAATTTCTTAACGTCCGGTTGTAGATAACTTGAGACTTGACTTAATTAAAACGCATCAACCGTGTGTGTAGCTATGACGCCCGGGTAATTAAGCTACAGTGATCCTCTCCTAGTGATGCCACGTCACCTCGATTATAGTTGCTAATCTCGAGTTAGTCGAAACCGATTCAAATTCAAATTCAAAATTTGGTAAATAATAAAAGTTTTCAAAAATTAAAATAAAATTGTTCGGTTTGTACTAGATATTACATAGATAATTATGGTGCAACAAACCCATTTTTATAAAATTCCTACGTAGTTTCAAATGAAATTAAACAGAAAGGAGAATAGATAAAAAGAAAACAGAAAACTAAAACTAGAAAGAAAAGAGAAGGAAAGAGAGAAGGCCCCCCACTGGGCTTCGGCCCAGCAGGCCGGCCCTTTTCGGCCGCAGGCCCAACCGGCCTCCCCCCACTTCTCCTTATCCCCCCCACGAACCCGAACCCTAATCCACCCAAT
>NC_041387.1:357411757-357419183 GCF_002162155.2 Triticum dicoccoides | reverse complement strand
TCCGGGCCACCCTCACCGCGCCGGCCACGCCCGACGCGCGCTCCCGCGCTCACCGCCGCCCGTCCTCCGCCGCCCCACTCTGGCCACTGGCGGCCAACTCCACCCGCTCATGCCCTGCCTCCCCCTGCGTCCCGTGCACCCTCCACCGCACCGCCTAGCCCCGGTGATGCCCCGACGTGGCCTCGCCGGTGCCATCTCCGGCGCCCGGTGCCCCTCTGTGCCCGCTGGCCCTCGCCCGGGTCGGGCACCTCGAGCGCCCCATCGCCCGACCCGCATAGGCCCCTGGGGCCAATGGCAAGTGGGGACCCACCCCTGAATGTTTTAGAATAAAAAAAAGAATTAAAAAATATATTAAATAAATAAATAATTAATAATTAAAATAATTAAAATATTAATTAGTTAATTAAGTAATTAATTAAGTTAATTAATCCTGATTAGATTAACCTAATCACTAATTAAATTAACTAATCTGTAATTAACCTAAACAGAGAATGACAGGTGGGTCCCACTGGACCCACACGTCAGGTTGACCAGGTCAATGGTCAATGTTGACTGCTGACATCACACTGATGTCATGCTGGCGTCACCATTTACTATTCTGGAATGTTGGGATAAATAATTAATTAAATTCCGGAAATTAATAAAATCTTTAGAAAAATCATATCTTTTAATCCGTAACTCGGATTAAAATATTTTCAACATGAAAGTTGCTCAGAACGACGAGACGAATCCGGATACGCAGTCCGTTCGTCCGCCACACACCCCTAACCTATCGAACTCGCAACTTTCCCCCTCCGGCTCCTCTGTCCAAAAACACGAAACACCGGGGATATTTTCCCGGATGTTTCCCCCCTTAACTGGTACAACCTCATACCACGCTAGGGCACGCCTAGCATCGTTACTTGTCTTGTCATGCATCGATATGCATCTGTTTACATGGTATTCATTGTTTCTTCCCCCTCTTCTCTCCGGTAGACTACGAGACCGACACTGCTGCTGCCCAGTTCGACTACGGAGTTGACGACCCCTCTCTCTTGCTAGAGCAACCAGGCAAGCCCCCCCTTTGATCACCAGATATCGCCTACTCTTTACTCTATACTGCTTGCATTAGAGTAGTGTAGCATGTTACTGCTTTCCGTTAATCCTATTCTGATGCATAGCCTGACATTGTTGCTACAGTCAATCATACCTTACGCGCAATCCTAAATGCTTAGTATAGGATGCTAGTTTATCACCATTGGCCCTACATTCTTGTCAGTCTGCCTTGCTATACTATTGGGCCATGATCACTCGGGATGTGATCACGGGTATATACTTTACATACATACATACTATACAGATGGTGACTAAAGTCGGGTCAGCTCGAAGAGTACCCGTGAGTGATTCACGGATTGGGGGCTGAAAGGACCTTTGTCCCGACGGCCCTCTATGTGGATCTTTGTGGCGGAGCGACAGGGAAGGTTGAGACCGCCTAGGAGAGAGGTGGGCCTAGCCCTGTTCGGCGTTCGCGGATATTTAAAACGCTTAACGAGATCTTGGTATTTGATCTGAGTTGGCTACGAGCCTATACGCACTAACCATCTACGTGGGAGTAGTTATGGGTATCCCGACGTCGTGGTATCAGCCGAAGCACTTCAGACGTCAGCGACAGAGCGGCGCGCGCCGGATTGGACTGGAACGCCTGCTAGGCTAGGTCTGCTTCCGGCCGCCCTCGCAACGTGCATGTGTGCTATGGGCGATGGGCCCAGACCCCTGTGCGCTTAGGTTTAGACCGGCGTGCTGGCCTCTGTTTTGCCTAGGTGGGGCTGCGACGTCTTGATCTTCCGAGGCTGGGCATGACCCAGGAAAGTGTGTCCGGCCAAATGGGATCAAGCGTGTTGGGTAAGTTGGTGCACCCCTGCAGGGAAGTTAATCTATTCGAATAGCCGTGATCTTCGGTAACAGGACGACTTGGAGTTGTACCTTGACCTTACGACAACTAGAATCGGATACTTAATAAAACACACCCTTCCAAGTTCCACAGACAACTCGGTGATTGCTTTTCCACAGGGCGACGAGGGGAGGATCGCCGGGTAGGATTATGCTATGCGATGCTATCGGAGATGCTACTTGGAGATGCTACTTGGAGATGCTACTTGGAGGACTTCAATCTACTCTCTTCTACATGCTGCAAGACGGAGGCTGCCAGAAGCGTAGTCTTTGATAGGACTAGCTATCCCCCCCTTATTCTGGCATTCTGCAGTTCAGTCCATCGATATGGCCTCCTTACACATATACACATGCATATGTAGTGTAGTTCCTTGCTTGCAAGTACTTCGGATGAGTACTCACGGTTGCTTTCTCCCCCCCTTTTTCCCCCTTTCCTTTCTTTCTGGTTGTCGCAGCCAGATGCTAGAGTCTAGGAGCTAGACGCCACCGTCGACGACGGCCCCTACTACACCGGAGGTGCCTACTACTACGTGCAGCCCACTGACGACGACCAGGCGTAGTTAGGAGGATCCCAGGTAGGAGGCCTGCGCCTCTTTCGATCTGTATCCCAGTTTGTGCTAGCCTTCTTAAGACAAACTTGTTTAACTTATGTCTGTACTCAGATATTGTTGCTTCCGCTGACTCGTCTATGATCGAGCACTTGTATTCGAGCCCTCGAGGCCCCGGGCTTGTATTATGATGCTTGTATGACTTATTTTATTTGTAGAGTTGTGTTGTAATATCTTCTCGTGAGTCCCTGATCTTGATCGTACACCTTTGCGTGCATGATTAGTGTACGATTTAATCGGGGGCGTCACAAGTTGGTATCAGAGCCGACTGCCTGTAGGAATCCCCCTTCCACACTCCTTGGCTGAAGTCGAGTCTAGATGTTGCAAAAACTTTTACTAACATGGCTGTGTGTCCTACGGGCACACGTCGCCATTTGGTGGTAGTAGGATCTTTTACTCCTCGACCTTTACTCTGGGACTCTGATCTCTCCTCTATTCGGGTTAAATGAAGTTTACTAAATCTAACATTAGGATTTCGTTATCACTTTCACCCGGAGAGCCCCTTATTACTAATGATCGTCTGCTGCACCAGAAGACCCTGAAGATACTCTCCGCTGTTAACCCGAGAACTTGTGTTCATCACGTTTGCAATTCACCTTCCACCGCAAACCCTTATGGATAACTACTTGCATTTGTTATTCTTACCTTCATCCCCAGTGGTCTTGTTATTACAAGATACCCTGAAAAACTCGTCGCTGTGTCGATAATCCCTTGAGCTTACTGCCTTGCTGTTCTTTGTCACCTGAATACCCCTACGGTTAATTGTTGCACTTATCGAGTATCTGCTCATCCCCAGTTGTTCATGAGTTTCACAAAAGTCTTCAAAATACTATTCGATCTTCCGAAAATCCTCTGGAGCATTTGGCTCTTGAAATTCTTGCTTGACTCGCATTATGGTTAATCCCATAAGTCTCCTAGTCTTATTGACATTCCTTGTCATTATCATTTTGGGTCTATTGACTCAATATGTTTGCGAATACGCGCAATCATCACTGATCCTTATAAATTACCTTTCCGGCTGAGCTGCCATTCTTTTAAATGGAATTGGTTCTCGACCAGTCCAATTGTCGTTGATTGTATCCCTAATTCTATTCAGCTTATCCATTCTTGATCAGACCATTTGCTCCTGATCCCTTGATTTGAAAATCATAATTACTTTGCTAATTAAGCGTTGAACTATTCAGCTGTTCTATAAACTGATGCATTTGCATTCTTTCTTCCTCTGATTGGGTATCGATACTCATATCAGCCCCATTGTGGATCGCCATATCCACTTTTGGATTATTATCCGACAGTGTCCTTCACATTTGTTCACTTTGTGAGTTCTTCCCCTGATACCTAATGCCTTTGTTAAGTTGTATCCTCCGCTTGGCCAACCATACTCTGCTTTCGGGCTTGTGTTATTTACTCTTGAAACTTGTGGTATATGTTTCTAAGAAGCCACTAAGGGTTGAACATATGCTTTCTCTAGACCGTGTGAACCCGAAAGTTTTCACGAGTCATACTCTTCTGGTGCTTCACCAGATAAAATTTCAACACTGCAACTTAATCGAACGCGAGAAGTGGATGAAAGGTTATGCATTGGAGAAGTGGGAGTCGACCTTGAACTTTGTGTTCATGCCCATGGACCCGATGTACATCTTCTCATCGAAGCTTCTTTTAAAATTAATTATTCCCTTGATATAAGTGCATCTTATATCTGGGGTATGGCCTTTTACAATCGTGGTTTCGACCATGTTCTCCTTTAAATACCATTTTCGATGCAAGTGTAAGCACTTGTCTTCTGTGGATCAATACCCCGGTACAACCTCTACTTTGATCTGTCACCGAGTATTACCCCATGGTATCTCGAGATTATCTTGGAACTGCATAGCTTCCTATGAGTTCTTCATCAAGTACTACATACTCACTGATTACAATTTTTCATGGGCTCTGAGTTATTAAACACTCAAAGACACCGATAACTGAACCGAGTCCGCATTACGGTTCAACAACTCTTACTAATATTCTGTACTTACGAGTTTGTACCCGATCATGTCATTCCTAGCTTGATCGGCCATATCATTACCATGCTAAATTTTAACTGTGCTACCTGGTCCTTAATCCCGGAGCACAACTTTTGAAAATGAGCTAAGCTTACGTCGATCTTCCTCGTCATATCAGTTCGCCTTGAACAAAAATCTTGATTTCAAGTTTGTGTCGTACCTATGGTTCCAATAACCTCTTGCTTCATCATTCTTTTGACTTGATGTGATCGCGGATCGATTACATCTTCGTGGAATCTCTCGACAAATGTGTCATGATCACCATCTACATTCTGATGCTCTTCCAGGATATCCATTGAATTACTGATGAGAAATACCATCCTTGCCCTCGATGATTTGTGTTGTCATCGACCTCTTTATTGCGTTCCCTCCAACAAAAACTTGTTTGTGTTCTGTGTTATACCTCGAGTTCCTTGCTACCTAGCATTTGTTCCTCTTTACCATGGAGTATTACCATCTTTTATGTCAAGAAGGTCGTGAGGATTACTCCACCTCTTAAGAATTCTTGGTATGGTGATACTTCTCACCCTCACCATTCTTTCTTGGTACCCGTGTTGTTTCTAACCGGAATACCGACAATTGGACTATGAGGTGTGAATTCAAAACTTCTAGCAACCCTATTGCTTTGAAGTAATGGTCGAGTTTCATTCTAATTCTTTTGTTCGTCAAGTCACCACTCTAACATTGATCGAGCAACCCAACCTATATTCGGGTGCACCTTTCAACCAATGTTTAATTGAATATGTTTCCTCGAGCATACATCATTATACCATTTCATCTGACAAATGTTATCTCCTTCTTCACATAATTGTGGAAATCCATCTTGTCGGAAATCTCGATGGATTATCGCCGAGCCCATCAGCGACCTCCTCCTCTCCTTGGTTTAATGATGAACTATTGTTTCAGGAACCCACTCCCATAGTTCATTTCCTGAGAATCCTGAAATGTCATTTCGTCTATTTGTGTTGCACCTTTTATTCTCGGACATCCTGAGTCTAAGGTATCATTACACCAATCGTATCTGAATCTCGGTCAGATATGATGGTTGGGACAACTTTGCATGAGTTATGTTGTTGGCCCTTTGATGACCTGGTAACAGGATGTCATGCCTAGCACCCTCCCCCTGGCTGTAGGACCTATCACTATGGTTTATTTGCAAGGATAACCATTCTTCTTGGAGGAAATTGTAAGACCTATGTTATAAACTGTTCCTGATGGATCCATTGAGTATCTAAAAACCGACCTTTACTTGAAGACCATGTCAATGCTATCTCGAAGCATGTCTGTGATACTCTGATTTTCAACAAGAACATTTGAAGCCCAATGCTAAATGTTTCTTGCTCAATTATCCAAACACCGTTGTATGGGTAATGTCATGAAATTTCTCTCCCCTACCTAAGGAGTTTTCTACATAATATCCTGTCATGGATATCTTGCTCTGCTTGTCCTTGGGAAGGATATACCCCTGATATACATGTTTAAGCACATTTTCCTTCCCGTTTTTTTGTTCAAACTTTCTTGTAAACTACTTAACCGAGCAGTGGTAATCCCCTGCTTAGGTAAACACCTCGGTGTACCTTCCTGTCTGGTGTAACCCTGTTTCTACTGTTGATGACTTCCGGTAACCGCCGATGGACGAGAACTTTGCCTATTGGTCCGCCTCGTTCAACGAGCAGGAAGGTGGTTCTCTTCGTCCCTCGCCCTTGGTACCAATGTTGTTGCCGACATAACTGACATGGTACTCTCTGACATGCCTTGCTATCATGACTGTGAAAGATGTCACTGCTCCTAATAAAATAATAATAATAATAATAATAAAACCACATGGTGGGCCCATAACCCACAGTTCCACAGGATTGAAACCTGACTCTCCGGCACACCCATATCTCCGAAGTTATTCCTCACGATTGGCTTCGTATGAAGATCACCAACCACCTTCCTAGAGACGATCTATTCTGGTATCGGATGCAATACTTATTCTCGTTGCTCTGGACCCCTTTCACCCTTCGTTTCAGGCATCGAACGATTGCCTACCCGCTCGAAACTTCTCATGGTACCTCCGTACTTTGCTCTCGATACTTTCTTTAGTTTCAATTCGGGAGTTACTTCCCACCACCTTCCTTGTGTTATTGACCAGATAATCAACCTTGCAGAGGTTCGTTCCCCCGGAATACCCCCCCTTTGTTCTTTCATAAGTACGATGGAGATCCTGAAGGAAGGACGACGATTTCATCATGATGCATTGAGGCATAGGAGTGAAGACATCAATGCTATGGATCCACCTCTTTGAGGAGAGCAACCAAAGACGAGAAGATACGTTAGGATTTCGTAACCAGACCTTTCCCCCCTAGTCCCCCTCTTAAATCTCGGGACGAGATTTCTTGTAGTGGAGGATAATTGTGACGCGCGGGTAATTAAGCTACAGTGATCCTCTGCTAGTGATGCCACGTCACCTCGATTATACTTGCTAATCTCGAGTTAGTTCGAAACCGATTCAAATTCAAATTCAAAATTTGGTAAATAATAAAAGTTTTCAAACATTAAAATAAAATTGTTCGGTTTGTACTAGATATTACATAGATAATTATGGTGCAACAAACCCATTTTTATAAAATGCCTACGTAGTTTAAAATGAAATTAAACAGAAAGGAGAATAGATAAAAAGAAAACAGAAAACTAAAACTAGAAAGAAAAGAGAAGGAAAGAGAGAAGGCCCCCCACTGGGCTTCGGCCCAGCAGGCCGGCCCTTTTCGGCCGCAGGCTCAACCGGCCTCCCCCCACTTCTCCTTATCCCCCCCCCACGAACCCGAACCCTAATCCACCCACTCGCCCCCCGCACGATCC
>NC_041387.1:357389073-357411462 GCF_002162155.2 Triticum dicoccoides | reverse complement strand
CGCCCTCACCGCGCCGGCCACGCCCGACGCGCGCGCCCGCGCTCACCACCGCCCGTCCTCCGCCGCCCCACTCTGGCCACTGGCGGCCAACTCCACCCGCTCATGCCCTGCCTCCCCCTGTGTCCCGTGCACCCTCCACCGCGCCGCCTAGCCCCGGTGATGCCCCGACGTGGCCTCGCCGGTGCCATCTCCGGCGCCCGGCGCCCCTCTGTGCCCACTGGCCCTCGCCCGGGTCGGGCACCTCGAGCGCCCCATCGCCCGACCCGCATAGGCCCCTGGGGCCAATGGCAAGTGGGGACCCACCCCTGAATGTTTTAGAATAAAAAAAATAATTAAAAAAATATATTAAATAAATAAATAAATAATAATTTAAATAATTTAAATATTAATTAGTTAATTAAGTAATTAATTAAGTTAATTAATCCTGATTAGATTAACCTAATCACTAATTAAATTAACTAATCTATAATTAACCTAAACAGAGAATGACACGTCAGGTTGACCAGGTCAATGGTCAACGTTGACTGCTGACATCACACTGATGTCATGCTGGCGTCACCATTTACTATTCTGGATAATGTTGGGATAAATAATTAATTAAATTCCAGAAATTAATAAAATCTTTAGAAAAATCATATCTTTTAATCCGTAACTCGGATTAAAATATTTTCAACATGAAAGTTGCTCAGAACGACGAGATGAATCCGGATACGCAGTCCGTTCATCCGACACACCCCTAACCTATCGAACTCGCAACTTTCCCCCTCCGGCTCCTCTGTCCAAAAACACGAAACACCGGGGGATATTTTCCCGGATGTTTCCCCCCTTAACTGGTACCACCTCATACCACGCTAGGGCACGCCTAGCATCGTTACCTGTCTAGTCATGCATCAATATGCATCTGTTTACATGGTATTCATTGTTTCTTCCCCCTCTTCTCTCCGGTAGACTACGAGACCGACACTGCTGCTACCCAGTTCGACTACGGAGTTGACGACACCTCTCTCTTGCCAGAGCAACCAGGAAAGCCCCCCCTTTGATCACCAGATATCGCCTACACTTTACTCTATACTGCTTGCATTAGAGTAGTGTAGCATGTTACTGCTTTCCGTTAATCCTATTCTGATGCATAGCCTGACATTGTTGCTACAGTCAGTGATACCTTACCCGCAATCCTAAATGCTTAGTATATGATGCTAGTTTATCACCATTGGCCCTACATTCTTGTCAGTCTGCCTTGCTATACTATTGGGCCGTGATCACTCGGGAGGTGATCAGGGGTATATACTTTACATACATACATACTATACAGATGGTGACTAAAGTCGGGTCAGCTCGAAGAGTACCCGCGAGTGATTCACGGATTGGGGGCTGAAAGGACCTTTGTCCCGACGGCCCTCTGTGTGGATCTTTGTGGCGGAGCGATAGGGCAAGTTGAGACCGCCTAGGAGAGAGGTGGGCCTGGCCCTATTCGGCGTTCGCGGATATTTAAAACGCTTAACGAGATCTTGGTATTTGATCTGAGTTGGCTACAAGCCTATACGCACTAACCATCTACGTGGGAGTAGTTATGGGTATCCCAACGTCGTGGTATCAGCCGAAGCACTTCAGACGTCAGCGACGGAGCGGCGCGCGCCGGATTGGACTGGAACGCCTGCTAGGCTAGGTCTGCTTCCAGCCGCCCTCGCAACGTGCAGGTGTGCTATGGGCGATGGGCCCAGACCCCTGTGCGCTTAGGTTTAGACCGGCGTGCTGGCCTCTCTGTTTTGCCTAGGTGGGGCTGCGACGTGTTGATCTTCCGAGGCCGGGCATGACCCAGGAAAGTGTGTGCGGCCAAATGGGATCAAGCGTGTTGGGTAAGTTGGTGCACCCCTGCAGGGAAGTTAATCTATTCGAATAGCCGTGATCTTCGGTAACAAGACGACTGGGAGTTGTACCTTGACCTTATGACAACTAGAATCGGATACTTAATAAAACGCGCCCTTCCAAGTTCCACAGACAACCCGGTGATCACTTTTCCACAGGGCGACGAGGGGAGGATCGCCGGGTAGGATTATGCTATGCGATGCTATCGGAGATGCTACTTGGAGATGCTACTTGGAGATGCTACTTGGAGGACTTTAATCTACTCTCTTCTACATGCTGCAAGACGGAGGCTGCCAGAAGCGTAGTCTTCGACAGGATTAGCTATCCCCCTCTTATTCTGGCATTCTGCAGTTCAGTCCACCGATATGGCCCTTTACACATATACCCATGCATATGTAGTGTAGCTCCTTGCTTGCGAGTAGTTTGGATGAGTACTCACAGTTGCTTTTCTCCCTCTTTTCCCCTTTCCCTTCTACCTGGTTGTCGCAACCAGATGCCGGAGCCCAGGAGCCAGACGCCACCGTCGACGACGACTCCTACTACACTGGAGGTGCCTACTACTACGTGCAGGCTGCTGACGACGACCAGGAGTAGTTTAGGAGGATACCAGGCAGGAGGCCTGCGCCTCTTTCGATCTGTATCCCAGTTTGTGCTAGCCATCTTATGGCAAACTTGTTTAACTTATGTCTATACTCAGATATTGTTGCTTCCGATGACTTGTCTATGATCGAGCACTTGTATTCGAGCCCTCGAGGCCCCTGGCTTGTATTATGATGCTTGTATGACTTATTTTATTTTTAGAGTTGTGTTGTGATATCTTCCCGTGAGTCCCTGATCTTGATCGTACACGTTTGCGTGCATGATTAGTGTACGATTGAATCGGGGGCGTCACAGTAGCCGTGATGGTCTCTTTTCGGCGGAGTCCGGGAAGTGAACACAGTTTGGGGTTATGTGTGAATGTAAGTAGTTTCAGGATCAGTTCTCGCTCTCATTTGCGTATGTTAGCCACCATATATGCTTAGTCGCTGCTGCTACCTCACCACTTTACCCCTTCCTTTCCCAATAAGCGATGTCGCTGCTGGTAATGGGATTGCTGAGTCCTCGTGGCTCACAGATTACTACAACAACAGTTGCAGGTACAGGTTATGCGATGATCATGACGTGAGAGTGATGTTTGCTTGTTTTGGAGTTCTTCTTATGCTTCTTCTTCGATCAGGGGATAGGTTCCAGGTCGGCAGCCTGGGCTAGCAGGGTGGATGTCGTTTGAGTTTTCTGTTTGTGTTTCATCCGTAGTCGGATGGTGCTCTTATGTAAGATGATGTTGTATTCGTGTGGCATTGTATGCCTTTTGTATGTATCCCCATCTATTATGTAATGTTGATGTAATGATATCCACCTTGCCAAATCGTGTCAATATGCGGTTCCATCCTTGGTGGGACCTTCGAGTCTCTTTAGGACATTATCGCATATGGGGCGTGACATTATAGCAGTAACGATAGTAGTAGCAACAGTAGTAACTTAGCAAGAATAATATATGATAAATTCGTAGGCATTGGATCATTGACTCGTTGGATCATATTCATCATGAGATATTTATAACCTAGGGCGATACGGCACTAGCTCCAGTTCATGAATGTAATGTAGGCATGTATTTTGTAAATAGTCATACGTGCTTATGGAAAGAACTTGCATGACATCTTTTGTCATACCCTCCCGTGGCAGCGGGGTCATATTGGAAACTAAGGGATATTAAGGCCTCCTTTTAATAGAGAACCAGAACAAAGCATTAGCACACGGTGAACACATGAACTCTTCAAACTACGGTCATCACCGGGAGTGGTCCCGACTATTGTCACTCCGGGGTTGCCGGATCATAACGCGTAGTAGGTGACTATAACTTGCAAGATTGGATCTAGAACATGGATATAATGGTGATAACATGAACAGTTCATATATGAAATCATGGCACCTGGGCCCAAAGTGACAAGCATTAAGCATGGCAAAGTCATAGCAACATCAATCTCAGAACATAGTGGATACAAGGGATCAAGACCTAACAAAACTAACTCGATTATATGATGAATATCATCCAACTCCTCAACTACCAGCGAGCCTACGAAGGAATTACTCACTCCAAGTGGGGAGCATCATGGAATTGGCGATGGAGATTTGTTGGTGATGATGAAGATCGAAGATCCCCCTCTCCGGAGCCCCAAATGGACTCCAGATCTGCCCTCCCGAGGAAGAACAGGGCTTGGCGGCGGCTCCATCTCGTGAAACGGGATAATTCTTTCTCCTGAATTTTTTCCTGAAAATATGGGATTTTATAGCGTCGGTTATAGGGTTAACGAGGCCACCAGGTAGGCAGCACCCACCATGGCGCGCATGGGGGGGCTGGCGCTCCCTGGTGGGTTGTGCCCACCCAGGTGCCCCCCTCAGGTCCCTCCTGGCTCCAGAAATTCTCTTATTTGATATAAAAATCATCGCAAAGTTTCATTCCATTCTGAGAACTTTTATTTCTGCACAAAAATAACACCATGGTAGTTCTGTTGAAAATAGCGTCAGTCCGGGGTTAGTTTCATTCAAATTATGCAAATTAGAGTCCAAAACAAGAGGAAAAGTGTTAGGAAAAGTAGATACGTTGGAGACGTATCAACTCCCCCAAGCAGAAACCTTTGCTTGTCCTCAAGCAATTCAGTTGATAAACTGAAAGTGGAAAAGAAAAACTTTTACGAACTCTTTTGCTCTTATTTCATAAATAAGCTTAAACAACACCCAGGTTTTCAGCAAGGATTATAACTAACCATGTCGAAAATAACTCTTAAAAATTATATTAACTCATATCAATGACATAAACAACTAGAGAGCAATAATAAGATATCTCAAATAGCAACACATTATCAAAACAACCATGATATAATATGACAATACTGGTATCTTGCTAGCCCTTTCTGAGACCACAAAACATAAATGCAGAGCACCCCCAATGTTCAAGCAGCGAGTAAACATTGTAATTCATGGTAGAAAAGATCCAGTCATGATGCACCCAACATTAGCTATACACAATGCATCAGCATGACAGCAGTGCTCTCAGGTTCTGGCGCTTATTTGAGAAGGTGATGACACAACATAAAAGTAAATAGATAGTCCCTTCACAGAGGGAAGCAGTGATTTGCAGAGGTGCCAGAGCTCAAGTTTTAACACAGAGGTAAATAATATTTTGAGACATGCACCCTTCTTATTCACTTCACGACCATCAGTTATCAATATCTTCCATGCTGAGCACGCTAGTGGCAGTTCCCAAGTGGAAATGCAAAGGCTATGTCTCCATTGGGAGTTTTTTTTGATTATTTGTAAGCTCTTTTCTTTTCGCAGTTTGGGACTGGGCATCGTCATTACCGCCCTTTTTCTCATGCGATGAAGAGTGAATAAACACTCGACCTGAGAATAACCCACTTAGCATGGATACTGACTACCTCATGTCGTTCCTTGAACGATCCAGGCACACAAAAACCATATTTATTTGAAGTTTTTAGAGGTGGACATGCAAATTTACTTAGGAAGGCAGGGTAATACCGCATATAGGTAGGTATGGTGGACTCATCTGGAATATCCTACTCATCTAGAGAGCAACAAGGGTCATGAACATGCATTATGGAATAAGTAAAATTGGATACTAGCATGAGTAGGATATGAACACCATGAACATAAATAACATAGAGGCTATATTGGATTTGATTCAACTACATGCATGAACATGTGCCAAGTCAAGCCACTGGAACATTCAGAGGAGGATACCATATCATCATACTACATCACAATCATTTTAATGCAATGTTGATATCCAAGATAAATCATCATTAACTCCTAGCTACTTATGCATGGCATGAGAAAATATAATCTCTAATTGTCATTACAAACATGTTTGATCATAATAGGCCGAAGCATGGATACTAGGTTAAACATATTTACATAAACAGAACAAGTCGAGTTCATACCCGTTTCTCTCTGCCACGGCCAGTTTATGTAATATCGTCATTATTGCCTTTCACTTGCATGACCGAATGATTTGAAATAATAATAGTGCAAGAGTGCCGTGGACTAAGCTGGAATCTGCAAACATTTTATTCAAGAGGAGAAGAAAAGGGAATATGGGCTCTTTGTTAGATCAACAATAATGCAAATGAGAGCCACTCAACATTTTCATCGTGGTCTTCTCCTTGGTATGACTCGATAAAAGAAAAAGAAATTCAGAGAAACACATTGAAATATTTTTGGAGTTTTTGGTTTTTCGAAAGCAAGCAAACGAAAAAGGGAAAAGCAAAAACAAGAAAAACTATTTACATGGGAAAGCTCCAAACAAGTAAAAGAAGAACAAGGAAAACCTTTTGGGTTTTCTTTTTAGTACTACAACAAATTATACTAGGAAGAAAAATCAAAAAGAAGCAAGAAGCATATTTTTGGTATTTTCTCAAAGTTTTTTAAACACACAAGAAGAAAGCAAGAAAAATAATTTAAGCATGGATGATACAATGAAAAAGTGTGAACACCGACAACTGAAGTGAACTGTCTGAACATGAATGTAATGCAGTGGGAATACGTACTCCCCCAAGCTTAGGCTTTTGGCCTAACTTTGTAATCAATCAGTAGCCTCGATGGTAGTTGGCATGGTAGCTCACAGAGGCCCTCAGTGCCGATGCCTCAGCCCGCCGTGCTGCCTCTACCACTGCGTTGCGAGCTCGAGCCTCGCTCTCAAGAACAAAACATCTTCCTTTGCTGTGATAGTCAAAAAGAGCAGGCGCAGGCAAATATGTGTGCACAACAAAAGTTTGGTTAAACAACAGATTGCAAGTGAAGTCATGATTTTTTCCTTTGAGCATCTTATGACTTTTTAAAGCATCAAACTCTAAATATTGTGTGGGTAGGATAGGGTCAAAGGGCAAAGGTGAAACACCCAGCTCTCGTGCTAAACGCGTGGCATAAATTCCACCATAGAAATAGCCACTTTTAGCGTTATGTTGAAGTCTGCATGCAAAATTGCTGCAAGATTATAACTCCTTTCACCGGTGAGAGCGACACATATGAGGCTCAAGTCTGGAGCACAAAGCATACTACAGTCTTGCTTGCCTACTATGCATTTTCATTAAATAATGTGAAGTACTGAATTGCAGGGAAATGTATGATCTTTATTCTACCTTGTGCCACTCCCCTTGTTTCACCAATGCAAAGGCTAGTTAAGAATGCTTCAAACTCAGACCTAGGTGGCTCATCGAGCAAACCCCAGAATGGGATCTCGCAGAGGTGAGCAAACCTTTCTAGAGAAATTGTAAATGGATTATCATAAAGTTTAAAAGACAACCTAGACTCACGGGGAAAGAACTTAAATCCTTTGACAAATAATTCGGTGAGGATGAGGAGTTGGTCGCACTTATCTGAAATGTAGGGACCGAGTTCGACATTATGAACTAATTGCTCAAATTCCTCCTTGGTACAAATTGCACAAAGCATGTTTTGGTGGTGGCACTTCAAATGGACTTTTCGCTTGGTTCAGCATAGGTCCAGCGAACGGAGCTGCTGCTAGAGGATGCCTCCGAGGATCTCCTCCTTGAAGAACTCCTTCCAAAGAAGCTCATAATGTTCGCGTACAATTTTCTGAAAATGTTTGGTCATGAATTTTTTTGAACTAAACTTGATAAAATTGATAGCAACTACTCATAGGGATGTATAGATGCCATAGTAAGTATTCAACCTAATTAGAACTCTAAAAATTCAACATGCAAACTCATCTACAACAGCACCAAGAGTAGCTAATTATTCTAAATATAAACCACTAAAACAAAAACTAATTGGATACATGGAGAAGTCACATACCAAGCAACAAATCCCCGAAATAGTTTCAGAAATGGAGCTTCGAGCAAAGAGATCGAAATCCGCGGTTTTGAAGGAAAGAACACAAGAGAGAGTGTGTTGGTGATTTTTTTCTTGGTGAATGGAGTGGTGTGGGAGGAAGAAGTAAGTGAGGGGGCCCACCAGGTGGGCAGCACCCACCAGGGCGCGCCTGGGGGTGCTGGCGCGCCCAGGTGGGTTGTGTCCACTTGGTGCATCTCCCTCTGATATTATTTGCACCAGAAATTCATAAATATTCAGAAAAAAATCGTATCAGATTTTTAGAGCATTCTGAGAACTTCTATTTTTGGGTCATTTTTTATTGCGCAGAAAACTTAGAAAACAGACAAAGCATGGCATTTTATTTTATTTAACTGATAAAAACAGAAAACAAAAGGTAGGGATAGAAGGTAGTGCTTAATAAATTCATCAACTTCATACCTCTCAAAAATGATCCATTAATAAGGTTGACGAAGTCTTATTAAAAACCACTTCCGATTAGCATGAAACCGAAGAACTTTCATAAATCACTAAGTTACCTCAATGGGGATATGAATGTCCCCAAAAATAAGCATTTCATATTTCTTTTTAATAGTTGGTAGAGGCAGTTGAAAATTTCCAATAGTGATTGTCGGAGATTTTTCAATAACATTAATACCGTTCACGTGGAATTGCTTCTTCGAAAAGTGCACCGTATGCTCATTACCATTGATATGAAAAGTGACCTTGCTTTTATTGCAATCAATAACAGCCCCTGCGGTATTCAAGATGGGTCTACCAAAGATAATTGACATGTTTCATCCTCAGGAATCTCAAGTATGACAAAGTCAGTCAAAATAGTAACATTAGCAACAACAACGGGCACATCCTCACAAATACCGATAGGTATGGTAGTTTAATTGTCAGCCACTTGCGAAGATATTTCAGTAGGTGTGAGTTTTTTCAAATCAAGTCTTTTATATAAAGAGAAAGGCATAACACTAACACTAGCTCCCAAATCACATAAAGCAGTTTTCACATAATTTATTTTAATGGAACAAGGTGTAGTTGGTATTCCCGGATCTCCAAGTTTTTAGGTACTCCATCTTTGAAAGTGTAATTAGCAAGCATAGTGGAGATTTCAGCTTCCGGTATTTTTCTCTTATTGGTGATGATGTCTTTCATATACTTTCCATAAGGAGGCATTTTCAAGATATCAGTCAAGCGAGTACGGAAAAAGACTGGCCTAATCATTTCAGCAAAGTGTTCAAATTCTTCATCATCTTTCTTTTTAGTTGACTTAGGTGGAAAGGGCATAGGCTTTTGAACCCATGGTTCTCTCTCTCCTTTCTGTGTTTTCTAGCAACAAAGTCTCTTTTATCATATCTTTTATTCTTAGGTTGTGGGTTATCAAGATCAATAGCTGGTTTTATCACAACATCTTTCTCTGGTTCTTTATCATTAGGTTGAGTGTTTTCATGAACCTCATAATTATCTTTTTCATTATCAGAAGGTGAGTGTTCATTACCAGATTGACTTTCAGCATCAGAGATATAAACTTCATTATCATTATAAGGAGGTTTTTCTATTACAGGTTCACTAGAGGTAGGCAAAGTCTTATCATTTTTCTTCTTCGTTTTCTTTTTAGAAGAACTAGGTATAGTGGTGTTGTTCCTTTGAGAATCTTGTTCAATTATCTTAGGGTGTCCCTCAGGATAAAGTGGTTCCGGAGTCATTTTACCTCCTATAGTAGCTACTCTAATAGCAAAGTCACTTATATTATTGTTCATTTCATCAAGTAACTCTCTTTGAGATTTAGCAACTTGTTCTAATTGAGTTTGAACCATAGAGGCATGTTTTCCTACACCTGTAACATCATTTGAGATTCTAAATAACAAGTCAGTTAAGCAAGCCATCGTATCAGAGTTGTATTTCAATCATTTCATAACAATTGCATTGAAGTGATCTTTCTTTCTAATGTAATTATCAATCTCATAAAGGCATTAGATAGGATGTTTATTATGAGGATCATCACTATCATTGAATTTCATTAAAGATTTTACCTCTACCAACTTAGGCTTCCAGCCCATGTATTTCTTTGATAGGTGGTAAATTTTTAATATCCTCGGCCTTAATACCTTTTTCCTTCCTAGATTTCTTTGCCTCTTGCATATCTTCAGGACTGAGATATAAGATACCCCTGTTCTTTGGAGTGGGTTTAATAGGTGCTTTAGGAGGAGGCCAATCATCATAATTTTTCAATATGCTATTCAATAATTCTTCAGCTTGCCCAATAGTTTGTTCCCTGAAAACACAACTAGCACAACTATCTAGGAAGTCCCTAGAAGCATCGGTTAGTCCATTATAGAAGATATCAAGTTTTTCATTTTTCTTAAGAGGATGATCAGGCAAAGCATTAAACAATTGGAGAAGCCTCCCCCAAGCTTTTGGGAGACTCTCTTCTTCAATTTGCACAAAGTTAAATATTTCCTACAAGGCAGCTTGTTTCTTATGAGCAGGGAAATATTTTTCAGAGAAGTAATAGATCATATCCTGGGGACCACGCACACAACCAGGAGCAAGAGTATTGCACCAAGCTTTAGCATCACCCTTTAATGAGAACGGAAATAACTTGAGAATATAATAGTAGAGAATATTCTCATCATGAGCAAAAAGGGTAGCTATATCATTCCACTTAGTAAGATGTGCCACTAAGTTTCAGTTTCCTAACCATGGAAAGGATCAGATTCAACCAAAGTGATTAACTCTGGGTCGACAGAGAATTCATAATCCTTATCAGCAATAACAATAGGTGAAGTAGCAAACTCAGGATCACATTTCATTGTAGCATTCAGAGATCTTTCTTTATACTTGTATAATAATTTCTCTAGATCATCTCCATCCTTATAAGCAAGAATATCTCTACTTGTCTCCTCACTCATAGTATAACCTTTCGGTACCTTTGACAATTCATATCTAGGAGGACTAGTTCTAGTAGGTGTTTCAAGATTTCCAGTTTCAAGTTCATCATCAGATTCAAAAATATCATGTTGTCTTACTCTAGCAATTTGTTCATCAAGAAATTCACCTAGTGGCACATCATCATCAAGCAAGGTACTAGCATCATCATGAGTAGCATTCATTGCAGAAGTAGCATCATCAATAATTTGCGACATATTAGAATTAATAGCATGTTTTGGTGTTGCAAGTTTACTTATAACAGAAGGTGAATCTATAGCAGAACTGGATGGTAGTTCCTTACCTCCCCTCGTCTTTGAGGGAAAAATCATATTCTTAGCATCCTTCAGATTCTTCATAGTCATAATGTGATAATAATCCCAAGTGACTCAACAAATATAGCTATGCTCCCCAGCAACGGCGCCAGAAAAAGGTCTTGATAACCCACAAGTATAGGGGATCGCAACAGTTTTTGAGGGTAGAGTATTCAACCCAAATTTATAGATTCGACACAAGGGGAACCAAAGAATATTCGAAGGTATTAGCAGCTGAGTTGTCAATTCAACCACACCTGGAGATTAATTATCTGCAGCAAAGTGATTAGTAGCACAGTGTATGATAGTTTTGATGATAGAAGTAGTAGTAACGGTAACAATAACAGTGATAGCAGTGATAATATAGTAGTAACGATAGCAGTAGCAATAGTAGTAACTTAGGAAGAACAATATATGATAAATTCGTAGGCATTGGATCAGTGACTCTTTGGATGATATTCATCATGAGACAGTTATAACCTAGGGCGATACGGCACCAGCTCCAGTTCATAAACATAATGTAGGCATGTGTTGGGGATATACCCATCAGGTATGACCCGCCCAGGAGGGGCCGGGTTATACCTATTTCAAGTTATCATATGAAGCCCACGAGGATATTAAAGATGGCGGTTCAAGGTCAGGGCCCAAGGCCCAAAGGATGACTTAAGCCCCATAGAGATAAACCGCCATATATGTAAGACTTGTATCATAAGGAATGTATAGATAGTCACCGAGCCGGACACGTTGTCTATGAGCCGGCCGGGACTCCGTGAGCCGCTGGGCGTCGACCTGTGTATATGAAGGGACGACCCAGCGGCGGTTCAGGACAAGAAACAACAGATCAAAAGCTAGGTCAAGCAGATTCGCTCCCTGGTGATCGAGACATAAGCAATACAACCTGAAACTGGATTAGGCCTTTACCTTCTCTGCAAAGGACCGAACCAGTATAAATTCCCATGTCCTTTGTTCCATTTTAACCCCTTTAAGGTACCTAGTTGTGATGGCTCCATCACTAAGTCCTTTCACTAGGACATCTGCCGTGACTATTCCACGACACCATGTATTCTGTAAATAGTCATACGTGCTTATGGAAAGAACTTGCAGGGCATATTTTGTCCTACCCTCCCGTGGCAGCGGGATCCTATTGGAAACTAAGGGATATTAAGGCCTCCTTTTAATAGAGAACCAGAACAAATCATTAGCACACGATGAATGCATGAACTCCTCAAACTACGGTTATCACCGGGAGTGGTCCCAACTATTGTCACTCCGGGGTTGCGGAATCATAAAGCGTAGTAAGTGACTATAACTTGCAAGATCGGATCTAGAACATGGATATAATGGTGATAACATAAACAGTTCAGATCTGAATCATGGCACCTGGGCCCAAAGTGACAAGAATTAAGCATGGCAAAGTCATAGCAACATCAATCTCCAAACATAGTGGATACTAGGGATCAAGCCCTAAAAAAACTAACTCGGTTACATGATGAATCTCATCCAACTCATCACCGACCAGCGAGCCTACGAAGGAATTACTCACTCCCGATGGGGAGCATCATTGAATTGGTGATGGAGATGTGTTGGTGATGATGAAGATCGAAGATCCCCCTCTCTGGAGCCCCAAATGGACTCCAGATCTACCCTCCCGAGGAAGAACAGGGCTTGGCGGCGGCTCCTTCTCGTGAAATGCGATAATTCTTTCTCCCTATTTTTTTCTGGAAATATGGGATTTTATAGTGTCAGTTAGAGGGTCAGCGGGGCCACCAGGTGGGTAGCACCCATCACAGGCGCGCCCTGGTGGGTTGTGCCCACCCAGCTACCCCCCTTAGGTCCCTCCTGGCTCCAAAATTTCTCTTATTTGATATAAACAATCTCACAAAGTTCCGTTCCATTCCGAGAACTTCTATTTCTGCACAAAAGTAACACCATGGTAGTTCTGCTGAAAACAACGTCAGTCTGGGGTTAGTTTCGTTCAAATCATGCAAATTAGAGTCCAAAACAAGAGGAAAAGCGTTAGGAAAAGTAGATACGTTGGAGACGTATCATAAATACACATGAATAGGATAGGAATGCACGTGTAAAATAGAGAATTTAAAAACACAAGATTTCTGCCAATCTGGGTGTTTGGTTCACAAGAATTGGAAGATCACAGGATGCAAAGAAACATGGGGAGATTAAGTCAAACCACAAGAAAATGTAAGGTTATAATGCTATTATGCTAGTATTTCTTAGTGCTGTGCTTCATGAATAGGAATTTGAAAAGTAGGACAAGTGGATATTAAAATTCCTACGAGTTTTCTTTCAAGGAGACACTAAAGCAATAAATCCTACCGTTTTCCTTTGCTCCATTCCTTTGAACCAAATGCATGTATAGTAATACCATAGGAAACGTTCCAATTTCTATGTTTTTCCTTCACTTTTCCTTTCAAGCACTGGTGATTCTAGTAGGCCGGCTTGAGCAGGGAAAAGCCTACACTCAAAAAATCATTTTGTGCAACTTCTACTACTTTGGACCCAGGCCACTGCCCTACTAGCTCAACTCCCAGGCCCATCTACAAATGCACAGCTCAAACGCGCAGAGATAAATAATGATGGCATTCAAGAGAGTCCATCATGGATAGCAAAGTTGCCTGGTACCTCATTGGTTGTCATATAGTAGGAGAAACTAATCATATTTCACGTTACTACGTGTGCTCAATGGATAATATATATAACATGTAGAGTAAAAAAGATGCATCAAGTGTACAACCTTTTTGGCGAAGCCATGTCGATCTCAGTGTGATTGGGTTGGTCGGTGAGGATGCTCTGGCTGATTTGGCTATCGGAGGAGGGGAAGAAGATCTTAGGCGTCTGGAGATGGAGCTCAAGGTATTGCTCAGCTGTGATGGAGGGTTTCATCGTTGGAGCAGCTCCGGTGAGTTATACGATGGCGAGGCTAAAGCAGGACAAGAGAGACACCGTTAACCTGAGTGGAATTCTAATAGCATCTCCAATAGATGACGTAAAATACATAACCACAAAGTTGCGGGGACCGATTCTCCGGGTAATAATTTCCAAAAATGGTCCTTGTGCTCACCAGCCCCGGGATAACTGTTAGCTGATGAAGCACCAACTTGATACAGAAATTCGAAGCAAAATACAAAATATGTAGTACAAGACCATTCTGGCCTGTGAGTACAACAAATGGTTTCTAGTGGTTGATGGCGGAAGCGGTTTGTGGATCATCAGTGTATATGGGACTCCATGTTCCCACAGGAACAGCTGACCAGGTTAACTCCTATCTTCGCGAGACTGCTATCACCGTTGCTTAAGTTCCGGGGCTGTCAGCGTGGTCGCTCCTCTCCGCGCAAGAAAATCTAGCCAAGATAATAGCCAGGGACAAGCCAGTGAGTACTTTGAATGTACTCGCAAACATTATGAACACAGGCATAATATGACAGTGATGTGCTGAAAATATTATATGAACATGACGTCAGTCACCAATGATAAATAAAGCTCTGATGCGTACGAGCATGTTAAATATGAATATGCAATAACATAGCAATATTAAAATTTTGAAATAAATAATGAACATGCCATAGTCGGGCGTCTGAGCGACACCATATAAAGGGCTCTAAAAGAAATGCCACAGTTGGGCGTCTGAGCGACACCACATATAGGGCTTTAAAAGAGATGCCACAGTCGGGCGCCTGAGCGACACCACATAAAGGGCTTTAAAAGAAATGCCCCAGTCGGGCGTCTGAGCGACACCACATAAAGGGCTTTAAAAGAAATGCCACAGTCGAGCGTCTGAGCGACATCACATAAAGAGCTTTAAAAGAAATGCCACAGTCGGGCGTCTGAGCGACACCACATAAAGGGCTTTAAAAGAAATGCCACAGTCGGGCGTCTGAGCGACACCACATAAAGGCCTTTAAAAGAAATACCACAGTCGGGCGTCTGAGCGACACCACATAAAGGGCTTTAAAAGAAACAATCATAGTGAATATCCCGGAGGTAGAACCATCCCAGAGATACTCGATAATAACAATAATAACACGGGTTAGTCAACAATAATAATAATCATAATTATCACAAGTCACAGGTAGTAATTCCAGTTCTAGTTTAACAGTTTCACATCCGAAGACCGACACTAAGACCGACACTTGACCCATCCCAGACTGTAGTCCTTAACCATGGACACGGCTCTTCGAATAGGTTTTAATCTCTGCAGAGGGTGTACTCTTTAACCATGAGTAACGGATTCCTATAGTCCATCGGGACTAATTCCGTCTACGGTCTTTTTGTTGAAAACACACCTAACTTGCACACACCAGCTTAACTCACATGTGACTGGAATCACCCACAACACCTGTCAAGCAAAACTCTAAGTGGGCAGGCAACAACCTCGACGTAACATGGGGTCACAAAATTTATACCGCGCGCACAACTGGGGAAGCTACCCCCTTCGGCTACAACCGAAACACCCATGCTCCCGGACCCGGTGGCATGACTACCGGATGCCTCCAGTATCTTCCACCATGGCCTCTTTGTATGGTGTGTGCTAGGAAAGGGGTTGACAACTTACTGAACCGTACCCTACCTATTGTAGAGACGAGTGGTAGTACGAAGCAAGTATGGGGGTTACTAGCACAAGACTCGATCTACGGTCGACTCAGGAAGTTGTAATATTTCCTGCATGATTAACATAACAATGCATATATTTCAAACAGCAGATAGAAACATCACGCGACATACCCCTCATGCCATACCGGACACGATCGTCTCGACGGAGGATTAGGGACAAGACCGTCTCTACCCAAGGCAGAGGCCTTCCCGGCTTCCCTTCCGGTATGCAAGAAAGACGTATGACGGTGATTTCCATCACAAATCATGCCAACTTCATCAGCATAAAATCATCAATTGCACCCATGGGTAGGATCACATCCTCACATAAAATGACGCATGCACGCGTCGAGGTGCAGTTATCACCGAGTCAACAACACACACAAAAAGTATTACACCAGGGTTCAGAATGCTTGCCTTCAGGCCATGGGAAAGAAGGGTGCATCCAAAACATTTTGAAATGTTCAAAAATCCTATTTAAAAGAATATATATGAATTAACACACAAAACAAAATAGCACAAAAAGTTGTTTTGAATTTTTGTCAAATAAATCTTAAAATAAGCTAGACTATATTTGAAAGAGGTAGGAAAAAGAATTAATTCATTTGGAGCTGTATTTAAAAAGATACAGCCGGTGAAAATTTGGTCAAAAATCTGATATTTAAAATAAAAACAGAAAAGAAAACGCTTCGAAATATACGTACACGTCGAAGGCGCATTATTGGAAATGCGCTTCCACTTATCGAGCGTGGACTATGCCTGAGTCACTGACAGTGGGCCCGCCTGGCCCACTGGTCAGGTTTGACTAGTCCACTTCCCTCCTCTTCCTCCGCCCGAGAGAGGGGGCGGGACTCCGGCGACGCTCGCCGGCAAACGGCGGCACCGCTCGGCAAACGGAGGTCACCCGCGGGCTCAGGGGGTCGAGGCGGTTACTCCGGTGGTGGTTTCGTCCTCTGGGGTGAACGGAGCTGCCGGCGACGAGCTCCGCGGCGGACGGAGGTCGTCGAAAAAAGTGTGATTTCGTCCGCGGTGAGTCCCGATCAAGACTGAGTAGGGGGACGGACTCACGAGAAGGTGAGGGGGTTCCTGGTGGAGAGAGTGGAGAGGGGGAGGTCCTGGTGGCGCCGGAATGGCCTGGTTAGTGATGGCGGCTAGAGTTGCCGGAGAGGAAGGAGACGACCCTGTCCCATCGATTGACGGCAAAGGGGGCACGAGTAAGACGGTGTGAGGCTGCCTTCATGCGGGTTTGAGCTTGTGGTCTCCTTATATAGGCGATGGAGGTCGGTTTGCAGCGGCCGTGGATAAGCTTGTCGGCGACCGCCGTTCTGTAGCTAGGGCGATGTAGCGGCGACGCGCGCTAGAGGATGGAGCTGTGGATGAGCACGCACTGCTCTAGGAGGCAGGTGGCAAGCGCTGGTGGCTTGGGCGGCGCTGACACGGCCAGGGCTGCAAGTGTCCGCCAGCTAGCCGCCACGGCCATCCTGACGGTGGTGCTGTGGGGTGCCAGGTTGGTCGGGGTGGTGTGGCGGTGCAGGGGAACACTGAGTGTTGGCTGGGACCGGTCACGGGCCGGATTGAGTGCGGGGCGTGACGCGGCGGCTCGGGCGCTCGTGGGTGCCAAACGCACGCTCTGGGCGCGCCCAGAGCACGCCCGGGACATGCTCAAGGAAAAGACAGGGCAGCCTAGAGCTCGCGGTTGAAGCTGGCAAGAAACATGACTAGTCTAAGGTTAGCAAGGGACTAAAGGGACATGGTGGATTGGTCAGGGGTTCAAGTTTCCTAAGTAAACTTGAAGTCATGCCAAATCTGGCTGTGCACTCAGGGTGTTTGACAAAATGCCCAAGGCACCAAGGTAGTTCTTGGAGTGGCCAAAATCTCCAGATCAGTGTCTCTGTGGATGTAAGAGAGGGTGGTGAAGTTGGTTTGCAACAAGGAGAAACTTGCTAGTGCAAGTTTTGCAAAACCACACTTCTGGACAGGGAGTAGATGGCATCATTACATGGACCAAAAATGTTCCAAAGAGTGCATGCTCCTGGACTTAGGGGTTTTGCAGGGTTGGCTACAAGCATGAGAAAGCACAAGGTCACTTGAACAAGGAAGGCTGGGGTTGCAGTAGAAAACACAAGTCTGGTCCAGAATGAAAAAAAGGTTGATGCACTCAAATTTTCCAAAGAACATCACTATGTTTTTGCATAAAGTTGGATGGCATGCTACTACTAATATCCCATAATTTTGGTGGAGGCTCAAGGGAAATATTTAATTGGGTTGCAGTGCAAAATTTCCCACTGGACCAGAGAAGAAAAACATGTGTAACACTCAAAATAAGCAATGAAATAATTTTATTATAGCACAAAAGTGATCTAGGGCATCACATGACATCTCCAAATTTTGGTTGAAATACTAGTTAAAGTTATCAACAGGTTGCAGTACAAACAGAGCTCCAAAAATTAAAACAAGCCATTTTAATGATTAAAGCTCAGGGTGAAGTAATGTAATATATAAATCTACTGATTTAGAAATTGTTTTAATGAGATGGCATAGGAGTCCAAAATTTTGGAAAGCTCCACCAGGGAAAGATAAAACTCAATAACATAAAAAGAAGAGTTTTCTTTCTGAAATCCACAGAAAAGTCCAGAATGCAAAAATTTAAAACTCCAGGCAAGATTTTAATATCAAAAACTTGGTTAAATTTTTGGGGTGTTACAATTACTAACCCCCTTAAAAAAATCTCATCCTCGAGATTTGCTAAGGTTTGTAAAACAAAAATACTTTTACTAGATCAAAAGATCATTTTACACAAGCGGTAAAAAGAGGCTATAGTGAGGGGGCAATAAGTGGTGAATAACTACAGTGTGGGCACTAGCGTTGTGTGGAGAAATTCCACGTTCAGGACAACGAGTGATTTCTACGCGAGACATAGTGAATTTAGAATAAATTCTAAATTCAACAATACGCTGGTTGTACCCGAGAGCACAGTGCTCCCTCTGGCTGACAGGTGGGACCGGAGCCCACTGTCAGTCTCTCCTTCTTCCTCTGGCTCTCTCTTCTTCCTCTCTCCCGTGTGCTTTCCCGGCTTTCTCCACCGGCGATGTCTAGCGCGTAGAGCATCTAGGCCGTACTGCGGTAGTGCGCGGCGTGCTTGCTGCCGGTGCAGTGTGCACTCACGTCGCGGGCCAGTGCGCTGTCGGCACTGCTCGCGGATTCGCCTCCGAACACCGGTGATCGGGCGACGAGCGGTGTTGGTGGACTTCGTCCACTGTACACCGATCCCGAGCTATAAAACGACCGCGGTGCTCCTTCTTCATCTTCGCACCTGGCCTTGCTTATCCTCCTTCTTCTCCTCCATTTCTGCTCACCGGAGCTCGAGACGAGGCTCCAATGGCGGAGACGGTGCCGGACTGGTACGTGATCCTGGTGTGTGGAGGGCTGGCGGTAGTGCTGGGGCTCTCTGTGCTCCTGTGCGCGATGATCTATGATGATTGTTGTGATGCTGCCGCTCGGGTGCTGGCTCTCCGCGGTGGCGGTGATCACGAGGATTAGGCATAATCCCGAGTGTTAACCGTTATCGGTGTGTTGGAGGTGGATAGTGTCCAGATGATTATCTGCTAATCTCTCCCTTGGCGGCATGTGGAGTGCTTAGAAGGGTGGTTGGTGACATGCAACATGGTTGCGTGTATTTCAAGCAGTGTAAGGTCCGAGTGGTTGTGGGTCTGCTGCCGTGGTGCTGCGTGAAATAAAACAAATAATCCATGCAGCGATAGGATAAAAGATGCAGCAATTCTGGAAGAAGAAAATCTCATTCCAGGATTTTTCGCGGTTACACATGTTGCTCACGAAGAAAACCACTCACAAACGTAAAAACTTAATACTCGACTCGTCGCACAAATTCAAGGTACCATGCATAAGTTACAACATAATAATAAATGCTGAAATAACAAATACAGCAGTGACGTCTAAAATGAGAATGGTAACTGGACAGGGTCTCGAGGAAAAGTCTCTGGTAGTGGAACACACTCCTCTTCTATCGGAGGGAGTGGGTTGACCAACCGATGTATGAGTCTCTCCGGATCGGGCCTTAGTGGTCTGCCGATTGCAATCTGAGGATTCCGATCAGTGAGATTCTGGAGATAATCCATCACTCGCTGGTTCAAATGCTCTTGCGCGATGATGTACTGGATGAGGTTGTCCAGTACTGGGTCTCTCTCAATTCGCCCACCGGGAAAAGATGTTACTCCCCCGGGCGTTGCACGGCTCAGAAAGTAATAATATCCTCACTCGCGGGCATAAGGCACTGCGGATCGAAGACGAGCAACCGCTTTGTTCGCAGCAGCCTCTATGGCCAAACGTGGGGTTGGCATAGATTTCCCCACGAAGGAAACCTCCGTTGGATCTTGGTTGGGGTCTACGTGAGGAATGTATACTGCTGCCCAATATTCCGAGGTGGAAGGGGTGATTCTCGATTTGAACAGCTTGTACTGGGGTGGCTGGGTAGAACCCATGGTACTGCAGGTAAAGTCCCACAATATTTTGACAAAGCTACCTGGGTTGCATCTGGGGTTCTCCGATAAATACTAGGGCTCGGTATGGCAAGAAATGGTCGTGGGAGTGGTGCACGAGGTGAAGGTTGCTGGGTAAGGTCACAAGGTGGCCTTCTTATATAGCATCTGGCTGGTTTATTTACCGTGGTGAAAGGTAATAAATCTGCCAGATTAGCTCCAAAGGTCGGGGTCAGTGTCAGAGATATACATATCTCATAAAGAGACGTGTTACTGTGGGTGTCGTCGGGGTTGGTTTTGGTAGCTGTGCCCGGAAAATGTGCAACTATGCACTGACAAAAATACGCAAGGCTACCATTAAAACAGAGGCACAACGACAGGCTGCGTTAATACACAAGATTACATGATTACAAAGCGGGGATACACTGAGACTTGGCACTACTCGTACAACTTAGTCTACCTCGTTTACGTCTAAATGGGCGTGTCTGGTGGATGTCGAGGCTTCTCCACGTGTCTCACTGCTGGGATTAGTCGGAGATGGCGGAGGAACTGCAGGGTCGGGGTAGCGATGATGACCATCGCGGGGATTGTTGGCCACAATCCCGTTGGAGTGTGCTCCCAAAAGGTGACGAAGCACTTCTGGGGTCATCAAGACACCTTGGCCACTGGTTGGAGCTGACCTCAGGGTCTCGATCAGGTGTCCAAACAGCAGGACTGGGTTGTCGGCGTCGGACTCGGCTTCCCTGCTTGCCGGGGCTCGGTGAACCAGCTCTCCTCGAGCTGCGATCAGATCAATAGTGATTTGATCGAACAATGCCTCTAGTGCACTTACATAGCGCACTAGGTGCAACAATGCAGGATCTGTCTCGTGATCTCCGTTGGCAACTTGGGGTGGTCTACCATACCCTTCACACTTGGGGTAATAGTAGAACGAGAGACAGTTAACTCTGGGCGACAACTGCCGGAGTTGAACTATAGCTTCTCGAGCGGCTAGCTGGATGGCTTGTGGCTCGAAGGAAGTTGTTCTTCCGGTGAACCTGTAGGGGCGTTCTGCCGACAAACCCCTACCGTAGATGTGCACAGTGGCCCAGAATTGGCGGTCTTCACCGCTCATGCGTCCTTGGTACACAACATATTCTGGGGGCTCTTCTAACGCGTAGGCACGACGGGTGAGGTTTGCGAGTATGGTCACGAAACCTCCAAGATTTGTTGTTATGGTCTGATTGTGCACTATGGGACCAGGCATTGTGGCTAGGTTGGGGAAGAGGCTGTGCTAGGCCGGATTAAGGTTAGCGTGCCCTTTTTAGAGAAAAGGGAACGGAGTCTTCCTTCACACGCTTGCGAATGAGAAATTTTTTCCATCGGTGACTAGCGTGTGATTGATAGGCTAGGCTGATAGGTTGGGCACCGACTGCCAAAAGTGTCGGGATCACTGTGTGGCTATCTTGCACGGGAAGCTTGGCTGGGGTTTTGGTTAGGGACCGGTAGGTTGGTTTACCTAAGTTATCCGACCTGGCTAAGATAGGATTAGCCACTGGTCAGCCTGGCTCTGGTACCAAGTCTATGGGGACCGATTCTCCGGGTAATAATTTCTAGAAAATGGCCCTTGTGCTCACCAGCCCCAGGATAACTGTTAGCTGATGAAGCACCAACTTGATACAGAAATTCCAAGAAAAATACAAAATATGTAGTACAAGACCGTTCTGGCCTGTGAGTACAACAAATGGTTTCTAGTGGTTGATGGCGGAAGCGGTTTGTGGATCATCAGTGTCTATGGGACTCCATGTTCCCACAGGAACAGCTGACCAGGTTAACTCCTATCTTCGTGAGACTGCTATCACCGTTGCTTAAGTTCCGGGGCTGTCGGCTTGGTCTCTCCTCTCCGCGCAAGAAAATATGGCCAAGACAATAGCTAGGGACAAGCCAGTGAGTACTTTGAATGTACTCGCAAACATTATGAACACAGGCATAATATGACAGTGATGTGCTGAAAATATTATATGAACATGACGTCAGTCACCAATGATAAATAAAGCTCTGATGCGTACAAGCATGTTAAATATGAATATGCAATAACATAGCAATATTAAAATTTTGAAATAAATAATAAACATGCCACAGTCGGGCGTCTGAGCGACACCACATAAAGGGCTCTAAAAGAAATGCCACAGTCGGGCGTCTGAGCGACACCACATACAGGGCTTTAAAATAAATGCCACAGTCGGGCGCCTGAGCAACACCACATAAAGGGCTTTAAAAGAAATGCCACAGTCGGGCGTCTG
>NC_041387.1:357348544-357388790 GCF_002162155.2 Triticum dicoccoides | reverse complement strand
CACAGTCAGGCGTCTGAGCGACACCACATAAAGGGCTTTAAAAGAAATGCCACAGTCGGGCGTCTGAGCGACACCACATAAAGGGCTTTAAAAGAAATGCCACAGTCGGGCGTCTGAGCGACACCACATAAAGGGCTTTAAAAGAAATACCACAGTCAGGCGTCTGAGCGACACCACATAAAGGGCTTTAAAAGAAACAATCATAGTGAATATCCCGGAGGTAGAACCATCCCAGAGATACTCGATAATAACAATAATAACACGGGTTAGTCAACAATAATAATAATCATAATTATCACAAGTCACAGGTAGTAATTCCAGTTCTAATTTAACAGTTTCACCTCCAAAGACCGACACTAAGACCGACACTTGACCCATCCCAGACTATTGTCCTTAACCATGGACACGGCTATTCGAATAGGTTTTAATCTCTGCAGAGGGTGTACTCTTTACCCACGAGTAACAGATTCCTATAGTCCACCGGGACTAATTCCGTCTACGGTCTTTTTGTTGAAAACACACCTAACTTGCACACACCAGCTTAACTCACATGTGTCTGGAATCACCCACGACACCTGTCAAGCAAAACTCTAAGTGGGGAGGCTACAACCTCGATGTAACATGGGACCACAAAATTTATACCGCGCGCAAAACTGGGGAAGCTACCCCCTTCGGCTACAACCGAAACACCCATGCTCCCGGACCCGGTGGCATGACTACCGGATGCCTCCAGTATCTTCCACCACGGCCTCTCTGTATGGTGTGTGCTAGGAAAGGGGTTGACAACTTACTGAACCGTACCCTACTTATTGTAGAGACGAGTGGTAGTACGAAGCAAGTATGGGGGTTACTGGCACAAGACTCGATCTACGGTCGACTCAGGAAGTTGTAATATTTCCTGCATGATTAACACAACAATGCATATATTTCAAACAGCAGATAGAAGCATCACGCGACATACCCCTCATGCCATACCGGACACGATCGTCTCGACAGAGGATTAGGGACAAGACCGTGTCTACCCAAGACAGAGGCCTTCCCGGCTTCCCTTCCGGTATGCAAGAAAGACGTATGACGGTGATTTCCATCACAAATCATGCCAACTTCATCAGCATAAAATCATCAATATGCACCCATGGGTAGGATCACATCCTCACATAAAATGACGCATGCGCGCGTCGAGGTGGTGTTATCACCGAGTCAACAACACACACAAAAAGTATTACACCAGGGTTCAGAATGCTTGCCTTCAGGCCATGGGAAAGAAGGGTGCATCCAAAACATCTTGAAATCTTCAAAAATCCTATTTAAAAGAATATATATGAATTAACACACAAAACAAAACAGCAAAAAAATTTGTTTTGAAATTTTTTCAAATAAATCTTAAAATAAACTAGAAAATATTTGAAAGAGGTAGGAAAAAGAATTAATTCATTTGGAGCTGTATTTAAAAAGATACAGCCGGTCAATGTTTGGTCAAAAATCTGATATTCAAAATAAAAACAGAAAAGAAAACGCTTCGAAATATAGGTACACGTCGAAGGCGCATTTTGGAAATGCGCTTCCACTTATCCAGCATGGACTGTGCCTGAGTCACTGACAGTGGGCCCGCCTGGCCCACTGGTCAGGTTTGACTAGTCCACTTCCCTCCTCTTCCTCCGCCCGAGAGAGGGGGCGGGACTCCGGCGACGCTCGCCGGTGAACGGCGGCACCGCTTGACAAATGGATATCACACGCGGGCTCAGGGGGTCGAGGCGGTTACTCCAGTGGTGGTTTCTTCCTCTGGGGTGGACGGAGCTGCCGGCGGCGAGCTCCGCGGCGGATAGAGGTCGTCCGAAAAAGTGTGATTTCGCCCGCGGTGAGTCCGGATCAAGACTGAGTAGGGGGACGGACTCACGAGAGGGTGAGGGGGTTCCTGGTGGAGAGAGTGGAGAGGGGGAGGTCCTGGTGGCGCCGGAATGGCCTGGTTAGTGATGGAGGCTGGAGTTGCCGGAGAGGAAGGAGACGACCATCTCCCATCGATTGACTGGAAAGGGGGCACGAGTGGGACGGTGTGAGGCTGCCTTTGTGCGGGTTTGAGCTTGGGGTCTCCTTATATAGGTGATGGAAGTCGGTTTGCGGCGGCCGTGGATAAGCTTGCCGGCGACCGCCTTCTGTAGCTAGGGCGACATGGCAGCGACGCGCGCTAGAGGACGGAGCTGTGGATGAGCACGCACTGCTCCAGGAGGCAGGTGGCAAGCGCTGGTGGCTTGGGCGGCGCCGACACGGCCGGGGCTGCAAGCGTCCGCCAGCTAGCCGCCACGGCCGTCCTGACGGTGGCGCTGCGGGGTGCCAGGTTGGTCGGGGTGGTGTGGAGGTGCAGGGGAACATGGAGTGTTGGCTGGGACCGGTCACGGGCCGGATTGAGTGCGGGGCGTGACGCGGCGGCTCGGGCGCTCGTGGGTGCCAAACGCATGCTCTGGGTGCGCTTAGAGCACGCCCGGGACATGCTCGACAAAAATACAGGGCAGCCTAGAGGTTGCGGTTGAAGCTGGCAAGAAATAGGACTAGTCTAAGGTTAGCAAGGGACTAAAGGGACATGGTGGATTGGTCAGGGGTTCAAGTTTACTAAGTAAACTTGAAGTCATGCCAAATCTGGCTGTGCACTCAGGGTGTTTGACAAAATGCCCAAGGCACCAAGGTAGTTCTTGGAGTGGCCAAAATCTCCAGATCAGTGTCTCTATGGATGTAAGAGAGGGTGGTCAAGTTGGTTTGCAACAAGGAGAAACTTGCTAGTGCAAGTTTTGCAAAACCACACTTCTGGACAGGGAGTAGATGGCATCATTACATGGACCAAAAATGTTCCAAAGAGTGCATGCTCCTGGACTTAGGGGTTTTGCAGGGTTGGCTACAAGCATGAGAAAGCACAAGGTCACTTGAGCAAGGAAGGATGGGGTTGCAGTAGAAAACACAAGTCTAGTCTAGAATGAAAAAAAGGTTGATGCACTAAAATTTTCCAAAGAACATCACTATGTTTTTGCATAAAGTTGGATGGCATCCTACTACTGATATCCCATAATTTTGGTGGAGGCTCAAGGGAAATATTTAATTGGGTTGTAGTGCAAAATTGCCCACTTGACTAGAGAAGAAAAACATGTGTAACACTCAAAATAAGCAATGAAATAATTTTGTTATAACACAAAACTGATCTAGGGCATCACATGACATCTCCAAATTTTGGTTGAAATACTAGTTAAAGTTATCAATAGGTTGCAATACAAACAGAGCTCCAAAAATTAAAACAAGCCATTTTAATGATTAAAGCTCAGGGTGAAATAATTTAATATATAAATCTACTGATTTAGAAATTGTTTTAATGAGATGGCATAGGAGTCCAAAATTTTGGAAAGCTCCACCAAGGAAAGATAAAACTCAATAACATAAAAAGAAGAGTTTTCTTTCTGAAATCCACAGAAAAGTCCAGAATGCAAAAATTTAAAACTCCTGACAAGATTTTAATATCAAAAACTTGGTTAAATTTTTGGGGTGTTAGAAAAGTGCTAGATGTAAAACACATCAGCCGCTCTTCTCTGAACTTAACTATCGAAACTGAATTTAACTGTCGAAACTGAATTTTAGTGTCGAAACTGAATGGACTAGTAGCAGAAAAGCAGATATGATAGATGCTATGTTGGTTTTGATTCAACTACATGCATGAACATGTGCCAAGTCAAGCCACTCGAACATTCAGAGGAGGATACCATATCATCATACTACATCACAATCATTTTAACACAATGTTAATACCCAAGATAAGTCAGTATTCACTCCTAGCAACTTATGCATGGCATGAGAAACTATAATCTCTAATAGTCATTGCAAACATGTTTGATCATAATAGGCTGAATGATGGATACTAGGTTAAAAATATTTACAAAAATAGAACAAGTCGAGTTCATACTCGTTTCTCTCTGCCACGGCCAGTTCATCTAATATTGTCGTTATTACCTTTCACTAGCACGAACAAATGATTTGAAAATAGTAATAGTGCAAGAATGCTGTGGACTAAGCTGGAATCTACAAACATTTTATTCAATAGGAGAAGACAAGGTAATATGGGCTCTTTAGCAGATCAATAATGCAAATGAGAGCCACTCAACATTTTCATCCTGGTCTTCTCCTCGGTATGACTCATTAAAAAGAAAAGAAATTCAGAGAAACACACTGAAATATTTTTGGAGTTTTTGGTTTTTCATAAATAAGCAAATGAAAAGAGAAAATAAAAAACGAGAACAACTATTTACATGGGAAAGCTCCCAACAAGTAAAAGAAGAACAAGGAAATCTTTCGGGGTTTTCTTTTTAGTGCTACAACAATTTAAACTAGGAAGAAAAAATCAAAAAGAAGCAAGAAACATATTTTTGGATTTTTCAAAGTTTTTAAAACACACAAGAAGAAAGCAAGAAAATAAATTAAGCATGGATGATGCAATGAAAAAGTGTGGACACCGACAACTGGAATGAAAGGTGTGAACATGAATGTAATGTCGGTGGGAATACATACTCCCCCAAGCTTAGGCTTTTGGGCTCACTTGGTAATCACCAGTCGTAGAAGCCGTGAGGTCCAATGTTGAAGTGCTGGGGAGTAGGCACCAAAGGGTCCCACTGTTGAGGCTCCTCCTGTGCTGCAGCCATGTTGTTCCGGTAAGCGACAATGTCCTCAGGCATAATCATGTATCCGCCCCTGGCAATATGATCAAACAAAGCAGGTGCAGGCAATGGAATAATATCATGAGTTTTCTGTAATAGCCTGGATTTTGGCCCTTTTCTTTTTCTGTTAATTTATTTGGTTTTGCTCTGTTTCTCTTTTTTGAGTGCTTCTGTGGCCTTGCCACCTGGGAAATCATCCTAATTCCCCCTCCCAAGTGGCTCATCATTCTCAAAACCTTGGCAAGATCATGTCCCTTCACTCCTTTGACCAAACCCTAAAATTCTTTTTCTAGGGAATAGTCCTTTTTCATTAAAGGAATGACCCTATCTGCCCTAGGTTCTGAAGCAACCTATATTTCTGTCCATCCAAAAATTCACAAATAATTCTCATAATTATTTTGGGTAATATATATCTCAGATATGCCCAAACATTGCCTTGGCCAATTTAAAAATAATTACCCAATATTCCTTTTTCTATTCTGCCCTAAATGGCACTTTGTGAAGGAAGTGTCATTTATATTTCTCCTAGTGGCTCCCAACCTTTTTGGGCATGATTATCTGTTCAAATAATTGCCTCATGCACAAGTTCAAATTTATTTGCCTAGTCAATCTTCCTAAGTGAATTTTCAAAGTTTCTGTCAGACAGAAGGCTTTGTGAAGGAAGTACTATCTAGGAGTATCCAAATGAGTTCAAATTTTGCAAACTCCTTAATGTGCTCATATTAACCACATCCACCCATTTGCAGACCCATCCAATTATCTATGTGAGCACAGGACCAAATCTTTGATTCTGGCATTATTTTCTGGTTGTGAAGCAAGTGTATTTTATATTGCTTCAAAAATCCTGATAAATTACCAGATCATTCTTATACCCATAAAACATCTCTACACCCATTTTGGCATGATTTCAATTATCCATTTGATCACCAAAATTATTCCAAGTTTCTAGACAGAAATGATGTTTGTGAAGCAAGTGCCATTTTGGCTTGTCCATTTGGCATGAGCTTTTTACATCATCTTCATATGTACAAATGATAAATATTTGCCCAATATGAGCCCAAGTGGACACTCCATGTGAGTGCACCATCATGATCTAGTTTCTGGACCATTTTGGTCAGTTGTGAAGCAACTGCAGTAATCTTGATCCATTTCTCCTCAAACTTACCAGGATGAAAGACCTTCTTTACCTCAACCTCATAGACAACTCCATTGCTCCCAAAACTCTTCCTGTTGATCACCAATGCTCACCCAAGTTTACTGCAGTAAACTTTAGAGGTGGCTAACCATTTGACCGTAGCAGTTTTAACCAAAATACCATTGCAGTTGAAACCACACTTCGAAGGACTTACCACTAGACAACATTGGCCAGCCATTTGGCTCCTATTGATGCCAGTCTGCGCGGTGACCACCGCTTTGGCATGCAATGGTCGCGCCCAGAATGGCTTCTTGCTCGGGCCCCTCCCCCTCTCATCGTCTTTGCGCTCGTGAGCGTGTCCACCAGCTGGCCCGCGCCGTCGCCCTTCCCCTGGACCCCTCTCCCCCTCCGGCAGCTTCCTCACCGACGCTACCGACGTGCGCCCACCAGCAGACTGTGCCATTTTGTCTCGGTTCATTCCTGGCTGCTTCCTCCCTGCGTCCGTCGACCTCTTCTACCCCGTGAGATCCCCCCTGTGCCCTCCCCGTCATTTGCCCCCAAGTTCATGCACGCAAGCACGCATCCGTGGCACTGGACACCCGTCCGCGGCGGTGCCATCTCGTGCCCCTCGCGCCGCGGCTATTTAAGCCCTCCCCGAGCCTCTCCGAGCTCACCACTGGCCTCTTGCACATCCACTAGCCCCGCCCATGCACTTCCCTGAGCTCGAGACACCCTCCATGACCACCATTGCCGCCATGGCCGCCGGCCGTGCTCGGCTAAATTCGTGGCGGCCGGTGCCCCTCCCTCCATTCTTCCACCACCACGGCTTTCCCCACCTCCCGTAGAGTCTCCCCAACCCATTCGTTCATCACTGGAGTGCATGTGGCCGCGACTCCCAAGGTTGGCCGCCGCCTCTGCCCTCGGCCACTGCGACCCTTCGCTGCCATCCCGCTACTCCCTGACGCCCGCTAGCCCTCTACATGGGTGCGGCATGCCCTCTCGCGTCTGCCAGTGGCCGCGGCTCGGCCTAAGGTGGCCGGAGCCAGCCAGGTCACCGCCGGCCTCGCGCTGCTCCCTCTCCTCTGTTCCTGTGGGGGGAGCAGCGGGGGGAAGAAAAATGAGGCGTGGGAGGAGAGAGAAGATGCGGTGGGCCCCGCCTTTAAGCGACCAAGGAGCCTGCCCCGCGTTGACCAGTCCATGCTGACATGGATAAGTGGAGGCGTATTTCCCAGAATACGCTTTCCGTTTTCTATTTTGGCCCAGTCTGTAAATATTTTCTTTACAAATAGGTCCCTGGTAGAAAAACATTCATATCTTTTTGCCCGTAACTCCGTTTGAGGTGAATCCAACGCCCACTTCTTCGTTTTGTCGAGACCGTTCTGTTGGTTTCACTTTAACTATGGTTTGACATTGTGAAAATGACCATTTTGCCCCTGCCCTTAATCACCCCCTTCTGAGAGAGAACGATTTCTGGTGATTCTTTCCGTGAGCTTCTTGCACTTTCTCCCGGTGATTTCTTCCACCCCAGGCAAGCCACAATACCCACTTGCCTGATAGTAATGTAGTAGCCTTGGTTTTCAACTTGAATCTTTATTAAATGTTTGCTTGTCGAAATGATGGTTATCGTTGTTCCGGTGATGTTTAGATTTGCATATTCACTTTTGTGCTATGTTGTCTTGTACTCTGTTATCATGTTCTACCTGCTAGTATTTCCTTTCATATATTTATGCTTGCTAGTAGTACATGTTCAGGTATTGGTGATGTTCATGCTAGTTAGTATGCCATGCTTCATGGATATGATTCATGGTTGATATGATTCTAGTTTAACCGGACTAAATTGAACTTGAACAACTGTTGGCTGAGTCATGGTGCCGTTGAATCGAGCTGACCAGTGCAACAACGCTTGCCAGTATGAGATGGCCCTAACTGGGTCTATTGTTGTGCCTCTCGCCGGTGCCTCCAATGAGGGAAGGTTATGAGCGTGCGCTACAGTGATCAGGTAGGCGGACATAAGCCTTGTGTGCCCGTTGTTGTTATATGGATCCGGGTCCCAGTGTGGGATCATGGCCACGACGGCGGTTGTTGTGTGTTGTGGTAGGCACGGGGCCACCCATGACTTAGACCAAAGGGGAGTTGGTCGGAGTGGCCGGGAGAGTGTCATGGCAGTAGGATGGTTTTGTCGGAACGTTGTTGGTCCACCCAAATGGGAGTGCGAGGCCATGGGTTTCGTATTGTGAGTACAGTGTACTACCCTCTGCAGAATGTATATTAAATCTATTGATAGCCGCGCCCACAGATAATGGCCCACTCAAAAGTAGGTCACACCATGAAGCAATAGTAATAAGAATAACTTGATTAATGACAACCTGTGGTTGTGATCACCTTAAGGATCACGGGCCAAGTGTTGGTCGTGGTTGTGATTGCCGTAAGGATCACGGACCAAGTTTTGGTCGTGGTTGTGATCGCCGTAAGGATCATGGGCCAAGTAGTGGTCGTGGTTGTGATCTCCGTAAGGATCACGGGCCAAGTGTTGGTCATGGTTGTGATCGCCGTAAGGATCACGGGTCAAGTATTGGTCGTGGTTGTGATCGCCGTAAAGACCATAGGCCAAAATATTGGTCGTGGTTGTGATCTCCGTAAGGATCACGGGCCAAATATTGGTCGTGGTTGTGATCGCCGTAAGGATCACGGTTTGAGGCCAAGTGTTGGTCGTGGTTGTGATCGCCGGAAAGATCACTGTGTTATCGAGGATACCGAGTTGTACATTCGTGATGTTGTGCGAGAGTTGTGGGTAATGATCAAGCTCCTTGTGGTCATTTAATGACCGCTACAGTATTTTTTATACCAAGCTTGATTTGATCCTGAGATAATAGTGTGATGTCCGAGGTTGGTAAGTAATGCATGTGTTGGTTACGAGGTAACCCGAGCGGAAGAAGTGGTGCATGTAGTGTGGTCATGTTGCATGCTAGTATCGTCAGATTCATATGTTCATGTCATGCTCATATTTTTCTAGCTGTATCATGTTTATGTTGGTCATGCCATGTTATTATGATGATCTCATGATAATTCATGTTTAACCTGTAATTGCCATGCTGTTGTCTGCCTTGAATGCTTCTGATTATTGTGAGCTTGCAAGTACATTCAATGTACTGACCGGGCATGTCATGCCATTTTGCAGGTCATGCCGGATTTGATTGCTTTCCTGTCATGGTTTCCGTTCGTGTGAGCTTGGATAAGCGTTCTAGCCAGAGTCCCTGCGGAGTGGAGTTCACCACCGTCGTCATTGTTCCGCTGCTAGAAGTTTTTCCGCTGCATCGTGTTGCTTTCTGCTTGCATAGAGCAACTGAGGATGGCATAGTGTCGCCGTACCAATGTTATTCATTGTAATATCGGAGACCTTGTAATCATATCCGTGTAATAATAGAGAGCTGATTTGTTCTATGCTAAGCTGTTCCGTATTCCAGAAGACTTCTCCTCCATCTCTGGGCTAGAATACGGGGCGTTCCAGTTTCTCTGAGCCGGGGTGCCACATTTTCTCACTAAAAACTAAGTTATAAGGCATATCGATAATTGGGTAATCAACAGAAATAAACTGGTGGTCCTCCATAGCTGCTCTATCTAAGTAACCTCTGGGCAAAGGATGATCATGCTGGCGTATCTGCACATTGAGGTGAGTCGCCAAGCGAGTAGCGTAAATGCCCCCATGTATTTTATCATTTGATCTGTTAAGGTGAAGACGACATGCCACAATAGCTCCCAAGCTATAAGTGTTGTCGCCATAAAGTGAGCGACGCAAAACAACAAAGTCTGGGGCGCTAAGTGCACACACCTTCTCTCTCGCTAGCAAGCACTTTGCAATAAATATGGCAAAATAATCACGGCAGGAAACTGCAAGCTAACAACGGTGGTGTTCGATACTCCTCTCTCGTCCCCCACTGTCAAAGTATGGTAAAATCCTTCAAACTTTGAGGGCTTAGGCTCTACAAAATCACCATCAGAAGGAAGCATGCATATGTCACAAAATTCATTAAGTGACATCTGGCAAGTTTCAACATATAATTTAAACTGCACCTCAGGGGGATTATTCCTAGAATGAAAATGAAAGTTTTGCACAAAGGAATTTGTGAGGAGATGATACTGTTCGCATGCAGCTGCGTTGAAGTCGGTGAGCCGACATTAGCAGCATATTTTGTGAACTCCTGAAGGATTCCAGCCCCTTCCATGAACGCATTATGCGGCCACTCGCACGGCGTAGTTCTCCCAACCTTTGGGTATGGAGAAAATTGTGAGATGAACGCGCAATAACCCCCTTGGAGTTCTTTCTGGAAGCAAACTTCCTAAATAAACTCATCTTTTTCCTATGAACATAATTATGAAATTTTTAGTCCACAAAATTTTTCTCACCAAAACTTCACAAAAATGATAGCAACTACTCATAGGGATGTATAGAGGCCATAGCAAGCATTCAAACTACTTAGAACTCTAAGAATTTAACATGCAAGCTCATCTATAGCAACACCAAGAGTAGCTTATTATTCCAAATATAAACCACTAAAACAAAAACTAATTGGACACATGGAGGAGTCACATACCAAGCAACAAATCCCCGAAACAGTTTCAGAAACGGAGCTTCGAGCAAGGAGATGGAAATCTGCGGTGTTGGGAGCAAGAACATGAGAGAGAGAGAGAGTGATAGTGATTTTTTTGGATGAATGTGATGATGTGGGAAGAAAAAGTAAGTGAGGGGGCCTATGAGGGGACCACAACCCACCAAGGCACGCCTGGGGGTCCTGGCGCGCCCAGGTGGGTTGTGCCCACCTGATGCACCTCCCTCTGATATTATTTGCACTAGAATTTCAGAAATATTCAGAAAAAACTCGTGTTAAATTTTCAAGGCATTATGAGAACATTTGTTTTTGGGTCATATTTTATTGCACGGAAAACTCAGAAAACAGATAAAGCATGGCATTTTATTTTATTTAACTAAGAAAAACAGAAAACAAAAGGTAGGGACAGAGGGTAGTGCTCACTAAATTCATCAACTTCATACCTCTCAAGAATGATCCATTAAAAAGGCTGATCAAGTCTTATTAACGACCACTAACAATAATATGAATCCAAAGAACTTTCGTAAATCACTAAGTTACCTCAATGGGGATATGAATGTCCCTTACATTAAGTGTTTCATATTTCTTTTTAATAGTAGGTAGAGGTAGTTGAAAACTACCAATAGTGATTCTCGAAGATATTTCAATAACATTAATACCATTCACTTGGAATTGTTTCTTCAGAAAGTGCACCATATGCTCATTACCATTGATATGAAAAGTGGCCTTGCCTTTATTGCAATCAATAACAACCCCTGTAGTATTCAAGAAGGGTCTATCAAGGATAATCAACATGCTGTCGTCCTCAGGCATCTCAAGTATAACAAAGTCAGTCAAAATAGTAACATTAGCAACAACAACGGGCACATCCTCACAAATACCTCTAGGTATGGCGGTTGATTTGTCAGCCATTTGCAAAGATATTTCAGTAGGTGTGAGTTTATTCAAATCAAGTCTTTTATACAAAGAGAAAGGCATAACACTAATACCATCTCCCAAATCACATAAGACAATTTTCATATAATTTCATTTAATGGAGCAATGTATAGTTGGTATTCCTGGATCTCCAAGTTTTTAGGTACTCCATCTTTAAAATTATAATTAGCAAGCATAGTGGAGATTTTAGCTTCCGGTATTTTTCTCTTATTGGTGATGATGTCTTTCATATACTTTGCATAAGGAGGCATTTTTAATATACCAGTCAAGCGAGTTCACAAAAAGACTGGCCTCAGCATTTCAGCAAAGCATTCAAATTCTTCATTATATTTCTTGCTAGATGACTTAGGCGGAAAGGTCATAGGTTTTTGAACCCATGGTTCTCTTTCCTTACCGTGTTTTCTAGCAACAAAGTCTTTTTTATCATATCTTTTATTCTTGGGTTGTGGGTTGTCAAGATCAACAATTGGTTCTATCTCAACATCGTTGTTTGGTTCTTTATCATTTGGTTGAGTGTCTTCATGAACCTCATCATTATCTTATTCATTATTAGAAGGTGAGTGTTCATTACAAGATTGAGTTTCATCATTAGAGATGTAAACTTCATTATCATTGTCAGGAGGTTTTTCTACTTCAGGTTCACTAGAGGCATGCAAAGTCCTTCTATTTTTCTTCTTCCTTTTCTTTTTAGAAGGACTTGATGCATCAGCCACTACTGCAGGATGCTGCTAACATGACACTACGATTAGAGACCCTTCGACGAAACTGTGTGCGATGCAATAATCGCAAATGATGGTGTAAAAGAGCTGTCAAAAAAGGTGCAAAACATTTGCGATGACGGATGCATCAAACATGGTTCAGATTTTACTTGCGTGTGGGATGCTGGGCATGCGGTTCATCCAGGAGAACTGTTTGCGATGAGGAAGAACAACAAAAACGGGCAGCCATATCAATGTGTGTGCGATATAAGGCATACATTTCGCTCCGATGAACTGTGTGATATTAGGGAATGCAACAGAAACGGTCAGCCAGATCAAGGTGTGTGTGATATACAGCACACGCTTCACTCAGACAAACTATTTTTGATTGGGTAAGAGAACGAAAACAGTTCATCTTAACAAGATGTGTGTGATATGCGACATTTGCGATCAGCCAAAAGAACACAAATGATTCATGTAAACCAGATGTGTGTGATACGCAACAAACATCCCACTCGAATGAATTGTTTACGATGAGAAATTATAACACAGATGGTTACTATAGTAAGTTCGTGTGCGATTCTGTTCGTACAAAAAACTTTGAAAAATGCAAACTAGTTGCTTGCGGTGGCTGTGAGTATCGCACAGGATGTGTCTGTGAGTACACATGTGCAATGATTAGTAAGTTACACATACGTTTCCTTATGTTAACATGTGTGTGAATTTACAATATGGATAGTTAATATGCAAATGCCTTATGGACATCGGGCACACGCTTAAACTCAAAGAATTGTGTACGATACTAATACTTTCCATAAAAGTTTAAGAACTTTGCTAACAACATTTGAGTAACATATATATAGTGGTTACACTATTTGACAAAAGGAGGATCTTCGTAACATGGTTTTGACAACCATATGGTCCATATCTAGATACTTAACATGTTACAAGGATCACATTTTAAGAGGCTAATGGCCAACAACCATATGGTCCATATCTACATACTTAACATAGTAACAGCTAGCACATTTTAAGAGGCTGAGGGCCAACAACCACAACTATCCGCTGGAAGCAGCTTGATCACGACGACTCGGCATCTCGTCAATGAAAAGGAAGAGCTATCATGTGCCTTGATAGAGCAGGAGTAGAATAGTGTCTCCAATTTTCCAATACGGATGCATCGCCACGACAAGCGAGAACTTGTTAATTTGAATGGTTCCATTTCTGTGGGAAATGCAGTACCTTGCAATCACTTTGGCGTTATTAGCAAGCACATGTGTAATTCGACCATGCCGGGAAATTGAACCAGGAACTGCTACAATGGGCAATTTCTATTGAAATGTAGAATAAAAACTAATTGTAACATATCGTTGAGGATATATATAGTTTGTGTGCATCAACATTAAAATAAGACGTTTTACCGGTGTTTTGTGCACACAATTGGTCTTGTTCAATGTGTGCACCATAGATACTTCATATGCTCAATACAGCAAATCTGAAATTCAAAAGACATTCATATATGAAAGTACTCTAAAAATACACAACACAAAACACAATTCACAACCTGCAAATACTGACAACCCTAAGCTCCTCCTGACAATTCACAACCTGCCCGACTATTGGGCTGGGGGGGGGGGCAGTCCCCTCCTATTCCTCGGTATCAAACAGCCAACCCGTGAGACGATGTGAACGACGAGGGAGAGGATGGTGGGGAAGCATCATCGGGCCAACTGCTTTTCTCCTCTTGCAATTGGGTTTGGTCGACGAAGACTCCACCGGCTCGGTCTGGCATGACACCTTCACAAACGGCACCCTGTAGATGCTCGATCCTTGAATCTCTGGTGGATGCTCCATATGGGATCGATACTCCCACCACCGCTCCCTCATGCTCGGTTTCGGTGAATCTGTTTCCTCCATGGCCTAGAGGAGCAACTCTATGTACTCATGCGCGACTCCCTCCGGGAGTATCGCCGCCTTTTTGCTGTGTTGCAGATATTTGGCCATGGATGTCGTCGTCGCCTCTAGTTGCTCCTTGTTTTCAAACCAAGAATGTATCTCCAACATCCTAGCTAGCTTCACAAGGTCGCCGTCTGCGATCCTCACGTATAGGTTGTACTCCTCCATCAATCTACTTCTCCACAGCACCTTCACTCATCGACAGTGGTTTTTGAATGGAAGAGGAGAGGAGCGGCATTGGTTTTGGATTAGAATGGGAGAGGAGCGACGTGGGTTTTGGATTGGAATAGGAGAGGAGGGGCGGTGGTTTTGAAATGGAAGAGGAGAGGAGTAGCGCTAGATTTAGATTGGAACAGGAGAGGAGCGGCGGTGGTTTAAGAGGAGAAGAGTGGAAGAGCGGTGCTAGTCTTGTAAGTATTTTTTTTTGTTTTGCATATTTTGCGTCAAAGTTGGACCACGTACTGTATTTGACAAGCAAAATGTGAATGCATGTCACCAAAAATTGTATCGTTCAGTTCGTATCTGAATGTACTTTCAAATTATATTATTTTTGCAACGTATAACATATATTTTATTTGCGAAAATCATGGTCAACTATGACCCAGAATAAAAGGGAGACTAGTTAATGTGGGGTCGCTTTCTTAATTGAAGGGTAAATTGATTTTGATTTTGATCCAGTCACAATGCGCCGGTGTCCTGGTACTAAGTCTGACAGTAAGTATAGGGGGTACGTACGGAGAGGCAAGGTCCTAGCTACGACAAGGTTGTACACAAGTGTTTACGAGTTCAGGCACCTCTCGGAGGAGGTAAAAGCCCTACGTCTCGGAGCCCGGAGGCGATCGACTGGAATGTATGAATGTGTGTGTGTTACAGGGGGTGCGAACCCTTGTCCCAGAGGAGGGGGTGGCTTATATAGAGTTCGCAAGGACCCCAACCATCCCCTGTTACAGAGGATTGAATGTACATAAAAATTGAGGCATTACTGCTAACGCCAGCCTTAAGTGCCTTTAATGATCTTTAAGACTACGGAGTGAATGCTCGCCGTTGCTGTTCTGAGTGACTTCTGGTCTTCAAGAGGTTGAGTGGTTGACTGGTTGTGTGACTTCGGGAAGGAGGGGTACCCGAGTGGTTCATTGGTCGAGTGGATTGCACTCGACACTTTTACTGTGTACCCTCTGCTGTCTCTTGAGCTTCTTTGCTTCTAGGCTAGTGACCTTGGGTAGGGCGTATAGGTCAGGCCTATAACCCTACCCTATGTCTGTATTCTCATCATTATCCCCCAAATAGATTAAGGTCCGAATGGAAAGAAGATTGAAGTTGATCTTGCTCTGACCCTTGCGGTTCACAAGTATTTACGCAGGACGGAAGACTCATGTTAGAACTTCAGCTTCGCTTCAATTGCCTTGATCGATTCAGAAAGTTGCTGACTAAATTTGTAACATCATCTGTCGAGTGTTGTTTCTGGGTGCAGAATCTTTGGCGCGATTGGTTACAGCGTATCCTGGATCTCACGGGATTCAAAATTTCGGGGAAGTGCGCGGGACGGAGCGTTCCATGGTAAGAGGGATGGATAGACATGAGTGCCTCGATCTCCACGCCACGTACCCAGCATGCGACTGTTTTGGGATTTCAAAAGATCGCCTAGGCCCACGCGTCAGCCGCTTGAAAGTGGGCCTTTCTAAGGTGACGGAGCCGAGGCACATGCATTGTGCGCATCTATTTTCTCTGCTTTTCCTCTGCTTCTCCATCGCATCCGGCTCCTCCACTCTCAACGCTGCCGCTCCACCACCATGGTGAAGGACTAGATGGTGGCGCTGGAATGCACGAAGAAGGCGACGGGGGCGGCGAAAGGCAAGAAGCAGAATCGCGGGTCGTCATCGGGCTCGGCGTTGCCGCCGGGTTGGATCCAAGGCGATTGGGTCTGGTCTTTGCTCCGGCAGGACGATCTGGAGGAGATTGTGGAATTCGGGCTGGTCGCCAAGGGTGTTGCGAGGTTGCCGGAGGGGTAGACAGAGCCGTAGCCGCGACCGGGTGAGTGTTGTCTGCTCGCCACCCATGTCGACCGGGGCTTCTCTCTTCCTCCGCACCCCTTTTTCTGGGGTTTCCTAAAGTTCTTTGGCACCGAACTCCATCACATTTCTCCCAATACCATCACATATCTTGCTACATTCATGTCCATGTGTGAGAATTTTCTGGGCTGTCGACCACACTGGGGTCTTTTCAAGCACATTTTCACCATCCGCTCTCAGTCGGTGAAGAAAGCAAACGCGAGTGACGAGAAAACACATGTCATTCAGATGTGTGGGGGTTTGGGTATCTAGAAGAGGCAGAGGAGATCTTTCCCTTCCACGACTCTTCCCGTGTCGGTCAGGGGCTGGCAGTCGACCTGGTTCTACTGCTAGGACCTCACAACTCCAGGCCAGTCGACTTGACTTCCCCATTTTACCTTTGATTGTGTTCAGACTCCTTCCTCGGTAAAAGTGACTGCTGCTGAGAGTGTGGAGACGAACATGCTAGTTGAGAGGGTGGTCCAACTGATCAATCAACGCGTCACTGGCATGGATCTGCTGGAGGTATTCCTCAGTCGGCGCATCCAGCCTCTCCAGGCCCGAGACCACCCTATGTTGATGTACTATTGAGTCGACGATACCGCTCGGGTTCATCCAGAGGAAGTACCAACTAAGACGGTGGCCCTGTGGTTGAAGAGTATTACAGGCAACAAGTACAACCCCAAAGGAGCCAGGAGAGTCAACCCCTTTAGTGACAACAATCAGCCAGACAAGGTGTGTCCTCCGCCACCGACTATTTTTGGATACATATTCCGACTGCCTTTGAATTTGGCTGACTTTTACTCGACTTCTCGTCTTGTATGTTTATACTGAGATGTACTCGATGCCCAATGGTGAACAAGTTCTGGAGCAAGGCCAGGAGGAGAGGACAGCACGGAGGAGAACGGTGATTGGGAATCTCCGAACAATGAAGACGAAGAGGAAAGCGACGATTCGGACGACGAAGAAGCGGTTGACTCGCCGCCTCGCTTGGAGCGTCGATCCAAGCAACTCCATGACCATATGGGCGGGTGCAGTAAGAACGTGGCCCCAATCACCCAAACATAGAAGCGCACTCGGACGTCGACTCCGGCCCCAATCAGCCCAAGGTTGCTCCTCCAAAAGCTCGGAAGACTCTGCCCAGGATTAAGATGGATGTTCTTGTTGCCTCTGGGTGAGTATCCTTTCTGTGTTTTCCTCTACCGATTGATTCTCCTGTTCTAACCGAATGGATCGTGCACTTTTCCAGCACAACCTCAGCCGCGACTGACATGGACATCGACAAGGCTCCAGGAGATGAGGAAACCGATGACGCGGCCACCTCCAGAGCTTGTAAGTCCGCTCGACTAAAACTTATTTTGTCGATTGAGTTGTCGGTCAGTTGAATTTCTGATGTTTTCTTTTTGCTGCAGCTCCATGAGACGTTGTCGTGCTTCCAGATGATGGTGAAGAATAAGTGCCTCTGAAGGAGAGGAGGAGGAGAGGCAAGGGCTCGAGTGGGAGAGCGCTTGAGGTTCAGGTCCCTCAGTCGATGCCGGTGCTTGAGATGGTGGTCGAGCGATCCAGAGATCCAGTTCGGACCAACGTCACATTCGCCAATCCGCTGATGACTAATCGCCCATCAGGGTCGACTGCTCAGACTCCTGCTGCCCCAGTGCAACTCCATGCGTCCAACCCAGTAGCTCCTTCGACTGCCTTGGCTCCATCACTCTTTCCTGCATACCAAACTCCAGACGACTCGCCGAGTGCCGCCAGGGAGGCTGTTTGCTAGGTGAACCTTGTGATGGAGCAAGTGAAGATGATGCACGAGGCCAGTCAGGAGGCCTATAATGCCAGCACTGCTCTACAGACCAACGTTAAGGTCAGTTAACTCCCGACTGAACTTTTGAATCATGAAAATTGCCGTTGTTGCTTTGCTGCCCATATGTGCATCTACTATCATGGGTCTGTGTTTCATATCCGATCACCCACTGGGGTGTGCCTGCCTCAAAGTTTAATAGGTCTTCCACTCCACTCGACTTATGCCGAGTTGAGTGTTTGTCCAAACTAGTGGGGGAACGCAGAGTGCACCCACTGGGTGTAGTCCCCAACACCATGGTCGACTGCTGGCAGTCGGCTGGGGTCTGAGAATCTACTCTTTTTTTGACTCATGCTGGGAAGACCATGCTGAGTGTTGATCCAAACCAGTGGGGGCACGCTAAGTGCACACACTGGGTGTAGTCCCCGAGACTACTGTTGAATGTTTGATTAAGCAGTAGTCTTAGAGTAACTTTTACTATGATTATCTTTTGTTTCTTCCGACTGACGCATCTTATTTGCTGACTGTAGAGGTCGTGTGATCTTGTGGCTCAACTTTCCAAACTGAACAAGAAGCAAATCAGCCTCAGTCTTGATCTGGATCTGGCCAAGAAGAACCTCAAGACTGCTCAGGATGAAGCGGCTATTATGGGAGGTAACCAATCGTCGATTGTCCACCTTGTGACCCATACTCCACCGTGTTTCTCTTTTTAGTCTCTTTGAACCGAGTGACTTCACTCGAACAGATGTGCATAGTGAAAACCGTCAACTTCAAGCTCGTCTGAAGAATGCTATTTCTTTAGAGAAAAATGAAGGAGGCACTGGAGAAGAAGGATCATGACCTTGCTGCTGCTCAAAAGGAGGCACGAGAGAAGACAATGCTTGCGGACAAGAAGCTGGCTTCAGTCGGCAAGTTAGAAGAGTCAAACTCGAAGCTGAAGACTGCCATCTCTGGGCCAACCGGGAGGTCGAGCAACTGAAGAAGGACAAGGAGAACTTAACCAATGAAGTCGGAAGCCTTAAAGCCAAGACGGGTGAGACGGAGTCCTATCTGGGACAACTTGCTGCAAAACTGGTACTGAAGCTTGAACGTATCCTCGTTCGACTGATTAGTTGTTGTCGATTGGTACGTCTGGTCATACTGTCGACTCACCATTTTTTCCGACTGTGCAAAACATTGTCAGGATTTTGAGGCTGAGACTGGGCGGGTCGAGACGGGTCTCGACCCCATCAATTGTCCTGTCAAAGATGATGTCACGATGAACCTGCTGCGGTTGGAATCACGAATGGATAAGACGGTTGCTTACCTTGCTCGACTGAAGGCGGCGATGACTCAGGTTGATGCTGAACTCTAGCCTTAGGCGGAACTTTCACAAGATTTCGAGTCATTGATGACTCGACTGAATTAGATCCCTGGTCGAGTGCAAGAATGGAAGAAATCGCCCGCTCGTTGTGGCACTAACGTTGCCCTATCGTTGGTCCATGTGCACTGCAAAGACACTAGAGAAGACAAGCTGGCGGCTCTCAAGGCTGTGAACACCAAGAAGCACACTTTCTAGTCCTTCATGGACACTTTCCTTGAAGCTGCCACTCGCATTGCAGACAACATTCATCTTGACAGTTTCTGTGATCCAGCCAACCCTTCTCCTGACGAGTGACCAAAAATCATTATGCCCCAACTTTATTTTCCTCGGAATGCCGAGTGATCATGTAATAGTTAAATTCTTTCAGGCTTGATGCCTGAGTACTCTTGTCCGCAATAGTTCTGAACCTTTCCAGGGTTTATCTGAACTTGGACTTCTTTGAATATCATGGTTTTTGCTCTGTTTTTTAAACTGTTTCTGATTGTCCTTCGGTTCCGAGTGGATTTGATCTTCTAACCCTTTGCCGAATGAATGTACATTGTACTTGCGATGGAGCTTAATCGCGGTGTTCAGTCGACACCTCATCGTCCTTGTGTATAGGGACAGTGTTGGGGAACGTAGCAGAAATTCAAAAATTTTCCTACGTGTCACCAAGATCTATCTATGGAGAAACCAGCAACGAGGGGAAGGAGAGTGCATCTACATACCCTTGTAGATCGCTAAGCGGAAGCGTTCATGAGAACGGGGTTGAAGGAGTCGTACTCGTCATGATTCAAATCACCGGAGATCCTAGTGCCGAACGGACGGCACCTCCGCGTTCAACACACGTACAGCCCGGTGACGTCTCCCACGCCTTGATCCAGCAAGGAGAGAGGGAGAGGTTGAGGAAGACTCCATCCAGCAGCAGCACAACGGCGTGGTGGTGGTGGAGGAGCGTGGCAATCCAGCAGGGCTTCGCCAAGCACCATGGAAGAGGAGGAGGAGGAGAGGCAGGGCTGCACCAAGAGGGAGAAGTTCTCATGTGTTTACAGCCCCAAAACCTCAAGTATATATAGGGGGGAAGGGGGCTGCGCCCCCTTTAGGGTTTCCCACCCCAAGGGGTGCGGCCAAGGGGCGAGGAGTGCCTCCCAAGTCAAGTGGAGGCCTCCCCCTTTAGGGTTTCCCCTTTCCCATGCGCATGGGCCTTGGGGGGCTGGTTCCCTTGGCCCATAAAGGCTAGGGCGCCCCCCTTACAGCCCATGCTACTGTATTGGACGTGGTGGAACAATTTCCGGACCTCCGGACCCCTCCGGAATCCTTCGGAACCTTCTGGAAGCTTCCCGGTACAATACCGAAAAAACCCGAACTTTTTCCGGAACCCGAACAACAACTTTCCATATATAAATCTTTACCTCCGGACCATTCCGGAACTCCTCGTGACGTCCGGGATCTCATCCGGGACTCCGAACAACATTCGTTAACCACATACAATCTTCCTTTATAACCCTAGCATCACCGAACCTTAAGTGTGTAGACCCTACGGGTTCGGGAGACATGCAGACATGACCGAGACGTTCTCCGGTCAATAACCAACAGCGGGATCTGGATACCCATGTTGGCTCCCACATGTTCCACGATGATCTCATCGGATGAACCATGATGTCAAGGACTCAATCGATCCCGTATACAATTCCCTTTGTCTAGCGGTATTTTACCTGCCCGAGATTCGATCGTCGGTATACCGATACCTTGTTCAATCTCGTTACCGGCAAGTCTCTTTACTCGTTCCGCAACACATCATCCCGTGATCAACCCCTTGGTCACATTGTGCACATTATGTTGATGTCCTACCGAGTGGGCCCAGAGATACCTCTCCGTTTACACGGAGTGACAAATACCAGTCTCGATTCGTGCCAACCCAACAGACACTTTCGGAGATACCTGTAATGCACCTTTATAGCCACCCAGTTACGTTGTGACGTTTGGTACACCCAAAGCATTCCTACGGTATCCGGGAGTTGCACAATCTCATGGTCTAAGGAAAAGATACTTGACATTAGAAAAGCTTTAGCATACGAACTACACGATCTTAGTGCTAGGCTTAGGATTGGGTCTTGTCCATCACATCATTCTCCTAATGATGTGATCCCGTTATCAACGACATCCAATGTCCATAGCCAGGAAACCATGACTATCTGTTGATCACAACGAGCTAGTCAACTAGAGGCTCACTAGGGACATGTTGTGGTCTATGTATTCACACGTGTATTACGATTTCCGGATAATACAGTTATAGCATGAATAAAAGACTATTATCATGAACAAAGAAATATAATAATAACACTTTTATTATTGCCTCTAGGGCATATTTCCAACAGTCTCCCACTTGCACTAGAGTCAATAATCTAGTTCACATCACTATGTGATTAACACTGACAGGTCACATCACCATGTGACCAACGTCCAAAGAGTTTACTAGTGTCATTAAACTAGTTCACATCATCATGTGATTAAGACTCAATGAGTTCTGGGGTTTGATCATGTTTTGCTTTCAAGAGAGGTTTTAGTCAACGGGTCTGAATCTTTCAGATCCGTGTGTGCTTTACAAATCTCTATGTCATCTCCTAGATGCAGCTACCACGCTCTATTTGGAGCTATTCCAAATAACTGTTCTACTTGAGCTATTCTAAATTGTTTCTCCATTATACGTATCCGGTATCTCTATTCAGAGCTATCCGGATAGGTGTTAAGCTTGCATCGTCGTAACTCTTTACGTCGAACTCTTTATCACCTCCATAACCGAGAAAATTCCTTAGTCCACTAGTTACTAAGGATAACTTTGACCGCTGTACTGTGATCTATTCTTGGATAACTCTTGTACCCCTTGACTGACTCATGGCAAGGCACACTTCAGGTGCGGTACACAGCATAGCATACTGTAGAGCCTACGTCTAAAGCATAGGGGATGACCTTCGTCCTTTCTCTCTTTTCTGCCGAGGTCGAGCTTTAAGTCTTAACTTCGTACCTTACAATTCAGGCAAGAACTCCTTCTTTGACTGGTCCATCTTGAACACCTTCAAGATCATGTCAAGGTATGTGCTCATTTGAAAGTACCATTAAGTGTTTTGATCTATCCTCATAGATCTTGATGCTCAATGCTCAAGTAGCTTAATCCAGGCTTTCCATTGAAAAACACTTTCAAAATAACCCTATATGCTTTCCAGAAATTCTACGTCATTTCTGATCAACAATATGTCAACAACATATACTCATCAGAAATTCTATAGTGCTCCCACTAACTTCTTTGGAAATACAAGTTTCTCATAAACTTTGTATAAACCCAAAATCTTTGATCATCTCATCAAAGCGCACATTCCAACTCCAAGATGCTTACTCCAGTCCTTAGAAGGATCGCTGGAGCCAGCATACCTTTCAGCATCCTTAGGATCGACAAAACCTTTTTGATTGTATCACATACAATCTTTCCTTACGAAAACTGGTAAGGAAACTTGTCTTGACATCCATCTGCCAGATTTCATAAATGCAGCTAATGCTAACATGATTCCGACGGACTTAAGCATCGCTACGGATGAGAAAATCTCATCGTAGTCAACTCCTTGAACTTGTGAAAAACTCTTCGCCACAAGTCGAGCTTCATAGACGGTGACATTACCGTCCACGTCCATCTTCTTATTAAAGATCCATTTATCTCAATGGCTTGCCGATCATCGGGCAAGTCCACCAAAGTCCATGCTTTGTTCTGATACATGGATCCTATCTCGGATTCCATGGCTTCTAACCATTTGTCGGAATTTGGGCCCACCATCGCTTCTCCATAGCTCGTAGGTTCATTGTTGTCTAGCAACATGATCTTCAAGACAGGATCACCGTACCACTCCGAAGTAGTACGCGTCGTTGTCGTCCTACGAGGTTCGGTAGTGACTTGATCCGAAACTTCATGATCACTATCATAAGCTTCTACTTCAATTGGTGTAGGTGCCATAGGAACAACTTCCTGTGCCCTGCTACAAAGTAGTTGAAGTGACGGTTCAATAACCTCATCAAGTCTCCACCATCCTCCCACTCAACTTTCCGAGACAAACTTTTCCTCGAGAAAGGACCCGATTCAAGAAACAATCCATATTGCTTTCGGATCTGAATTAGGAGGTATACCCAATTGTTTTGGGTGTCCTATGAAGATGCATTTTATCCGCTTTGGGTTCGAGCTTATCATGATGAAACCTTTTCACACAAGCGTCGCAGCCCCAAACTTTTAAGAAACGACAACTTAGGTTTCTCCGAACCATAGTTCAAACAGTGCCGTCTCAACGGAATTACGTGGTGCCCTATTTAAAGTGAATGTGGTTGTCTCTAATGCCTAACCCATAAATGATAGTGGTAATTCGATAAGAGACATCATGGTACACACCATATCCAATAGGGTGCAACTATGATGTTCGGACACACCATCAAACTATGGTGTTCCAGGTGGTATTAATTGTGAAACAATTTCCACAATGTCTTAATTGCGTGCCAAAACTCGTAACTCAGATATTCATCTCTATGATCATATCCTAGACATTTTACCCTCTTGTCACAATGATCTTCTACTTCACTCTGAAATTACTTGAACCATTCAATAATTCAGACTTGTGTTTCATCAAGAAAATATTCTCAACATCTACTCGAATCATCTGTGAAGTAAGAACATAACGATATTCACTGCATGCCTCAACACTCATTGGACTGCACACATCAAAAATGTGTTGCTTCCAACAAGTTGCTATCTTGTTCCATTTTACTGAAACCAAGGTTTTTCAGTCATCTTGCCTATGTGGTATGATTTGCATATCTCAAGTGATTCAAAATCAAGTGACTCCAAACGATCCATCTGCATGGAGTTTCTTCATGCATATACACCAATAGACATGGTTCGCATGTCTCAAACTTTTCAAAAACGAATGAGTCCAAAGATCCATCAACATGGAGTTTCTTCATGTGTTTTATACCATTATGACTTACATGGTAGTGCCACAAGTAAGTGGTACTATCATTATTATCTTATATCTTTTGGCATGAAAATGTGTATCACTACGATCGAGATTCAATAAACCATTCATTTTAGGTGCAAGACCACTGAAGGTATTATTCACATAAACAGAGTAACTATTATTCTCCTTAAATGAATAACCGTATTGCGATAGACATAATCCAATCATGTCTATGCTCAACGCAAACAGACAATGACAGTTATTCAGGTTTAATACTAATCTTGATGGTGGAGGGAGCGTACGATGTTTGATCACATCAAACTTGGAAACACTTCCAACACATATCGTCAGCTCTCCTTTAGCTAGTCTCCGTTTATTCCGTAGCTTTTATTTCGAGTTACTAACTCTTAGCAACTGAACCGATATCTAATACCCTGGTGCTACTAGGAGTACTAGTAAAGTACACATTAACATAATGTATATCCAATATACTTCTATCGACCTTGCCAGCCTTCTTATCTACCAAGTATCTAGGGTAATCCTGCTCCAGCGGCTATTCCCCTTATCACAGAAGCACTTAGTCTCGGGTTTGGGTTCAACCTCGGGTTTCTTCACTGGTGCAGCAGCTGATTTGCCGTTTGATGAAGTATCCCTTCTTGCCCTTGCCCTTCTCGAAACTAGTGGTTTCACCAACCATCAACAATTGATGCTCCTTCTTGATTTCTACTTTCGCGATGTCAAACAATGCGAATACCTCAAGGATCATCATCTCTATCCTTGATATGTTATAGTTTATCACGAAGCTCTAGCAGCTTGGTGGCAATGACTTTGGGAAAACATCACTATCTCATCTGGAAGATTAACTCCCACTCGATTCAAGTGATTGTCGCACTCAGACAATCTGAGCACAAGCTCAACGATTTAGCTTTTCTCCCTTAGTTTGCAGGCTAAGAAAATCGTCGGAGGTCTTATACCTCTTGACATGGGCACGAGCCTGAAATCCCAATTTCAGCCCTCGAAACATCTCATATGTTCCGCGATGTTTCGAAAAACGTCTTTGGTGCCTCTACTTAAACCATTTAATTGAACTATCACGTAGTTATCAAAACGTGTATGTCTGATGTTCGCAACATCGACAAACGACGTTTGGGGTTCAGCACACTGAGCGGTGCAGTAAGGACATAAGCTTTCTACTGATCGCATAATTGCTACTATCAACTTTCAACTATATTTTCTCTAGGAACATATCTAAACAGTAGAACTATAGCGCGAGCTACGACATAATTTGCAAAAGGTCTTTTGACTATGTTTAGGATAATTAAGTTCATCTTATGAACTCCCACTCAGATAGACATCCCTCTGGTCATCTAAGTGATTACATGATCCGAGTCAACTAGGCCGTGTCCGATCATCACGTGAGACGGACTAGTCATGTTCATGTTGATCGTATCTACTATACGACTCATGCTCGACCTTTCGGTCTCCGTGTTCCGAGGCCATGTCTGTACATGCTAGGCTCGTCAAGTTAACCCTAAGTGTTTTCGCTGTGTAAAACTGTCTTACACCCGTTGTATGTGAACGTAAGAATCCATCACACCCGATCATCACATGGTGCTTAGAAGCGACGAACTGTAGCAACGGTGCACAGTTAGGGGAGAACACTTCTTGAAATTTTGTAAGGGATCATCTTATTTACTACCATCATCCTAAGTAAACAAGATGCATAATCATAATAAACATCACATGCAATTATATAGTTGTGACATGATATGGCCAATATCATATAGCTCCATTGATCTCCATCTTCGGGGCTCCATGATCATCTTGTCACCGGCTTGACACCATGATCTCCATCATCATGATCTCCATCATCGTGTCTTCATGAAGTTGTCACGCCAACGACTACTTCTACTTCTATGGCTAACGCGTTTAGCAATAAAGTAAAGTAAGTTACATGGCGTTGTTCAATGACACGCAGGTCATACAATAAATAAAGACAACTCCTATGGCTCCTGCCGGTTGTCATTCTCATCGACATGCAAGTCATGAATCCTATTACAAGAACATGATCAATCTCATACATCACATATCATTCATCACATTCTTCTTGGCCATATCACATCACATAGCATACCCTGCAAAAACAAGTTAGACGTCCTCTAATTGTTGTTTGCATGTTTTACGTGGCTGCTATGGGTTTCTAGCAAGAACGTTTCTTACCTACGCAAGACCACAACGTGATATGCCAATTGCTATTTACCCTTCATAAGGACCCTTTTCATCGAATCCGTTCCGACTAAAGTGGGAGAGACTGGCACCCGCTAGACACCTTATGCACCAAGTGCATGTCAGTCGGTGGAACCTGTCTCACGTAAGAGTACGTGTAAGGTCGGTCCGGGCTGCTTCATCCCACAATACCGTCGAAACAAGATTGGACTAGTAACGGTAAGCATATTGAACAAAATCAACGCCCACAACTACTTTGTGTTCTACTCGTGCAAAGAAACTACACAATAGACCTAGCTCATGATACCACTGTTGGGGAACGTAGCAGAAATTCAAAAAATTTCCTACGTGTCACCAAGATCTATCTATGGAGAAACCAGCAACGAGGGGAAGGAGAGTGCATCTACATACCCTTGTAGATCGCTAAGCGGAAGCGTTCATGAGAACGGGGTTGAAGGAATCATACTCGTCGTGATTCAAATCACCAGAGATCCTAGTGCCGAACGGACGGCACCTCCGCGTTCAACACACGTACAGCCCGGTGACGTCTCCCACGCCTTGATCCAGCAAGGAGAGAGGGAGAGGTTGAGGAAGACTCCATCCAGCAGCAGCACAACGGCGTGGTGGTGGTGGAGGAGCGTGGCAATCCAGCAGGGCTTCGCCGAGCACCATGGAAGAGGAGGAGGAGGAGAGGCAGGGCTGCACCAAGAGGGAGAAGTTCTCATGTGTTTACAGCCCCAAAACCTCAAGTATATATAGGGGGGAAGGGGTCTGTGCCCCCTTTAGGGTTTCCCACCCCAAGGGGTGCGGCCAAGGGGGGAGGAGTGCCTCCCAAGTCAAGTGGAGGCCTCCCCCTTTAGGGTTTCCCCTTTCCCATGCGCATGGGCCTTGGGGGGCTGGTTCCCTTGGCCCATAAAGGCTAGGGCGCCCCCTTACAGCCCATGCTACTGTATTGGACGTGGTGGAACAATTTCCGGACCTCCGGACCCCTCCGGAATCCTCCGGAACCTTCTGGAAGCTTCCCGGTACAATACCGAAAAAACCCGAACTTTTTCCGGAACCCGAACAACAACTTTCCATATATAAATCTTTACCTCCGGACCATTTCGGAACTCCTCGTGACGTCCGGGATCTCATCCGGGACTCCGAACAACATTCGGTAACCACATACAAGCTTCCTTTATAACCCTAGCGTCACCGAACCTTAAGTGTGTAGACCCTACGGGTTCGGGAGACATGCAGACATGACCGAGACGTTCTCTGGTCCATAACCAACAGCGGGATCTGGATACCCATGTTGGCTCCCACATGTTCCACGATGATCTCATCGGATGAACCACGATGTCAAGGACTCAATCGATCCCGTATACAATTCCCTTTGTCTAGCGGTATTTTACCTGCCCGAGATTCGATCATCGATATACCGATACCTTGTTCAATCTCGTTACCGGCAAGTCTGTTTACTCGTTCCGCAACACATCATCCCGTGATCAACCCCTTGGTCACATTGTGCACATTATGATGATGTCCTACCGAGTGGGCCCAGAGATACCTCTCCGTTTACACGGAGTGACAAATCCCAGTCTCGATTCGTGCCAACCCAACAGACACTTTCGAAGATACCTGTAATGCACCTTTATAGCCACCCAGTTACGTTGTGACGTTTGGTACACCCAAAGCATTCCTATGGTATCCGGGAGTTGCACAATCTCATGGTCTAAGGAAAAGATACTTGACATTAGAAAAGCTTTAGCATACGAACTACACGATCTTAGTGCTAGGCTTAGGATTGGGTCTTGTCCATCACATCATTCTCCTAATGATGTGATCCCGTTATCAACGACATCCAATGTCCATAGCCAGGAAACCATGACTATCTGTTGATCACAACGAGCTAGTCAACTAGAGGCTCACTAGGGACATGTTGTGGTCTATGTATTCACACGTGTATTACGATTTCCGGATAATACAGTTATAGCATGAATAAAAGACTATTATCATGTTTGCGGATAAGCCACCCACTAGGTGATTTGGACACAAGTGGTTACGAGAAGCCAATCATTAAGATACTGTAAAGATCTGGTCTTTGGAAATATACTGAAGTGCTTTTATTACAACTCATCGGGTCGAGTGATTCTAGGTATAGAAGGGACGAAGCAGCTCCATGTTCCATACACGTGGCTCGTCCATTTTCTTGGCTACGCTGTAGATGTGATACGCTCCATTGTGAACCACCTTAGTGATGATGAAAGGACCTTCCTAGGCCGGAGCGAGCTTGTGAGGTCATTTCTGAACCACTCGGAGCACAAGGTCTCTCTCCTGAAACGCTCGACCTCTGACATTGTGGGCGTGGAATCGACGCAGATCCTGCTGATAAATGGTTGACCAAACCAAAGCCATCTCGCGTTCTTCCTCCAAGAGATCGACTGCATCTTCGCGTGCTTGCTCAGCTTTAGCTTCTGAGAATAGTTCAACTATGGGAGCATTGTGCAGCAAATTGCTCGGAAGCACCGCCTCAGCGCCGTACACCTTGAAGAAAGGGGTTCACTCACTCGACCTATGGGGTGTTGTCCGTAGCCCCCATAGGACCGATGGTAACTCGGTCACCCAGGCCAGAACAACATGCTTAAGATCACACATCAGGTGAGGCTTTAACCCCTGAAGGATCAAACGATTCGCCCTTTCAACCTGTCCATTCGACTGCGGGTGCGCGACAGATGCGTAGTCAACACGAGTGCCTTGAGATGCACAGAACGCCTTGAACTCATCAGAATCAAAGTTGGATCCATTATCTGTGATGATGCTGTGAGGGACTCCATATCTGAATATCAACCCTCTGATGAAACTGACGGCAGTGCCTACTCCAAGGTTCTTGATGGGCTTGGCTTCGATCCACTTGGTAAACTTGTCGACTGCTACGAGCAAATGGGTGAAACCACGCGCGCCAGTTTTGAAGGGTCCCACCATATCTAATCCCCAGACTGTAAGCGGCCAGACGAGTGCAATAGTCTTCAGGGCAGATGCAGGCATGTGAGACATGTTGGAGTAAAACTGGCAACCTGCGCACTTGTCGACTATATCTTTTGGCATCTCATTTTCTCGAGGCCAATAAAACCCCGCTCGGCATGCTTTGGCCATGATGGTCCAAGAGGATGCATGATGATCACAGGTCCACGAGTGGATATCATTTAGAATCATCTGACCTTCTTCCTGGGTGATGCAGCATTGGGCTACTCCTATGACACTCTCTCTGTAAAGCTGCCCTTTCATCACGGTGAAAGCTTTGGATCGACGGACTATCTGGCGAGCCTCGTCTTCATCCTCTGGGATCTCTTTTCTGAGAATGTACGCAATGTATGGAACCATCCAATCGGGAGTGATCACCAAGACTTCCTTGATCAGGTCGACCATGGCTGGGATCTCTACCTCAGTCGGGTTGGTTGGACTTATCGATTGCGGGGGCTCTTCCTTGAAGGGATCTTCTTGTACTGATGGAGTATGCAGATACTCCAAGAACACATTGCTGGGGATAGGTTTCCGAGTGGAACCTATCTTCGCCAGATCATCAGCAGCTGGATTTTTGATTTGTGGTATGTGGTGGAGCTCCAATCCTTCAAACATCTTCTCCAGCTTCCTCACTACATTGCAGGAACCTGTCATTGTGGTACTCTTGACGTCACATTCCTTCATCACTTGGTTAACCACCAAATCCGAGTCGCCATAAACCATCAGGCGTCAGACGCCGAGTGAAATGGCCATACGCAACCCATATAAAAGTGCTTCATACTCTGCTTCGTTGTTTGAAGAGTCAAAGTGAATCTGAAGGACATAACTGAGCTTGTCTCCTCGTGGGGACACTAAAACCACTCCTACACCACAGCCATTTAACATTTTGGATCCATCAAAGAACATGGTCCATTGTTCCGACTGAATTTGAATCAGCTGTTGTTGTTCAGTCCACTCTGCGAGGAAGTCTGCAATTGCTTGAGACTTAATGTCCTTCTTTGCCTCAAATTTTATATCCAAAGGAAGAAGTTCAATTGCCCACTTTGCCACTCGTCCAGTTGCATCTCTGTTATTCAGGATCTCTAACAATGGAGCGTTGCTGACGATTGATATTGAATGATCAGAGAAATAATCTGCAACTTTCTTCATGGTCAGGTAAATCCCATAAACAAGCTTCTGATAATGAGGATATCTCTGCTTGGACAGGGTTAAGACTTGTGAGATGTAATACATGGGGCGCTGAACATTGAAGGCCTTTCCTTCATCTTCCCACTCGACCATGAGCACTATGCTAACAACATGTCCTGTGGCTATGATGTAAAGCAACAGAGGCTCCTTGCTAACCGGAGCAGCAATCACCGGCTAGGTGGAAAGTAGGGCTTTGAGCTCTTTAAACGCTGCTTCAGCTTCGTCACACCACTCGAATTTGTCAGACTTCTTCATCAGTCGGTAAAGAGGCACTGCCTTTTCACTGAGGCGTGAGATGAATCGGCTCAAAGCGTCCAAGCAACCAGTAAGCTTCTGAACGTCGTGCAGGCGCACTGGGCGCTTCATTTGGAGGATTGTGCCAATCTTCTCTGGGTTTGCATCAATCCCTTGTTAGGAAATGAGGAAACCGAGTAACTTTCCGACTGGGACTCCAGACGTGCACTTAGCTGGGTTAAGGTCGATATCATACCCTCTCAGGTGGGCAAAGGTTTCAGCTTGGTCAGTCGGCAGGTCAGAACCTTTGCGTGACTTAACCACTAAGTCATCCATATATGCTTCCAAAATCTGATTGATTTGAGTGAGCAGGCACTTCTGAATCATGCACATGAATGTGGCACCAACATTCTTGAGGCCGAAGGGCATAGTAACATAGCAAAAACACCCGAACAGGGTGATGAAAGTCGTGTTTATCTTATCAGGTCCATACAGTCGGATCTGATGGTACCTAGTATAAGCGTCTAGGAAGGACAGTTGCTCACATCCCGCGGTTGAGTCGACAATCTGGTCGATGCGAGGTAAAGGGAAATGATCTTTCGAGCAGGCCCGATGGATGTGTTTGAAGTCAATACACATTTGAAGTGAATCGTCTTTCTTGGGAACCATAACGACATTGGCGAGCCACTCGGAGTGTTATATCTCGCGGATAAACTCAGCAGCCAGGAGCCGAGCCACTTCCTCGCCAATGGTTTTTCTCTTCTCCATGGCATACCAACGGATGTATTCTTTGACGGGTTTTCCTTTTGGATAGACTCGCGAACGGTGCTCAGCCAGTTCCCTGGGTACACCTGGCATGTGAGATGGTATCCATGCGAAGATGTCCCAGTTCTCACGGAGGAACTAGATGAGCGCTTCTTCCTATTTGCTGTCGAGTGTCGACGAGATATGGGTCGGAGCAGCATTGGGATCAGTCGGGCGAACATGGACTGGCTTGGTTTCTCCGGCCGACTGAAATGCGGACTCCGAAGCAGGCCTCTTAGCACGCAGCAAATCACTCGGATCTGCCGTTTTCTAATATTCTTGGAACTCCACTGCTGCCATCTGCTCATTTGCTATTTTTTTCCATCTTGAAGACAATGTTCTGCTCTCTGACGGTTACTGAAAACCATTATCACGCCTCTGGGGCCAGGCATCTTCATCTTGAGGTAAACATAACATGGTCGAGCGATGAAGCTAGCATAAGAGGGTCTGCCCAGAATGGCATGATATGCACTCTTGAAATCCACTACCACAAACGTCAACTTCTCCTTGCGGAAATTCTTCACATCGCCGAAAACCATATCGAGAGTGATCTGGCCGAGTGATCCGGCTTTCTTTCCCGGTATGACCCCATGGAATCGCATGTTACTCTCGCTGAGTTTGGACATCAGGATGCCCATTCCTTTGAGAGCTTCAGCATATAGAATATTCAGGCCACCACCACCATCCATCAGAACCTTAGTCAGTCGTGTGCCCCCCACAACAGGGACGACCACCTACACCTGCCGCCCAGGGGTAGCTACGTGTGCCGGGTGGTCGGACTGGTTGAATGTAATAGGGACCTTTGACCACTTCAGATATCTCAGTGTTGCCAGACAAACCATGTTCACTTCTTTGTTAATGACCTTCAGTCGACTTTTGCTCTCAATATCGGCAAAAATCACCAAGGTGGCATTGACATTGGGATAACCACCGTCATCGTCCTTATCCTCTTCTTCCTTCTCAGGCCCTTTGTCCTTATCACCGGGTTTACTCTCTTGGAAGCTCTGGACTAGGAATCAACATTGTCGAGTGGTATGCTTGCGGAGAATCAGGTTCCCCTCTTCATCGTTCTTGGTGTGAATATGGCATGACAAATCCATCACATCATTTCTTTCCTAATCTTTCACCTTCTTGCGGGTACAGGTACCTTGAGGTTTCCCTTTGAACTTTCCTTGATTTAACACCGCTGCCTCAGCAGGACCTGCTGCCTCAGCCTTTCGCTTCTGCTTCCGACTGGAATTTCCTCCTCCGGTGTCCTGGGTGACTGTTTTATGTTTGCCACTCCGGAATCGGTCTTCCTCTTTGCCGTTAGCATATTTGGTAGCAATCTCCATCATCTGAGTGAAAGACATATCTCCTGTCCGATCGAATTTAAGGACAAGCTCTATGTAGCGAACGCCTTCCTTGAAGGCACAAACTGCTTGGTGATCTGACACATTTTCCACTGTGTGGTGTAGAGTGATCCATCTCTGGATTTAGTCCCTCAGGGTTTCATTTGGTTTCTGCACGCAATGATGCATCTCTAGTAGACCGACTGGTCTCTTGCAAGTTCCCTCAAACGTTTCGGTAAACACTCGGGCTAACTCATCCCAACTCAAAATGCTCCCAGGAGCTAACTGAGTCAGCCAAGCTCTGGCAGACCCTTCAAGCACCAGAGGAAGATGCTTCATGGCCACCTCATCGCTGCCACCGCCGATGTGCACAGCCACTCGGTAATCTTCGAGCCAAGTATCGGGCTTCGACTCACCCGTAAACTTACTGGCGCTAGTCGCCAGTCTAAAGTTATGGGGTATCTCAGCAGCTCAGATGGCCCTTCCAAAACACTCGGGGCCGGAAACGTAGACTCTGCCTCCACTGGGTCTATCCCGATCCAGACCTTTTTTGTATGCTCTGTTCCGGTCGACCAGACCTTGCACAAGGACGGACCTTGCATCAAAGCCATGTTCTCTAGGATCGACTGGAACTCTGCGGTCATTCCCATACGGACGCCTGTCGTCATTGCGCCGGGGCGCGTATGACCCTTCCCTCGGAAGGGGCGAAGGCGCTCGACGGTAGTTGTCACGTGCGTACTCACGATTATATTCGCCATGAGCTCTTACCAAGTACTGATCCTGACGGTGATCACGACCTCCTTGTCGCAAAGGGGACCTAGGACTGTGAGCTGACTGAACGGTGTCCGCTCTCACTGATCTGCTGTGGATTTTGTTCCACGACTGGGAAACAATGGAGTTCTGGTCTCCTGCTGCTCGGAGCAGTACTCTAATCTATTCCGGGCCTCTACTAGCCTCCGATCTGGACAGCTGAATAGACTCTGCAATATGCGCATCCGCTGCCAAATTCTGAATCGGTGTATGGAATACCTGAGTTTCTGGCAGAAATAACTGTCGTGGACATCGACTAGATTCGGGAATCAGTCGACGAGCGTGAATGTTGGAGATTCTCCAGATGAATGCGCTGAGCCAGAGTGGCCAGGCGCACCGCCTCCAAGGCCAGGGCCTCGACGGTTTCCCCTATGATGGGGGTCTCAAGAGCCTCCACGTTGCGGCGGTGCAGCTCCTCCCTCTGCTACGAGCTGAGAGGTTGGGGCTGGCACTCTTCATGGTCGAGTGACAGGCCAGAGCTCCTGCCACCGTCGTCGCTACGACGGAAGGCATGCGGACTGTGATGGTTGTCGACCTTGAGGACTTCCGCCGTGGGATCACAACTCCCGCTCTCAGAAAGAGTATCTCGGAAATCAGTTGACAAATCGACCGATCCGCGAGAATACATGTCGGGCTCAATAGCCGCAACTTGGGGATCAAGGTTTGACGAGCCACCGCGTGTCTCACCCATTGCTGGAGGCACGAACGGCCAGACCATTTGCGGCAGCGTCCAGCGGAGTGAGACGACAACGCGATGGCCGACTGGTATGGTGAAGATGGCTATCTGAGGAGGACGCCACAGGAACTCGCGCGGAAGTGCGCTGAGCCGCGAGCAGGAAGGGCCTCGACGTCGAGGGAAGACTCCTGGAGCCAAGCGGAATAGTCGGTGACGAAAATGAGCACACTGAGCCGGATCTCGCGGACCATGACCAAATCGCCACCAGAAACCATGCTGATTAAGGTCGAAGAAAATGCAACCTCGCCGGAAGTCGCTAAGACGCTTTGCCCCAAGGTGGGCGCCAACTGTCGTGGTACTAAGTATGACAGTAAGTATAGGGGGTATGTATGGAGAGGCAAGGTCCTATCTACGGCAAGGTTGTACACAAGTGTTTACGAGTTCAGGCCCCTCTCGGAGGAGGTAAAATCCCTACCCTCTATTGTCTCTTGAGCTTCTTTGCTTCTAAGGTAGTTACCTTGGGTAGGGCGTATAGGTCAGGCCTATGACCCTACCCTAGGTCTGTATCCTCATCAGCCGGCCCTCTCGTCCAATCCTAAATTGCTGCCGCGTGCTCCTCTCCCTCTCCTCCATTGCAAAACCACCTCCTCTCCTCTCCATCTTCTCCATTCAAAAACCACCGTCTCGCCTCTCCCTCTTCTCCATTGCAAAACCACCTCCTCTCCTCTCCATCATCTCCATTCCAAAACCACCGTGTCGCCTCTCCCTCTTCTCCATTGCAAAACCACCTCCTCTCCTCTCCATCATCTCCATTCCAAAACCGCCGTCTTGCCTCTCCCTCTTCTCTATTGCAAGACCATCGTCACTCCTCCCATCTTCCAAAGCAAGCACCGGACCACTCAGAAGGACATCTATGGAGAGGATGTAGCAGCGAATCAGGAAGATCGCCGGCGGTGACAAGGCGAAGTTAGCCAGGTTGAAGGAAATCCTTACTCGGTTTGATAATGAATGGGAGATTTCAAGGACGGTGAGGGCAATGTGGTAATGTATGTGAAAGAGCGAGATGGCGATGATGAGGGCGATGATGTAATTGTACTCCTCGGCGGTAGTCATGCCACAGTCCTTCGAGTTCATCGAGTATCCCCTCTGGGGGATGGAGCAGACAGATTCGCCCGAGGCGAAAGTCAGATGGGGGTGGTGGGTGTACAGGTCGAAGGTCGAGCACCCAGAGGATGACGAATCGATCGAGTATAGTGTGTCATTCGTGAGGGTGCAGAGCCAGCCGGAGCCACAGGAGTATTCGTTCTCCCACCGCAAGAGGTGGCTGGATGGCGCGACGTCGCTTCCCCGCCGTTCTCCACGGTTCCCTCGACGCTCGCCTCGTTTCAACGGCGGCGGTAGGGTTTAAGGTAAGCTTCACACTAACCTAACCTTCCACCTGCTCATGCTTACAATCAGTGTGACAGCTAATGAAAATCATGCTTACAATCAGTCTCCAAGTACAATGCCAATCACCCTAAAATAGCTCTGGACCTTTTGGTCAAAGTTGTGACACTGTGTACAAATAAAGAAAAATAGATTGGTGCTTCTTTCAGAAAAGAGTACTCCCTAGAAAACTGCCAATATAAGCTACTAGTATTTGGTTAGAGGATTTGCTGTCGAGAAAGATCCATCCACAGAGAGCGCCACACATCCCACTTATGGTGGTGGATGCCAATGCATGCCTGGAGCATGGTTGGTGTCGGTAATTTTACTTGGCACACCTCGCACTCTACATATATGCCTGTTCCATCCATACATTTGTGCAGTTCCACCAAAATGCAGCTGAATAACCCTGTTTGCACAGATAATGAAAAAGTGTGATTACATTATAGTTGCACTAGTTGATGAAACACACAAAATAAATAGAATAAAATATTGCGATAGTATCATAGTATGCCATGATGCGAAGGCGAGATGGGCCCTGCGACGCCTCATACGATACGCCTCATACTGGAAATCATCCCAAGTCTCCCCAATACACCTTCTGCCAGTGATGAACATCAGTGTAAAATAGTAGTACAAGGAGGGGCCTTGAGACATTCAAATCTCTATTTTTGTGCAGATCAACTAAAATTAAGCACCCTAGTTTCCAGAAACGTTTAAACATTAACAATGGGACTAGTTGATGAAACATACATTGACAAAGAGAAGCATTTTCTTTATCTACATTGGAAATGAACTGATAGAGAGGACACTCGCCCTATTTTAACTGTATTATTACTTCATTTTATTTGTGAAACTAGGGTCGATCAGGTGGCAAATGAGGTGTACCATGTGTCGCAAGGATGAAGGCCGGGGGTGCTTAGACTGGGATACTGAAGCTGGTTCTTTCAGTCCCTATCTTCCCCCTGATATTTCTGTGGTAGCAACTGGGTTGTAATCCAAACTTGGTCGAGCTGGTGCTGTGTCCGTCCCCCTACCTGCCTAGCTTATGTGGCGAACTTGTCTCCTGCTAGTACTCAGTCCGTTCTAGTAGTAGTTGCATAACTACCCGTTTACACTGAGATGTTCTCCGATAATGGTTCTCTATGGTTGGGTTTCTTTAATGAAATCGGAGGAACACCCTCTTTCGATATATTAAAGCAGTGGCACTAGCGGTGCCAAAACATTGCCTCAAATTAATAGTGCCATTAGATTAAGGTGCAAAATAATAACATTACTGCTTTATTATGGCAGAGCCAAAACAGTAGCACAAGAGCTGGATCAACATGCAGGATCTTTGGCAAACGGCCAGACCAAAAAGGAACATACCTCGTGATGGGAACCATATCCACAATCAACGCCATCGTAGAGGGGATGATACCAGTCACCAACATGAATGATTCAATTCATGGGACCTTTTGGTGTAGTTCACCCAAAATGAAGCAATGTCCCATGAGCTAGCAGCTTCTTCTTCTTTTTATTAAGAAAAGGGCTCCAGCCCCAGTTCCATTTCCGTCAGAAAACGAAACCCACAGAGCTTCTTCTTCATTAGTTGCAATAAAATTGAGCAACATCAAGGTTGGTTGTGAAGCTCCTGGAATGTTCTACTATAATTTGGGTATCATTTGTACAGTTCAACTAAGGTCAAGCGTGAAATGTATATCTCGGTTTGCACAAAAAAGGTGGAAAGGAGGGTGACTAACAAGTGATGAAACATGCATCAAATGAAAAGAAGCATGTTTCTTATCTGAATGGCAATCCTACAAGGATAGTAGCAATTTCTAAAGAAGCAACATTGCTAGATATAATTGTGGGCATTAGGATTAACTATGACAACCGTTAAATACGACATTACTTTAATGGTGCCATTGCTTCATTTTACCAGCAACATTACATTAACAGCTTCTACAGAGTCTGTATGTGGGCACGGGAGAGTAGGTGGACCAGGACAGTTGCATTTCTAATGAAAAGAAGCAACTTATCTTAATGGGAAATTTAGCAGGACATGAAAAAAGTGCCATTGATTCATATTACTAGAGACATTACATTGAAAACAACATTGGTTTAACGTGTCCTTACTTTTAACAGTGCGACTGCTACATTTTACCAGTGGCATGACATAAGAGTAGCTCGGGGCAACAAACATGAGAAGAGGATATCTGGGTTGGTCCCATTTTTGTTTGGTATAGCCACCTTATATTGTGTGAGGCTAGCAAATCTGGTGATGGACTTACTCTGTTGACTTGTCCCCCAGTCCCCACTTTCTTTCCTTTTTTAACCAATAGATCGGGTTTATATTGAGTTTGTATTGCGTTCCCTTTATTTCCCAATTAGACCTAGAGACCAGTTGGATAGCCAGTCTTTGGTACTTTTCGCCCCCATTATTTCCTCTTTCGACCAAGTCCTAGATTCAGGTAACAAATCTTCCCCCACCACCCACCCCCTTTCTTCCTTGTTTGAACCAAGTAGAACTAGATTCGAGTGCATGAACTAGTTTTACCTCTTAACAGTAAAAAATTAGGTGGTTTTCGAACAGCCGATCGATCCTATCTACGAGGGGGCCTAAGAAATAGTAAAAGATACAAATGAAGTGACGTCAGGAGCTCGGGAAGTAGAGCAAGGCCGGTTCCGAAGGAAGTTATACCTAAGGGTCGCCGGTATGTTGCTAGGTGGGCGGCGGGAGGACGGATCTGCCCACACTACGCCAGTGAGGAAGAAGAGGACAGAGGCCCTCCCTCTCCAGCGATGCTTGGGAGAGAACCGCAAGGCACGCTGATCGCGACGCACCGGTTGTGGGTAAGAGCCATCACCGAGGACGACCGCGTGAATGTTGCACCTTCTCACGTTCCCCGACAAAGAGGATCCGGCTGGTCTGTGACTAGTGGTGAGCAGAGAGAGAGTGTGGCCACCGCTGTCGTGTTTAGATCTGGAGAGGACGATACAGTGTGAAGAGAGCAACACTAGCAAGCAAGCGCGGATGCTCCTGCCTATATAGTGGAGTACTAGTTTTCTTTTGCCTACCGGAGCCGGCTTGACCTCGTCAATGACTGTCAAGAAGTCTTCATGCACGTGCCTCGGAGGCGCAGTTGTTGTCATTTTGATCTGAAGCACCGGATTATAACATATAACACAAAAAAATGCCACATGACAAGAAATCATAACCTCACTGCCCAAAGGAGACAAGATGAATCCCAACGGACAAACAGGACGAGGATCAAAGCTCAAACTAAAGATAACCTTTTAGAAAAGGTGCCCCTCCATAGATGTCCTAATTAACATAGCCAGCTTGACCTAGATGGCAGCCGAGTAGTCTTTGTGCCTGTGCCCCCAATGACCAGCCCAACTCAGTTGTCGCTGTTTTAACCCTTGGAGTGATCCGAAGCACATGACACCAAATTTTGCGAGATGACAAGAAACCTTTTTTAGATTTCTGACCAAAACTATAGCCCTGTACAACATATCTGTCGGTGTACTAGAGTAGGGGTACCCTAGTATCCCGAGCTTGTGCACGGGCAGTCGCAGCACACCGCGGCAAGGCTTGCCGGGCGACCGCCAAGGTCCTCCATCGTTCCTTTGGAGCCATTCAAGAACAAAGTATTCAAGCCAAGGAGACAAGGCCCCGGCAAGAGGAGCTTGCCGGGAAGGCCAACCAAGGCATCTAAAGGAACTTGCCGCGATGCGCCACGCGTCCCGGCGAGGCCCGGTGAGCGACAAGCTTCCAGACGCGACAAGACAACAACCGCGGCAAGGCGCTTGCCGCGGCAAGCTACCACTCTATACCCGCGCTCCAGCACATCCACCAACGTATCACCCTGGGGTCTTTCCAGGCGCGTGTGGCAAGAGTCTATGCAGCCAGCGGTGCGAGGTGGCGAGCGACGCTGACGAGATTGCCATTGTGGCGAACGGTGGCGTCCCTGACGGTCCTTTTCTGCACTATTTGGGCGACACAGACGGACATTTAATGCTTTTGTCCCCTGCCGTCAGGGTTAGGTCGGATACACTGTACAGGTAGTTGTACCAACCGCAACACCTTTTTCCATTTTTACCCTTGACTACGTTGCCACCTGTCGGTGACCCCTTCAGCATATAAAAGGAGGCCCATGCGCAACGGAGGGGGGGGGGGTTCGAGACCAGAAAACACTCACGCTCGGTCTCGTTAGCAGCTCGTGTGTACTGTAGCACTCAGCGCCCCCGAGCAAGAACTCAATACAATCAGACAAGCAGCAGTAGGACTGTTATCTCTCTGGAGAGCTCTGAAGCTGGGTAAACTGCTCGTGTGTTTCGCCTCGATCCGCTCTTTGTGCGATC